>NC_134415.1:56645085-56948116 GCF_030867145.1 Opisthocomus hoazin
CTGGAATATTGTGTCCAAGTGCAGTGTACACAGCCCAAGAAGAAAGACAGGTAACAACTGAGAAATTCTGGGTAGAGTTGCAAGGGTCAGAATTAAAGAGGGGCCTTGTACTTGCAAGCTGTTAGTGTGTAATTTAAGAAAAAAAAGATTAAGGAGGACTGCACTATAATCTGTAAGTACCCATATGAGAAAAGGAATTTGATAGCAACAAGGTCTTTAGTCTGAGATCTGAAGGGTTAACAAGAAGGTCTTTAGTCTGAGATGCAAAGATAATGTGTTGAATCCAGACACATTCAAACTAGAAAAAGTGGCATTTTTTTTTAAGAGGATAAGGTATTTATTGAACTAAACCAAGATTTGTGTTGCGCTGCTGAAAACTTTAACATCAAACAGATACTCCTCAAATTCACAAAGGATTAGTGATTCATATATGATAAAATAGCAATTAATACGTTAACAGGACTGTTACACAGAAAGGTAGGTCACAAGGATTCCTTCCAGCCTCACAGTATATGAACGCCTGAGGATCGTGACAAAGAAAACTGCTCCATCGTGAGATACGCACTCTCTCTTTAGGAAGTTATCCCCATACCGCTGGAAGCTCCTTCCTGAATTACCATCACTGCTGGGGTTCTTTTGCCTATATACTTACCTGCACCAGATGATCTCTGCAAGCCATCTTATGTACCTTGATCTCCTCATCAGGAAATCTGCTGCTGCCCCTCTCCTGAACTATCACCTGTAGCCCAGTCTTGCTTAAGCTTTCCTACTAGGTAGTCTAGTGCCCTTCTATTTTTGTTTATGAAGTGCCATGTAAATTAGGAATTTCCATAAACTTTCACTAGTATTATTAATTCCTACAAAACCCAGAGCCTGGAAGCTGTTCTTTTGAAGTTTAGATTTTAGATTTTTGTCATCTGAGCTTTATGTGAGTATTCCAACTCTTTTCTTCCGTTGTCTGTAATGTCTTTCTTAACTTGTTCTGATTTATCAATACTCTGTTACCTGTAATTCTGGTATTTTCTTTGCAGTGCTTTACTGTGTTTTTTATTTTTTGTCGTATTATTCTTCTCCTCCTTTCCCTCATTATCTGTAATTTTTTCTCTCTTACTTGTCATTTCAGTAAAGTGTTATTACTCCCCCCCCTTTTTTTAAGTTTTCCCCCTCCATTTCTGTCACTAATTGCTTATGCAATAAAGAAGGATTTAACCTAATTTTAGTCTTGAAAAGTTAGACAACAGGTCTAAACTAGTTGCCTAATCTTCATCTGTATTCTATGGATAGAAGTAGATGAGTGGAGATGTCAACACATCCTGTCATCTGAGAAGTATCAAACATGGGTGGGATGAATTACCCGCTGGAGCTGCCTGATTCTTTTCTTTTTAGCTACACAGATTGCTTAGGTGCATACTTACCCCTTCATGAGATCTCCAGATAAAAGCTGCTGGGGGCTAAACAGCGTATTCTCTGAGGACAGAGATCACCTCATATCACTACAACATGAGACGGTGAATAAAATGTGAATCAGAGAAAATATTGATCACATCATTTTTGCAGTTGTAGGAGTGCTGAAAGTTACAAAGGTGATGATGAAGGGAATTTCCTCTGTCAAAGGAGAAATTAATTTTCAGCTCAGTGGGACTTCTGTAAAAGTTTAAATAAAAACTAGGGATTCATAAGAATGGCATTTTTCACAACTATTTGGCAGGTGTATATTTAGAACAATACAAAAGTTAGATGTTATATTTTCTAACTTGTTTTATTATTTCCAGGTACTAAAGAAAATGCTAATGTCAAAGAAACCTTGCAAAAATTGTGGACGGCGATGGAGTTAAATTTTGAACAGTGTGCTGTAATGCTGTTAAGGTAATTATGTAATAAATTAAACTGTTTTATTGCAGGCAGTACCATAGAATTGTCATAAACTGCTAGTTCACAAAATAAATGTAATAACATTACTAGTTTTAAAATTGCAAAACTCTGTTGGAAGGGATGAAATGTTTTTAGTGAAGTTATGCTATGCTTTATTCTGTGTACCCTACATGAGTAGCAAATCTAATTTTTGGGGGGGTGTGTGTGTTACAGGTGTTTTCCTACAGCTTGAGCTAGAACATTATCTTTCTCCTTTATTTAATTTTTTAATATGCTGTAGGCTGTTTCATAATTATAAATCTGATACTGATTCCTTAGTTAACCATCTTAACCAGTTGATTTAACATAGTATTTTGATTCGTGCTATCGATTGAGGAATCCTGGTTGACATTAGAAATGAGAGAGCTGTACTACTTAATTGTACCACAGTTTATGTCATCAGAGGATTTGTTTATAGCACTTGCATGAAGGAAAGTAGATACATTTCTAGGTAGATGCTTCCGCTGGTATTTAATTACAGCTTTTAGAATATAGCTACCTACTCTAATTTCAACAGTGTTCATTAAGTCATTGGCAAGCATGACACTCTTTGGAGATCACATGTTTTCATTCAGTCCTTCAAAAATCTCTCTACAAGTGTTCACACAACTGATCTAGCAGTAGATCAGTTCTGCCAGGGATGAGGAGTGGGAACTAGCAATAGTAACTGGCTGTGCGTATAAATCCTCACTCCTTATAACAAGCAATTTGAGGAACACTCATATGGGGTGTAATTTTATTTCACTTTTTAGTGTTTCTCATCCTGTAAAACTTTTGTATGTTGATGGAATCAGGGCTTTGCAACCACAGCCTTGTTCCAAATATTAGACCTCAGTTTAGATTTGCAGCATCTCTGAATCACCAAAGACCAGACGCTATTATCATTGCTAAAAACATGAACGTAGAGATTGTTTCTGTAATTCCAATTACTATATAGGAATAACAGAACACCAGAGTAGCATTGTCCAAATTTTGTGGATATAACTTTTGCAATTAAACAACTTGAACACGTTCACATTTGACTCAGAAAAGAAGACAGCTGTCACTGAAAATGGATGTTCTGAGGTTTTTTTAGACTATCCCCTTATTGTAAACCATAAAACCCAAACTTTGAATTGGAACAATTAAAAGATAGCAAAAAAGACATATTTTTTATTTACCGCAGAAAGCAGGTAGTTAAAGAATAATGTAAGATGGAGTGGCAAGGAGAAGGATAGCCTTTCCTTCACCTCTATGTAGGCGTATTTTCACTCATAATGTCTAGAGAAAAAAAACTGGAAGGAGCCATAAGATGGTGTGAGACCAGTTACCTTTCTTCTGCCCTGCACCCGACAACATGTTCACATAACAGTGAATTTTGTATGCTGGTTTTCACATTGCTTTGTCCAGAGGAACATTAATTTTTCATACTGCATATGATATATAAAAATTCATAGTGTCAGTTAGGTGCCAGTGAGGTTAGCTCTAGTTTCACAGAACTTCAGAAGACCTGCTAGCTTATTTGCCTTACAAATAACTTCTGAATTTACAATCTTAGGTTCCTTCTTGTGTGAAGCGAATGTCTTTCATCCCATTTTAAATTTATTTGTTTTTGCTGTTATTCCTTTCTTGTTCAAAAAAGTTTTAAAAGGAAATAAATGGGTTTTTTAATCTTCTAATGATGCCACAGCTTTAAGATGACAGCTTAATATCAAGAAAAGGAAGTTATGCTAACTGATATTTATTTAAAAAAATAGTAAAGTTTTGTAGAAGCCATAACATTTTGGGCTATTAAAAGCAGTTGTACTCATGGATATAATGACTGGTAGAAATACTTTTGTGTTAAGTATTGGCTATTACGAGCCATTAGCTCTAAAAGAGCTGATCCCTACCTGATTTATTATTTTTTGAGAATGAACAGCTACTAGAGAATCATCAGTAACATACTTTGTATTACTGTTTTACAACCATGCATGAAGCAGTGTTCTTTGTGATTAGCATAAGTTAAAGTCAAGGTATATGTGCCCTCCTCATTAGATTTAAATATCTATCCTGTTTTCTGTTTCCAGAGAAATGTTTAAAAGAAACTGTAAGTCAATTGAAAAGTTTCCTTGTTATGAAGATGAATGGTGTAAGATCTCTTTCACTGACTATGCTGTAACATATGCCGATCTGCCACCAAATACGTGGTTTGTGGTTTTTAGGTGGGTTTCATACAGCGCTATATAACTCTTCTGGGGAAATAGTATTGATACACTGTGGTTTTACTAACCTGCTTTTAAAATGTAATTTTACAAAAGTCTAATTTCCTTAAATAGTAATTTATACTTTTACTTCATGTTGTACAAATAATTATATTTGTGAAAATAATTGTAATATAATTTCTTTTTCTTTTTTTTTAGAGAAATATTTCTTGTTCCAGAAGACATGCTTATAGTGCCAAAGGTGTATACCACTATCCCTTCCTGCAGACTTCATGTTGTTGACAATGACACACTGGAGGAAATGCCACATGTCTTTTTCAAAGTTGCACCTCATATTTACCCCAAAAATAAGGTAAATGCAAAGAGTTGTTGTGAAAAGTAGAATTTTTGAAATAATAGCAGTTGCCCAAATTTTGTGAACATTTTTAGGTATGTCATAATGTTCTACTTCAAAGTGCACCCTTATTTATTAGCAAGTTTGAACAGAGACTGTCACTGATCTGCTTCTGTGCTAAACCTTTTACAGTGAAGGAATAGCCTTTGTTTTCTTTGATATTTTTTACTATCGCTAAATGGAGGTATAACGTCCAGCTTCCTTGTGCTGTGCTACTCAGTGGCAATATGGTTGCTGCTGATGCTGTCCATCTGACAGAACAACCTTGAAGAGTTAGGGGCCAAACTAAGAATGAGGTTTGAATAGCCTTTTATAAGTCATGCTTACAGTAATTAAATTAATATGCATCTTCAGGTGCTAATGATAATTGCAGTATTGATGCCAAATACAGCTTTAGATACGCTCCCCCTCAAAGCTTGGATGTTAGCTCAGGAGCATTAGTGTAAATTGCTTCTAAAAAAATAACTATATTGTTAAATAATTATCACAGCTTCCCCTCCTGCCTGTTTACCTTTACACCAAAGAAGACAGTTTGCTCAGTCTTTTCTTGCAAGTTACATGTTCCATAGTCGATTGCTCTCTGTCCTCTGGACTCTTTCCAATTGCTCTTGGTGTTTTCTTGTTTATCATGCACAAGACTGAGTACAGTAAACTTTGCACCAAAGATTAACTTGTAGCCATACAAATGATGAGTAAGGATTGATTAGTTTACATCTTGCAGGTTTTTCTTCTGTTTGTATATCCAACTGTGATGCTTGTCCTATTTTGCGACACTGTTGTTGACTCATGCACTTCTGTAACCCTAGGTGCTTTCCTGAGGAACTAAATCGTGTAGTTTATTATTCTTGACTAAATATAGTGTATTTCATTACTGACTTTCATGCTATTTTTTCAGGTCATTTCCCTAGTTTAAAATAATCTTGAATTCTTATTTTCTCTTCCTCTAAAGTTACAATCCTTCTTAGTTTGTAGTATCAGCTAATTAAACATACATGTTCTCCATTCCACCATCCACATGACTAATAAAAATATTGAATGGAATCAGGTCCAGGTTAGATATTTGACATCTCCCTGACTGAATCCTGGTTTTCCAAAAGGAGCCATGAATATGTGCTTTCTGGATGTGATAGTCAAACAGCCACCATAGTTTCTTTGTTATGACAGCATTTCCTCAGGCTTAGAAGAATGAATAGACAGACAGTGTCAGGTGTCTCCTTCTTTCCCATAGGGTGCTTTCCTATAGAAGGAAGCTTGATTGATTTGATAGGACTTGGTATTTGCAGTCTTTTTGCTATGTTGGGGGGGTTGCAAGGAGTTCGTTTCGTTAGTTATTTCATGATGTTTTCAGTCATTGGAGTTATGCTGACTGATAATTTTCTAGACACCTTTGTCCATCTAAAAAAAAAAATGCATTAGTACAGTTCTGTAGTCTTCTAGTACCTTAGCTGTCCTCTGTCAGTTATCAAACATATTTTAAAAGTTTTGTGATTGTTTTCATCTGTTATTTAATTATCCATCAGACAGTTCAGAAGTTCATCACACCTAAGTAATCCAAACCCTTACTTTATCGATATAGTCATTTACTACTTCTTTTCCTATACTGGCCTGCCTCTTACCTCTTTAATATTACCCCTAATATTAACTATTCTAGCCACATGTTCACAGTTGACCTTTTAGTGAAGAAATGTTCACGTTTTAGCCTTCTGTCTAGTCTGTCAGTAACAAGGAACTGACGTCAGTCTAACACTGCAGAAGCAGTTTTCTTATCTTTCTGTTGTAACTTCCAATTTCATCAGACTTTTTTTGTTTTTCACTAGAATGAACTTGCCTTATCTAGTGTTTATAGTGAATATTAGCTGAATGTGACAGATAAGGACTGCTACTGCTGGAGGAATATGCTTAGAAAAGAAGGGTTGCAGACAAAGCTCTTCAAGCTTTCAAAACTAATTTGGGATCCTCAGAGATGTGGTGTGGATTCCACCAGACACGAAAATTCGGTTTGCAATCCTGCAGTGGCAAGTGGCAGGATGCAAAAAGAAATCTCAGTGGTGAACACTGACTGGTTTTCAGGAAAGTGGTGAGATGTGGAAAGAAAAATCACAACCTCAGATTTATTTCAGATCTCATTTCAGTTGTCCTGTTTAGCATGAGAAAAGTGTCTAGTTCTGCCTTGTAAGGCAGGTTTTCCATTTCCCTGCTTTTACTAATTCTTTCTAAGACCTCCTCCCATTTAACGTATATTTCTTGAATAAATATGTCCAAAATTGTACGCAATATTCCACACATGATCTTTCCAGCACTTTGTGCAGTACAGTGGTTTTAATATTGGAAATGCTTGTTTTGCTATGCACTACCTCACCTGCTACCTTACATAATAATGTTTTTTTCCATGGGTACAGCACAGTAGCCTCAGTGATTCTGTCATTAACTAACGAAAATGACCCTTTTTATTTTACTTCTGTCCTTCCTTGTTGAAGAAGTCCCCATTTAAAGCACACATTTTTGTTATTATTCTCCAAACTCATGACTTACGTTTTCTAATATTAAATGTGGTTAATATCACTAAAAAGTGATTTTGGTTTGAGAGTACTAAAACAGAATTGTGCAGGTATGCTGCATTTTTCTACTTGTTCTTACTACATTTCTTCGTCGCTGCTACTGACTTTCTCAATAAGAATATAATGTTATGTGGTACAATTTAGCTTGTTTTCTTCCTATTTGTAAATGGTTTGTTAATGTTTCAGTGAACCTGCAAAAACTATTGAAAGCTCTATTGATATTTTGACAAGACATCATGCAATTATTATGAAACGTAGAATACAGTGGTTTTATTTTAATCTGTCTGTTACCTTTCTTTTAAACAGTATTTTGTAAAAAATAGTCAATGATGTAATGCATCAAGCAAGAAATTATACAGTATGCCTGAATTCCTAAATTTCAGTATTATTACATAAAAAGTCCCTTCCTTTTTTTTTTTAAAAAAAACAAACCTATGAGTTAATTGTTTGGCTTCAAAACTACGAATCAGCAGTTTACAATAGAGCTAAAAAGAAATCCTGTCAAGAAATATCGTTATTCTGCTGCAGAGGCACTCCTGGAACACATTAAAGTTAATGTCAGAATGATTGACTAGAAGGATAAAATCTGCACACTAGCAATAATAATGTCTGTCTTCTTTCTGCAGACATTATAATCTAGATAGAAACTAGCTACTTGCTTTGCATTATTTGGAAATTTTTTTTTGCATTAATTTTCTTTTTCCATGGTAATTCTTTCTACTGCTGGATACAGTTGGTTTTGGTTTTGTTTTCTGAAATTCTTCTGTATTTATTGTTCACAAGTCTTTTGAACAGATTATAAAGAAGGATAGACATAAGCATCCCTCAAGCTTCAGCTGACCAAGAAAGATAAGAGTTTAAGAGATCATCATGAGCAACATGTTTCGTCTAGAAAATAGAACTCTATTTGAGCAAGGATACTGATCAGTTATTTGTCTTGACTAGTCATAGAAAGACAAAGGGAAATAATCTTACTTTACCAAAAAGTTAGTTAAGGTGATATATTAGAAAACAACCCTTTCTGTTTCTAGAGACAATGAATTGTAACAAGATATCTAAGTAGGTTATGAAACCTCTCAACGATTTTTAAGAAAGAAACATAAATCTGATGAGGTTGTCTAGATCTATTTGCTTAGTATTCAGAAAGTGCTCACTTAAGCAGTTGCTTAATTTTAAGTCTATATTTTCTGCATATTTATAGTGAACATTAAGACTGTATAACCTTATCTTTATAAATAGGTATGCAACAGAAAGTGTTTTTCTCATGCACACCATGCTGTCAGAAAGCACTTGAATATCTGGATGAATCCCTCTCGGTTTCCAAGTGTACTTGTTAAGAACAGGGGAGACTAACTCTATGCTTAACTAGATATTTAAATAAGTGAGTTCTCCTGAATCATAGCTTTGAATGGTTGCCATTACCTTGCAGTGATTAAAGAATGTAAAGTGCCTTACACTTACAATTGCACAAATTGGAACTGTGAAACACTTATTTTGCTTTCGTTCTAAGTATTCAGTAGTCCTGAAGTCACAACCCTGCATTATTAGATAGTCCTGAAATCATAACCCTATTTATTATAAGAATCTTTCAATAAAGCTTTTTTTACTGGTAAAGACTGATTTCTTTTAACTGAAATTTAGCAGAAGACTGGCTGCCAAGAGAGAAGACCTTTCACATAATTTTAATCTGGATTATTTCTTGGGTGGAACATGAAATTCTAATGTTAGAAATAGCAAGTTGGTAGGGCTAGATTAGAGAACGTAAAGAAAGGACTTAATTCTGAATTCCCCTGTTACAGTGCAACTGGTCATTACACTCATTATAACCCTTTTTCCTGTCCCTGCCTTTCACGTATTCACATTCATACTGCCTTCTTTTTTTTTTTTTCAAATACAAAATCAAATTTTAAAATGTTTTAAATTATATTCTGGTTTCCCATATTCTTCTTCTTAGGATTCATAAAGAGCAGATAAATTTGCATGAAGCTTATTAATTGTGTTGCATTTTTATTGATTTTTATTTGATTTTTCTCATACTAGAAATATTTTTTCTTATATCAACATCTTCATAAAAATAAGATTAATATCCTGACATTTAATGCTATACTTGCAATGCAAAGTAGGGGCAGTGTTAATTTAATCTCAAATTTGAAGACAGAATGAATCAGATCTCTAAATTTCCATGCAGCAAATAGCATTCACCCATACCTGGATGCAGTAATTTTCATGTTTACATTTTTGTCTTTATCTAATTTTGCTTTCATATGTGTGCTTTCATAAGCTTTTGCTTAATGTCTTGTGCGTGAATTGTCAAAATACTAGTTTTCTTTTCTTCATCTGTGGTCACCTTTGGAGTTAAAAGTATCTATAATCTCAAAATACAGCAACACTTTGCAATGCATATGTTTCTTACATCTGGCATACAGGCAAGATGTTTCCCAGCAGTGGTAGAGTATAGGTTTGATGTGGTTGTCTTAGAGTTTGGAGTGAAAGTTCTGGGCTTATGCAGCCTTCTAGTTTTCATTATGTCTACTGCTACTACTATCATCACCACCACATACAGTTTTTGTCAGAGATCAAAAGGGAAAAAATATTTTGTACCAAATGAAAAGAATTTGATTGATGTTAATGGCTTTACAAGAAACAGAACAGTAATATTACAGAACTCAGAAATGTAGAGATGTTTTATCTGTGAGCTATTTGCAGAGTTGTGTGATGTACAAAGCGAAAAGATACATGGAAGAAATATGTTTTACTGAACTTTAGTCATGTTGTAAGAAGACTTTTCCAACTAGAGTACCGCACATGCTGAAGTAAAAGAGTTAGAACTCATTAACATTTGTTAAACTAGACTTAGTAAACAACTTAGAATCATCAAATAATTTGGTTAGAAAGGGATTTCAGGAGTTTGATTGTACCTGCCCTTAAAACACCTGCCAGCTTTGAAGTTAGATGAGATGGGTTCTGACTTGCGATGTAACTTTTTACTAAATATAAATTCCTGTAGTAAGAGATGCTTTGTAAGTTAGACTATAATAGAACTATAAGATTCTTGCTTATGAAGGACATCTTATTATATTAATAAGTGTAGCATGGACAAAAAGTGTGTTGCATGTACTCATAGAGTGCATTTTGAGGAGTGTTATTTCCAAGTAAAAATGACTTGTTTTCTGCTTTCAGAAAGGATACACATTTATGGCTGAAGCACATACTGGTGACCTTCCTGTGGCGGCTGGAAGATGGAGACTGCGGCTCATTGGTTCTCATAGTCCACTCCCATTTCTCTCTCGTGAGGCTGTAAATAATGTCTATTCTACTAAAGAAATTAAAGAGTATTACATACCCAATGACAAGCATGTAATGTTCAGGTAAATACTGAGAGAAGAATGATTAAATTCTGCTTTTTATATGGACCATCCCTGACAGAAAAATATGTTCTTCCTTCTCTCTTAGAAGGGGAGGTTATTAAGGCAAATATCTGAATTTTATGGGCCATCAACATTTCATTTATGAAAGTATTATTTTCTGAAATATTGCCACTGCTTGGTGAAGAACAGGTATAAAGTACACATTAAAGTATAATTTTAAAGTTGTAATGACAGTATTTTGCATATCTGCAAGCTTGATCTTGAATCTTATCCATATGTCAATTACTGAAATTCCACAGTACTTTGGGGGCTTAAATATCAATTAAAATCATGATTTTGCAGGTGGGAAGGAGACATAAAGTTTGATATATTTTTTTTTCATCTATTCAGATGAAGCTTTAAATAATACATAAATACAGCACTTGCTTTTCTAATAGATGAGGCCCACAGGCAAATTTCTGTCTTGCAGTGTTGGCAGAAAAATTTATATATGTTTTTTGTTAGCATGCTGATTCTTTTAGAACAAATTGAATAAAATAGTGATTTAATTTTTATTAATCCTTTTAAAATTGATTATGGATTATTAAAATCAGTTTATTCTGGCTAAGTTTGAGTTTAGAACTGACCCTGACTAAATCACTATACTGAAGTTTTTACACAAAGGACTACACGCTGCACTGAAACAGGCCCCATGCTTAAAGCAATTACGTGTATATATTTTGAACATTAATTCTAGAATATTTTGTCTTGATTCCTGATGATATGTATCAATATATCAAATCAATGGATTATTCTTGGGACAGAGGTCTATTCAACAGAAGGAATTAGTTTCAATATAAATGAAGAAAGTATGTAATGGAATTATAACAAATGCACTCAAATTCTGTAAACTCTTTCTTGATGAGTTTTTTCTTTTTTTCCCCTTTGATGTTGCCAATCTTTTAAAAATTTTATTTTAAAATATTTATGTATGTTTGGCTCCAAATGTGCTGAAGTCAGGGTGATGGCGTTTTTGTGTATTGTTGTTGTTTGCTTGCTTGGTGACGTTTGTCTAACAAATTGAATTTGTAGACAAAAAGCAAGTAATATATAAAGTTATGAGTTGCAACAAGATTACTGTTTATATTTCATCTTAAGACTCTAATTTTACAGTCTTTAATTCCACAGTGTTTTAAGTTGACCAGAGCAGCAGCTGCTATCAAATGAGACAGGTCTACCCTTTTGAAAGCGAATCTTTCTTTTTTTTTTTCTTTTGCTCAGTTACTTTTTAATTTAAACAATTCCCTAAACTGGATAACCATGTTTTTCAACAAATACTAGTACATACAGAAGGAGGGAAAATATATATCTGGACATTTGATATGGCAGTGAAAAAAAAATGGCAAGACCACCCCTTTTTTGCAGCAGCACTTACTTTGATGATAGAGTCAGTGCATTAAACTTCACCACAGGAAGCTTAGCCCACCAGATTGCAGGAAAGCAGTTGACTACAAGCTCAATTTTAAGTGTTCAGTGCCAGGTCAGCACAACATTTAGGTACTTTCCTAAAAAAAAAGATCCGATACAGCTGGTTGTATTGCTGTAATTTTTTTCTTCCTCTTCAGGTATTCAGTAAAAGCCACAGCATCACATATTGCTACAGTGCAGGTACAAACCTCTAAATCAGATGTGTTCATTGAACTACAAATCCTAGATAATGAGGAAAAAATTGTGAGTGCCACTGGAAAGGGCCATGCAGTCATCCCTGCTTTTAATTTCTTGAGTAATGAAACGCTTTTGAGTTCCCACTGTAAGTATTGTACTCTGTATTTCATAATTTTATTCACTGAAGGATATGCATTCTTACAGTAACTTTAAGGAATCACAGAAAATACTATTTTTTCGTACTTTCTCCGTTAATCCTTAATTGCTTTGTGATTGAGTGAAATCAACTACATTTCTGAGCAATGAACAGGAGTCCTTGGTCCTCAGCAGTGAAGAAAGGTACCAAAAGGATTGATTGAAATAAGCTGTCCAGCCTTATTTTCTTCCTCTGCCTTTTGGTCTAGTTTTATAACTGAGTAAAGAGTTTTGTGGATAATTGAAGTGGCTTCTCAGTTCTGAAAATTTTTATGCATATGCTTCCCTTGTCATTGAGAACTGAAACATGTTTTACTTTCAAGATCTTGTTTTTATTTGTTTGATCTTATAGTTAAAAAAATTTTGGCTGTTAGGAAACTGATGCCCAGACCATGGCACGTGGTAGATAATTCACAGATTACACTGAGTCTTATGGTTTAAATGCACCATCCTGAGCATCACTCCTTTTAGCAGAAGCACACGCTTTATTGGCTTCTCATCCATCACATCAGCCCCAGAGTACAAGGCAAAAGACTCTTGAACAAATGATATAATATTTATCCTTAAGAAGAAACTCTTTAATTTTTGACTATACCTCTGCTACAGCTTCACAATGATATTCATGGAAATAGAAGACACTGAAGGAAGAGCTACTTGCCCCAATCTTGCAAAGTTGGCGTAAAAGGCATAAATGCCCATTAGACTATTGTACTATCGTCAGTTGTTTATTATAGCAACTGAAATACTGAGAAAAAGTTATACTGCATGGGAACACTTGAATTTAAACAAAATTTCCTTTAAGACAAATTTACTTGAAAGTTACAGAAAACATGTTACTGATTTTTGGCTGAACAGTTGAATCTGAGAATTTTACTTTTTCAAAGTTTTTGTTTTGTTTTTGTGGATTTTTTTTTATTTTATTGCGATTCATTACATTGCAGTCTTGTCAGCTCAGCTCTTGTTAAAGGTGAGAATCAGTGTGTGTTCAAAGATCACCTTTCGTAAGTATGCTAAAAGTCATGTATATTCCCAAAGCACTTTGAAAATAGTCATTGTACCTAATAAAAATCCAGCTGGCATCAGTTTAAACTGACTCTCTGTAGCCCAGCAAACTAACATTCTGAATCTACTGTATGACCGAGCCTGGCAGCATATAAATACTGGGAGAAGGGGCAAGGAGGTAAAGAAAATTAAGCCAAACACTTCAGTGGCACCTAGTGACAAGACAAGAGGCAATGGGCACAAACTGAAATACAGAAAATACAATTTAAGCATTAGAAAATGTATGTGGAGGGGTTGTTTGGTTTGGGGTTTTTCGTTTGTTTGCTTGTTTCATTTTTACTCTCAAGGTTCAAACACTGGAACAGGTTGCTCAGAGAGGTTTTGGAGTGTTCATCCTTGGAGATAATCAAAACCCAACTGCACATGGCCATGAGCACCTTGCCCTAGCTGACTCTGCTTTTAGCAATGGGATTGAGCTAAATGATCTCCAGAGGTGTCTTCCAGCCTCTGCCAGGACACTCAGCTTCCCGTGATCCTGTGATATCAATTAGTAGTTAAGGCTTATGGGTTTTTTTTCTTAATGATTAACAAATAATCCAGTTTCCTTGAATGTGCTGTCCAACTAAGGAGGTAGTCATTTGCAACTGGACTTAATAGAGAGAGCCTTCAGCTTGAGATTGTATCTGTGCTCTGCCATCATCCTCCTCTGATGTAGCAGGATACCTTCCTGCACACTCCCGAGGTCAGAGTTAGGTTACCCAGGCATCCTCTTTTGTGCTTCACTTCCTGGCTTTCAGAAGTTAGAGTTCTGCCAAACTCAGTACTCAAGAGCTACAATCAGACAATATTAGCTGTTCGCTACTGGCATTTTTATTGTTTGATAAAATTGGGGCTGGACTACTAAAGAAGCTAAAATAAAACTGGAATGAAAATTTTGTAAGCTCAAAGTACTCTTGGCCAGTTGATTGACATTTGAATTTGAAGTGGTATTTAATTTTACTGTTCAGAAACAATAAATACAGCTGAAAGATACGTAATTCTTAGGTGTATTTTCAACAATTGTCCTTGTAGTGCTCAGGTAATTTTTGACAAAAACGAAGTACTATCTACGTGCTTCTGTTACACTTCTTATATGAAATAGATTTTAGATGCTACTTCCATGCCATCTCAACTTCTTTCATAATCTTCTTGTGTTTCCCTGTTTTCTATACATTTCAATTCTTAGTAAAGCTATTTCTATTTTATTTATAAGATCGTATACTATTTTGAATTTTTCATTACCTCTATGGGTTTCATTTTGAAAATTCTCTTCTTTGTAAGCATTACAAGTTTGTTTAAGTAAAGCAGTTGTTTATAGGCAAACAAGTCAGCTACTGTACTCTCCATGGACACCACTATAGATCAAGGTTCTAAGATATTAGTCTTCAGTCCTTTTATGAAGACTTTTAAACAGTAAATCAATCAGTTTCTGCCTGTTTGAGCATATTCAGAACCTGAGGCAAAGACAAATTGTTCAAATACTGGATTATTGCTTTGCTAAAGCCCCAAATAGCATCATATTTCATGTGCTTACCTCCACTGTTTTGAACTGTGTAGTTTTCTAATGTGATCCTTTAGAAAAATGTTTTATCTAGATTTCCAGCGCTGTGTGGGAAAAATAACTAATTTAATCATGTTTATGAAGCATCTTGATTTCTATCTCAAGTGCACCTTGTTATTACCAGAAAAGTAAAATTAAATGCTATGGACACCATGCGCTGAAAGTGTAACTCATCAGATGACAACATTGTGGTTTTAAAGGAAGTCATGGAGAAGCTCTCATGATTCTGTCTGAGTTACCAAGATAACAAATAACTTTTTTTGTTTACTGTTTTTGGAATGTGGGTATGGGTTAGTAAACTTCATAGTAGACTGGTGGAAATAGAAGCAGGAAAGCTGTAAGATGGCTCAGATTAGGGTCAGCAACACAATACTTCAAATAAATTGCCAAGTTACCTCAGTAAAGCGAAGGAGAAACTTTCAGGAAACTGTCTTGTTGGCAAAGATCGTAGTCTGAAGACTGAAAGAAGTTAAAGGGATCAATCAGGTGAACGAGAAGATAAATGGGTTCCAACAGATGCTGGAAGGGATAGGATGGGGCAGAATAATAAGAGGGACATTTTGTCTTTGCCAGACTAGCAGGGGGCATAGGTGAGAAGAACTTTACAAAATATCCTCAGAAATCAGACACACACATTAGGCTTCTATCTCTTCTTCTTATGTGCTATGATACAAATAATTTCCGATAATTTAAAATTTTTTTAATCTATTGTGAATCATTCTGTGAAATATGTTATCTCAACCTGACTGAAAATAGGAAAGTTGTCGTATCAGGTTCCTGTTCAGCAGTGGAGCCTACAAAAACACTGTTATGATTTTAGACTGTATTTGAAGGTCGAATTAATATTCTAATGCCATTTAAGTTTGTGAGTGTATAGAGCGCCATGATTTGGAAGGAATGACCGTGAAGCTGTCACTATTGGGTTTTTTTACTATTAACTGTTATTTTTACAATACTAGACCAAGTGACCTGAACATTTAAGTTATTTTCCTATATATATGCATCCTGTATGTCACAATGAAGACATTTTGTGGAAGTGTTCCAAATCTTTCAGAGCAACCAAATTAAATGAAAAGACTATGAAATGTACTC
Organism: Opisthocomus hoazin; assembly: GCF_030867145.1. Taxonomy (NCBI): domain Eukaryota; kingdom Metazoa; phylum Chordata; class Aves; order Opisthocomiformes; family Opisthocomidae; genus Opisthocomus; species Opisthocomus hoazin. The sequence continues at coordinate 56,661,033 of NC_134415.1, forward strand.
AGTATAACCAATGTGACAGTGTCATATTGCCCAACCCACTAAGTGTCTGTAAGTGCAATATTTGGCATTGTAAAAGCATGTTTCTTTGCTTATTGTCAAAAGTGTTAGGAAATTATGGTTTGTGCAATAACAATATAGGAACCTCCATAAAGACTGATGCCAAGTTCAGGTGGGGATTTGTACAATCAACACTCAATAGAAGATTCATACTGTCGGTTTCTAGTTGTTCACTAAAAAAGTGTGTTTTTACAGAATAAGAATAATCAGCAACTATTGCTATACCATGGGCACTAAACTTGTTAGTTAAGCAAGACACAATCCTCAGCTTTGAGATATATTCAGTATTGTACATGTTCTGCCTCTCACAGAATTGATTGCTGTTCTGCCAGAAGTACTCTTCAGTGACATTATTGTGCAAGCATCACCAATAAAACATAATCGCCCTTTCCTACTCCTAACCTGTTAATTCATCTCCAGTCACAGCTGGTTTATACATAGGTTTTATAGCTGAAAAACTACATTAAACCAATTGATTTTTAGTATATTTACCTCTTCTGAGATGTAACAGATGACTTGGACCTTGAACATTCACTTGCCAATAGAGTTGTTACATATTGACACGTTGCAAGCACAGCTCGTTTTGTTGATACAAGCACAGCAGTCCTGTACGCACAGATGGGCAAGTGCATGTTCATAATCCTTTCATTTTCCATAGTAGCAGTCTGATAAAATCCAGTCTCAAAGTATAAAAATCTCGTTCAGATATTTGTTTGAATCTGGAATCAAGGCAGGTAGGAGTTCCTTCTAGACAGAGCTTTGCTTAGGAAAACCAAGACTGAGTATTTCTGTGCGTAGTAAGAAAAGTAATTTGGTGTCACAGCACCACCTGGTGACAGTTGCTAGAACTGTCATTTTGGATGTGTGTGCATTTTAGGCAACTTTTCCAAGTCATCTTTCTGGCAAGGAAAGCAGAGTGAGTCTTGTGAAGGATTCCACCATTCTGAGCTGAGTTATCTTTGTGGCAGAATCGTCTTCTGAGCAAACCCTTGTAGAATTTTTCAGTATGTAAGCTCTTCAGGTTTAGGAGAGAGACAGAGGAGAATAGTAAGGCATTTATGAAAGCTAATTAGAGCCTAAGGAATAAAACCTCCTTTGAAACCCACCTACCTTGATAGGTAGAGGTAGGCTCCTTCAGAAGGCAGTGCACAGCTCCTGAAGCCCTGACACCAGCCTGCCTGGATAGGAGTTCACCTCTCTGTTGACTACACGAGGGAGTACATTTATTTGGCCTCACTGCTTTAAAGCTACCTTTTTGTAAATTAATTGCACTGTCCCTTGATAGGGGTGCTAAGGCAGACATTGAAGATCCTTCCTAACTAGAAACTTTCATTCAAATGTTGCAAATAGTATCCTAAAGGCAAGTTACTCTATTGGAAAATGTACATAGAATTAGTCTTCCATGTGGAATCCAAATTGTTTCTTTGCAGCAGGTTTTCACACAGTTGTAAACGAACATGCAAGATTCTGGTCTCTGGATAATGTTTCTTCTTCATCCAAATGCACTGCTCTTGAGTGAAAGCCTCAGGAGTTTGGTTCCTTCTGATGAAAGACTTGATAATCTAACCACTATGAGTTTTGTCTCCTCTCACCTTCGCAGCACGGGAAGCCCAGCAGGCTCTATCTGAGTGAGAAACTATTCCACAGATCTTACTTAGGCATATCTTTTACAAAACTACACCCATGGGGTTGCATCACTAAAAAATTTCTTAGAAAAAAACAAGCGTTGTCTTCCTTCAAGTTTCTCTCACAGGCCTCCTTACCATGGGGGCAGCAACAGGGACAGTTCAGGTGCTAAAGATTCTGAATGTCATGCAGAGCAGCAACTCATAGCTTGTGATTAGGAGTTTGAGACATCTTGAAGAAAGCATCTCTGCAAGGTCTTGTTTTCATTTCCTGACTTCTACTGATTTTCTTAGGACAAAGGAAGCACTGCCTTATGCAGAGGAAAGATATGATAGCAAGTGATCCATGGCATTTGACTTCAGTAAGAAACAGTATTTCCTACTCCTTTTGAGTTTCTAGTGGCACACTTAACCTTTTATTTGGCATTTATACACTGACACACCACCAGTAAATTTTGCTGCATCTGGTCTCATATTCATGTCAACTCCTGTGAACTTCCCTGGATGTTTTGTCAACATACAGGAAGCTGTATGTTTTTCTTTTGAAGTGTTGCAATGATAAGGTATCATCCTTTGCTTCTGCAATAAATCTTGGGAAGAGTAAAGCCTTCCGTCCTCAAAAAGATGTCTCTGTCCCAGTTGATGATCCAGCTATTCTTGTGGTAACACAAGTGAAGCTGCTTCCCCAGAGGTGTTATTTTTGCCCTTATTCAGTTTTCTATGAGATTTTCCATTTTAGAATTCTCTTTCCTTTCTCTGTAGACATTCAGGCAAGATAATATCATAGATTTCAGTGGCATTAGAAATGAACACAAGTTAATGTTTTCTCGATTAATATTTCTGTTAGAGCCCTTCTTTAGCAAATTTGTGGTTCCACAGTTTTTCCCCATAAATTCCTTCCTTGGGAAACAATGATATAACTGTGTAAATGATAGACCACAAATAGTTTTATAGCTCCTTTCAAGATTCGCTTTTTTTGAGCTTCAGTCAGCTTTGTGTAAGGTTGACCTAAGCGACTGCTGTAAGGGTAGGAGTTGCCAGATCTGTGGCCAATGCACCTCTCCCCTACTTCCACAGGTACACACAATTTATTGCTTTAGGTTAGCTACAAAGAGATCCCATCATACAGAGTACAAGGCTATCTGTATTATGTAGTTTACAGCATGGTGCTGTGGTGGCTAGTGCAGGAGAGAAGTGTGGGCTTTGGGGGGAAAAAATTATGCACTTTATAAACAGTAATAGCAGTTATATATACAGTCTTTTGAATTTCTCATTATTTACTTTGAAGTCATTTGTGATTTGCATGCAGAATGAAATCAGGATAGTATTTGGAATAAATATAATTTTAATTGGAACTTTGTGAGCGTAATACAGCATGAGAAAATTGACTATGGTAATTCTTTCTCATAGTTTCTGGGGGCATCTGTTTACCTCATACCAATGATTCATAGAATTTCTGGAAATTAACACTGACAATTTTTATCATCTTGCAGCAAGCAATACCCAAATTATTCGAAGTAGTACAAAAAAGGAATCAGAAACTGGAGGATCCAAAAAAAAAGGTCATATTTCATCTTCAAAAGACATCAAAACTTCTTTCAAGCCAGGACTTGTACAGGAAGGTCCACCTGTATTAGATGATAAATCTCTCCTCTTGGAAAACTTTCAAAATAATGATAGAAGTCCACAACAAGTAAGATATTACAGATCATTGGGGTTTAGGGAAAAAAAATAATGAAGGGGTATTGATAATTCTTTTGGTACATATGAAGCTCTGATATCATGAGGCAAGAACAAGGAATCCAAAATTAAGATTGTTGGTAGCTTCTGAGTGAGGCTATGGAGAAAGGATGATGTGCATACATGAATAACCAAATAACAAGGAGTCGTTTTTGTTTTCAGATAAAGGTGATATATTAAATCTTTAAATGTTCTTCATTTGCCAAATCCAATTCAAGTATAGTATAACTTTCAGCTAAGGGCCAAAAACTACCAGTAATGAAGTTAAACTTCTGATCTTTCAATGATAATTTTCTTTGAAATATGATGTAAAAGAAGGCCATCTTTAATAGTTGTAATCGAGAAACACCTATGGCCAGTCAGCTAAAAGCTTTAGTAACACGCACACAATAGCTGCTACTTGAGCCAATTTTCTCAGAGTGTGATGTCAAAAACATGTGTTTTTATTGACTTCACCTAGTATTATTTGTCTGTCTTAGAAAAATAACATTTATTTTCTAAACCAGTTCTTGTTTCTCTGTCTCCAGGTGTTTCTCTACTGTGATTTTTCCTGATAATTGAGTTCACTTGCAACAAAATATTCCAAGGAAAAAAAAAACTATTGAGAAATAAATTCCAGGCTTGTTCCTTTGATTCAGAACTGTCTTTAGAATTTGTAAAACAGTTTTTAAAGAGAATCATTTCTGTTCAGTGTAGACAATGTTTAAAATAACCCATGGGCCCTGTCACCTTCTACCTCAATTAATACATTATTGAGTTCTAGTATTAGGGCACAAAGCCATGCAGTAGGTCTTAAAATCAAAGACAAAAGTCTTTGTTTTAGTGCATGCCATACAGAGGAAAGTTACATGGAATTCTTAACAGAATATAGCTCCTTATTTTAAAGCCCAGTTTAGTTTCACTTGATAAACATATGAGTAATTGTTTCATTTCACAGGAATTAAAAAAAAAATGTGTGGAGTTAACACTATTTTCTTAAGCTTCTTGTGAATACTGTAATGTGCAAGCTTGTAGATTAATTATGTGTTTTTTTTGTTGAGTTGAATAGCTGGCAGTTTACTAACCTACAAGACCTTTGAATGTTTCCCATAATTGTTATGTCTTCAGCATGTTAACATACTGCATTTTCTTTCACAGTCTCACAAGTATATCATTCAGGCATTGGTGTTGTATGATAGTTGGCCACTCACTGAGAGTCAGTTTCTATTTGTTCAGGAACTGAAAAAAATGGAGAAAAATGAAATCAAAGGTAGGTGGATCTAAGTATGTATTTAGTCAAATACATCATGTTACTGATTTAAAAAAAAATGTTGCATTGCTACAAGCCAAGACCATAGGACATTTTTTTCCCTTTATTTACTGCTTGAGTGAAATAATTAAGCAACAAAGCTCTTTGTTCTTTGGGTCATAGAAATGAATTTTGACTGCATGATCCTATACCTTCACAGATTATAAACAAATCAGAGAATACTCTGTAAAACTCACTTGAGCTTCTCAGGTCTCAGCTTCAGGTAGGTATCTGGAACTGCTGCAGAAGTACGACTGCTACAGTTAGAGACCGATGAAATCTAATATAAAGGCACAGAACATCCAAACACAGAAGTTTCTACTGAAACTAGAGAAACATACCTGCTGATAATTTAAGAAAATGCACGGACAAGAAGGAAAAAAAGGCCTGTTTTGGGATATGTATTACTTCTATACTGCTAGGAGAAGAATTTGGACAGAATGCAAGACCACGAAAGGTCCCAAGGACAGGCTGTGTATCCAAGCCAGGAAGGGGATAGAGAAATTACAGAAGCTTTTGTTTTTTCCACAGATTCTCTTAGCATTTTGTGTCAAGGGTCAGAAAAAAAACCCTAACACATATTAAAAGCAGTTAGAATACTACTGAGTATCCTAGAAATTAGATAAATGTCTCATATTTGCTTCTCCTTTTACTGCTGGGGCTGACACAGAATGATTTAGGTTTTAATTATGTTACAGGAAAATTTATCATGCTGAATCCAACAGTCCGAGAGAGGCAAGACTGCTGCCACTCCACATTAGCAAGGCTGAAGGTGTAGTCCCAGCAGGCACACTCACACAGAACATAGATACAGACTACACATATACATATATACATTGCCAGTCACACAGACCACAGACAGACGCTCAGAGCACTCACACAAACACAGTGCCAATGGCCTCAACCTGCTTCCCTCTCTGGCTGGACAGAATGGAAGTCCACTAGAGCGCGGAAAAAAAAAAATATATATGTATATATATGTAAGGTAGATCCTTCCAGCAGCTGGACTTAGACGCCTAATCTGCCCAGTAGCTTGCCCCTGGATCCCACATGAGCTGCTGAGGCTGCAGCCCGACTCCAGCTGCTGGTGCAGGCCATCACACACACGCACACATGCACACACGCAGCTGACTCCCCTGTGCTCTCACCATTAGATTTCTGCAGAACCTAGAAGATTACTGTCCACCATTCAGTAAATTTCCTGTATCATTAACATTAAAGTTCTATAACTCAATTTTTAAGATATGAGATAAGGAGGAATTATCTGCATTATCCTTGCTTATATATATACACTTGCTAAAACCCTTAAATTTTCATAGGAAGATTTGGTCTTTCTTTATTAGTGCTATTTCTCACTTCTTACTCTGGTTACATATTTCTTTTTAAAAGTCTGGTTGTATTTTTTTTTCATTTCTGTTACACTGGACTGAAGTTAGATTCAGCAGCAGCAATTGCTGACATATATGATTTCATTTCTTGTTTTTAAGGTAGCTGGAACATTTGAGATTTTTGCAGTCTTTATTCAGCTAGCATTACAAGATTTGACAAAGATGTATCTTATTGATTTGCTATAGTCCTTAGTCAATTTTAATAATTTTTGAGGAACCACCTCATGTAGCCTTACAGGCCTGCTCACAGCTTTTTTAGTGGTGCTGCTTACAGTAGACATCCTGTCACTTTGTCTGAGTTGGCTACATAGTAACAGCTTGCACTTGACACACCAGTCATGCTACTGATGTGTATCCTTTCATACAGCTGTCACCACTGTCTGTAAAGCTGCAGGTCAAAGGAGGTCACTTAATCTTGAAGTTTCTTCACTAGTTCTCAGCTGTTTTTACTGGAGCTTGTCAATGTCACAAGGATTCTCATGTTTAGTTCAAGGTAGCAGTATTCCAGTTCATAGCCTGCCTTCTCCGTGTTAACTGATGCTTTGGCTCATTTGCAGTCAACCATACTCAAGCCACAGTCAGTGATAAGGAGCACTTTTCTCTTAGGTTTCTTTTTAAATGTTGTGATTTCGGTGTTCTCTCATAATTGCCGCCTCTCAAAGTGACCCAAATCCATTTCACAGTTCACATGAAGTGGATGTTTCTGGTTATACAAGGATACCAACAGATTGCGCAGGCCACCAACAGAGTTTAAAAACAACATACGTCATAAAGTTTAAACACCAACACTTACTGTATTTACTACTTAGCATTTATTTTGTGTACCCCTATTAACAGAAATATTTACCTGGAGTGCTTACTATAGGTAAGTATTTTGGAAAAAAATAACATTTAATCTTTGAATCTTTTTCTATTTGTGAACTAGTCTTAAAGCAATTTGAAAGCTGAGCTTTACCACTTAAAGCTGCCAGCACCAGTTGTCAAACACACAATTCATATAAAAGCAATGTTGGTGTGCAAGCAAAAAGGCATCCTCTCACCATGTGATTTTTAAGGAAGCTGCAGTGGGCCAGGTGAAAATTCCTGCAACAATTTTTCACCATTTCAGGTATCACTTGTTCATGTAAGACAACAGTGCCATCTGGAGTTAGTTTTGTATTAAAGCTAATTGATCATGGCAAAAGCATATTTCAGCTTTGTATTAGCATTTACTAAAGTCTTTTAAACTAGTTTCCCTTTAAATGAAGGCCCATACTATTATGCTATCAATATTCACCGATATTATAAATATTAAGTACATTTTTGAGGAAAGTAAGTTCTTTGGCCTACAGATGCTATGACAATTTTGTATTTGTTGTTGTTTGTTATTCTTTTCTTTCCTCAAAATCCTTAACATTACTGTTTCACAGTACTTGTAATAAGAACTGTGTTAGCAAAAGTTATTTCATGACTAATATTTAGTCATGTTTATTATATATGAAATCTCATTAAATATATTATTAAAGAGCACATTGCACAAACAAAACATTAAAAAAGCATTAAGCAGGAAAACCCAAGAACACAGGCATGAGAAAGTGCCAGATAGTTTATTATTGATACAGTTTTCATTCTTTATTTCTTTTTTTTTTCTTCTTTGTTTCCTTCCATTGGGAACTGTTTATGGGGCAAGACTGGAATGGAAAAATAGCAAAAAAACCAGTAAGGTCTGGATCATAATTCTTGTGTAAAACGGAAAAAAATTAGCAAGCAGTCTTGCAATTGCTGATACCATTTTGAGTTGCTTGACTGTGCGAACAAAATTGTTTTAAGATTTGTTTTGTGTATGTGATTTTCAGCTATTGCCTGCTTGGGTTCTTTGGTTTTACTTTTCTTGTAGTAAGATCAGAAGTTTCATTGTGCAACTGCCACAACCCAGAGCTGAATGATCAGCGTGCGCTGAATGCTGACTGCAGCATGTATTTTATATATTGCCTTAATTTGACACAAGAATATTAGCTGTTGGTGAGAGAAGGCTGTCTATCTCACTGGGAGAGCCAGGGAAGACAGGACGCCCAACCCAGGTAGCAGAGGTGGATTTGAAAAGGTGGCAGAGGCAATATCCTTTGGAATATTCCTTTTTTTCTCCAGAGCTTTTAAAGCTTCTGAGGGTGCAGTCAGAGACAGCAAAAGCAACATCTGAACTTCTCGGTCATTTCCTAACCAAATCTGAAAGTCTCTCATGGGACAAGTAACAGTCATTTCTACCAACTACTGGGTAATCCCACTAAATGTTCAGAGCCTGTATCAGATAGTAGGAGCATGATGTCTTCTCAAAGAAAACTTCAAAAGACTCCTCTGTATTTTACCTATGAATAAGATACATTCTCTGTAATTTGAATTTCATAAAATGGGAGTAGCTGTCTCGCCTAAAAAAAAGAATTGTTGTATCTCGATCTGAATTTATGAGTTTCAGATAGGAACCATTTGGCGTAATTATTTAGCTTGTCATAGACAGGACATCAGACTGGATGATCACTGTGATCCCTTCTGGCATTAGACTATACGAATCTCTGAGTAAATAGAGATTGAAAACTGGTAGAGAAGCTAATTTTAAGAGTTGCTGTGTTTGTCATCACTGTCAGTTGGTGTGATGCCCAAGCTTTTTTTGGTGCCATACATATACAATGACTGCCACTGAGAGTTTGTGATGATCGATGCATAAGCTGTGAGCTGGAATGACCTTTCACTTTCTATATCATCTTCCTGCCTTTCTTCTTACTGCATCCCATACAAAGTGTTTGCCTGGCTTTGACCTTGGAAAAGCTGTGAGGAACTACTCACATCTCCCTTAGAGTCAGAGTGGGTGGCATGCTATAATGCCAAACTGCAGCCAGGGCCCCCTCCAGAAAGATCTGGAGGATGATCCCAAAACCTGGGAGGCTGCCTGTTCTGTTGAGGGAGGGAGGAGGGCTGGGGGAACCTGGACAGTGAGGTGTACTGTTAGCTAAGAGAGCTCAGCTGAATCCTGCCCAAAGCCTTCCTATCTGGAATTAAAGCAGGATACCTCATTTTAGCCCTGTTATTTCATAGGCTTGTTTGTTGTTTACTAACTTCTCAGTGTATGCAAGAAGTCCGGACCATCAAAATGTTAAAATTCAGAATTGTAAAATATTTATAGAAGCCACACAAAGCTTGGGGTATCCCAAGACATAGAACGTCTTTGTCTGATATCGTTTAGCTAATGACACTGAATGTCTCTTGAGTGTTTGTATAAACAATAATTTATCTTTAAAAATTAATAATTCACTGAATAATGCATATACACCAGCCTGATTTATGGTGTTAATATGTTATGATCATGTGAAATTAAATGGAAAAACATTTATGTAATGATATTATAACTTCAAATAGTGTCATCACTATTTATTTTATATTTGCATTTCCTCTGGAGTTGTTTTAGTATCTTTAATATTTGTGGAGACCGCTTTATTTTTTACTTTCATTCTTTAAAGTGTGCTTTGGTAGCACTGAATCCATTTAAGCTTAGCACTTTGGTGCCACTGTACATTATTTAAGCAGCATGAGGAGATAAGAATAATACAATTTATATGTAAACACAGGTATAATGTATGATGTAATACAGAGATATGTCTTATAATAAATATTTGTACGTGTAATTATATGTGTATTATAAATACTTTTCTATATATTTAATATTTAAAATTTTATATACCCATATAATCTCAGCCATGACATTGCAGATCTGATCCAAAGCTCATTAAAGCCAGTGGAATATCGTCAGTGGACTTTGGATCAAATCATGCAGCACAGTGATCTGTCCTCAGTGGACAGAGATTAGGAAAGCATAGCATTAAGTGAAAGGTACCTTGTTATTATTGTCAGATTGTAAAACACTCATTTCCTCTTTTTTCTAAGAGGAATCCCCTGTTATATTGTAGTGACTAAACATAGGTTTTCAGCATTTGTTTTAATGTTTCAAGCGGTATGAAGGTGGAGGGAAATAGAGATTTCAGACTCAGATGTTTAATCTTTCTCATAGTGTTTTAGGTCCATTCCAGGTTGTTTCAACCGACATGTTCCTTTTGCTATTATCTATTTATTTATTTATTTATTTTAACAAGAATATGATATGCAAAAAGTCTTTTTCACAGCTTCCACCAGTTAGCACTGTGCAGAATATGTGTTACAAATGTCAATTCTCGGTATCTTTAATTCAAACATATAGCATACATAGAGCATACACGTATACTGATAAAATAATTAATCCAACAAGTTCCCAGATAGTTCTGAGAATTATAATTTTAAATTTTTTAAATATGCATCAATTTTCAAATATGTTTCTTTGCCTTAATTCCCTTGCATTTTAGGTGGGGCATATCTTGCCTTCTGCTCTTCACGCTTTCGGGCTTACAAGGGTATGAGACAGGGAGATCAGTGACTTTACCTACTTTGAGCGCCTGGTGCATAACCTTGACAGAGATTGTGTGAGACTGTATGAGTCACACTGTGATTCTGTACACTGCAGTCTTTGGACTGACCCATATACAAGGCAACAATGCAGTGACTCATGCAGGGACCGTGGTAAACTCCCAGTTAAGCCCTGGGTAAAGTGCTATTTAGGACAGATAAGGCTGTCACAATATGTCCACCTTTTAAGTTTGTTTTTAAAAGTTGCTTTGTCCCCACGTTCTTTCTTGGTCCAACAATAAATGTTAGTGTAGTACTTCAAAGTGTCAGCTATCAACTGACTTTTCTTTGTCTTTCTGTATGGCTGTTTTGTGCTGTTATTCCACCCTGGATATTACATGGGCAAATATATTTATGGATGACAATGGTATCCTCTAATTCATCATGCATCATAACTACATCTGAATAGTACATGGGGAAAAGCACAAGGAGCACCGCTTTCCCCTAATGCCCAGTTATTCTGAAGGACAAAAGTCTGCAAGTGTTCCTAAACCAACCAGAAAAACAAAAGATAAAGTATCTGAGAAGACGGAAAAAGAGAAGTCAAATAAAGAAAGAGGATCATTTGTGTCTCTTGCATCTCGACCTGAAACTCAGGTGAGAAGAAAGCCAGAAACTGGATTTGTTGAATGTGTCATCATTGTACTGAGTGTAAAGATATTTTTAGGTCTGCAGATCAGTCTATCCCTTGCATTTCTCTATGCCCTGCTTTGCCACCTTTTTAGCTTTACATCTGAGAGAGACTGAACTACACATGTAAAAGACATGCATCCTGCATTTAGAGATGTAATGTGCTCATTTGTTTATGTATAAAACAACTACTGATTGTTCCTTTTGTTCATCTAGTTTCTGTCTCTGGTGAAGGTTTATTAAATTCCATTAATTTGCCATATTTATGTCCTATTAGTTCCTCATTGTAGTGGTTTTCACAGGTTCACAGGTAGACGAAATAGGTCTTTCCCCTATAGTCAGTTCCTGTCTCATATGTCACTATTGTCGTTAGCTTGCGGACATACAGTGGCGGAAAAATTGATACCTACTTGCCTACTTGCAAATTCTTCTCATCTGTGGTGGGATAATCTGAGTGTTCTCTGGTTGACTGAAATGCTGCTACCAGCCTGTATGCCTTCCAAGGAATAATAGACTTTATGGATTGCAAACAGATTAATGGAAGGCAAAGTAGAAACTGACAGCTCCTTGTTTAATGATATTGCTTTTCCTGGGAATTTTTCTGCCTCATGGCACGTAGTTCAAGGAGACGGCATCTCCGCAGAGTTTTTCATGAGGAAATCTCTACTGAATAGTTTTGTTGACTACACCTGCTGCACAGCAAGCTTCCCTATGATTCATATCCACAACTGATGATACAGAGTTCTGGAATTGTGCCTTATCCTTTCTTTCAGAGGAGTCAGAGTGGCCAGTTGAGACTGTTGGCCTCAGAAATGCAGTGCAGCTTCAGGATGTGTCAGGTTTCTGCCTCCAGCTCCAGTGATGGGGTATGCTAGGAGTGCTGGGATGGTGATTCTTGGGAGTTCTTCAGTCTGCCACTAAAACAGATGCAAGTTTCGAGACAGGACTGCTTGCAGATAAATAAGATTCCCACCTTTACTCTCAAACAAAAGCTGAACTCCTATCTCTGCTTCTAAATCTTGGGCATAAAGCTTCTGCAGATGTTACGACTTCCAGAAATACATGCAGCACAAGATCTCGTTGATTGGTCAGACAGCAGAATAGTCTCCTATATTTCAGGCACTACTTGTACCCTACGGTTCTGGAGAAGCCGTGCGTTAAGGTGGTTTAGAGTGTTTGGGAAATGATGGGAAAGAATCTGATGCCTCATAAGACAGAGCAAGATGTATTTCTACACAAAGAGCCTAATTAAATATAATAAGACTTCTACTGAAAAAGCTTGCAGAAGGAAAAGGAGGGAAGGAAAGGAAAAAAGCTTGCGGGGAGATAAGACAATTGCATGAAAATCACTACACAATACTCTTGTTCAGAGAGACTGTTCAGAAGATCTGGGAGTGTGGAGCATGCTTTATGGAAGTGGGGGGAAGCATGTTAACAAAATACCTTAAAGAGCTTTTAGACACTGCAAAGTAATTGTCCTTTCCTTTGGCAGCCACTGTTTGTGTAGTAATGCATGTCAATGTCTATCAGTGTATGATGTATATCAGTTGGGAAAACTACCAGGATACAGAAACATAATTTCATCCTAAACAGTGGTAGTAGATGTGTAGCAATGAATACATTATGTTTATGATACTTCACTTTCAGCAAGCTGCTTCAAACAAACCGTACTGGACTCTGCGTCTAGTTAGTGAACAGAGAGAGGCAGACATTCTGGAGATGAAGAAAGACACCCAGAGAGCAGATGAGATCAAAGCCATGAAACAAGCATGGGAGTCTGCAGAGCCAGGAAGAGCTATCAAGGTAATACCAGAGTGCAGTCTTTGCAGTAATGTTTCTTCACAAGTTCCAGGAGCTGCTGTGGTGGTAGAGCCATTGCCACAACACAGACCTGACGTCATATGGCTGTCCTCTTCACCGCTCTGTGGGAGACAGGAAATTTTACACAGCTGAGATAATCAAGTGATTATGTGCATGACTTCTGGGCAGGAATCCAGCTCATCTACTTTAGGCTTCTGTGGGTCACTGAGACTTCAGATTCTACTTTACAAGACAGAGAAAGTTTTCTTCTTAGAAAGCCTGCTACATCTACACACTTCCAAAGCTGCTACTTGTGGCAAGTTTGATGTTTAACATGAACAGATTCTAGTGAGAAATACAGTTATAAACGTGCCAAAAAGATTTCTCTTGAAGAACTGGCACCTGGCTGTATCATCACTCAGATTGTACCCTGCAGCCAGGATTCCCAAATTCATTCTGAGTTGCAGGTTACCCATGAGCCGGTACATGCTGCTCTGTATGAATTCACTGTTTAGGAGAAGCAATACTAATTCAGACGTCAGCTGCAGCTGGGTTCTTTTGACATGGCATATGCTTAAGATGGAAAAACAATACAAGTTCTTCCTAGCAAAGCAAAAAGTTACACTCCTGATTCAGAATTGGAAGCATGATTACCAAAAAAAAGGAAAATAAAAAACCAACATGCAGTCTTTAAACTTACCTGACAATCATCCCCTATCACCACCACCATCGTTCACTATTGAGGGATACTCAGCCAGAAACCCCAACTCAGAAGCATTTTGCCTTTTTTATATTACCTTTCAGAAATGAACCTCAGACATGGATCTTCCCAGTTACACTTTTCAGATTTTCTCAGTTCTCTTCAGTTATCCAAAGCTCAAAATTTTTTCTGACAGCACTTTATTAAATTTTGATGTAAGGAGAGATGCATTACCCTGCAGCCTTGATTGGCTGTGCTGGGACTGAAAATGCAAGTACAGCCCCCTAAAGATTAGCTGGAAATGAATCCCCTTTGATGTGTAAAGTCTCTTCAGAATGCTGGTTCTATCACTGTTGCCTTTTTTGATCAGAAAATCAACTGAATTACAGCTAAAGGCTCCCATTTTAAAATCCCCTTAGGTCTGTGACATTTTTCTAAAACAGCTATCAGTAAGAAAATTGCAGCAACTGCACGAAATACACTGAAAAAAAGGTGGTCTAAATTGGGGATCTGCTATTCAGCATAAGTAGTTTCCCTTCTCCTTTCTTCCTGATCACCCTGCCCCAACACCTGCCTGTTCCAGTGGTCACATGCCCTCTGACTCTGGGCATTAGGTCCCTGACTCCAGGCTGCCTTTTGGCTTCTCTGTCCATTCCAGCAATCCGAACCTTTAAGAGAAAGGCCAGTGAGCCAAAGTCACCTTCCGAAAAGACAGGCAGAAGTGCTGATGCCTCTTTTTGGCATCATAGGTAACTGAGTCTGAAAGAGTTTGCACCCATCGCTCCCGTTTCTTAAGAGGAAGGCTAAACCACTAGGCTGTAGGAGCTCCTAGGAGGAGGTGGTATTTCCCTAAGAAGGGGCAATAGCTGAATGTATTCGGACCACACATTCAGCTATGAGGGAACCTTGCATTTCAGGGTCTGCGTTTTTTTGTTTTGTTTTTTGTTTTTAAAACCAAAGATTATTTTGAACTGCCCAGAGGTCAGTGCTTTCCCAGTGTTTCACTGCATGATGATCTTCAGTGTGAGTACTCAATGTCCCAGGACTGACTCAATGGGAACCCTAGCGTCTTTGCTGATTCCAGCCCCAGGCAGAGTTGCACACTGCACTCTGGTGTTAGCTTTGTTATTGACAGCATCGTTTTCTCGTTGGGGATGTGTACTAAATATAGCCAGTACGCACTGACTGGAGTGAAACCATTCAAAATGTACTGCCTACTTTTCATTTTACTGAACTACCATCTCACAAAGGTTTACTTAGGGGTTCTTATTCATATACTCAAAACACACTTGATATTGATAGAAATTAAAGGTGAACTTTAAGTACTAATGCTAATTTATTTCTCCTCTACACAACACATTAAAGTGAAACAAATAAAGGTTCCAGAATATTACTGGAACAATTGGGTGTTTAGTGTTGACGGGTTATTTTTTCGGAAAAAATCTGTTGGAGATAAGGCTTGAATATGACTGACTTTAAATATGGTCCTTTTACACTTATCTTTTTTTCTACTCAGTGACTCACTAATGGTATTCCTGTTGTTAGAGGTGATGTTTCCATAGATCAAACCAGTGACATATACCCACCAGTAATATGAAGTAGCATCATATCTCACATGCACTGGGTTTGAAGACTTACTGTCTTATTGACCACTTATAGATTCCTCCTTTTGAAAATTCTTTGAGATTTAAAGTATGCAGTAGCAGTTTTCTTATCTGGATTAAAACTTTGATCTCTAGGCTTTTCAGGAACGCATGCGGTTTATTAATAAGTATGCTGTGAGAGGTTCAGAGGAGCCCATAGCTGGCACTGAGACCGACAGTTTAACACCTAGTTCAGAAGAAAGAGGTAAGGGTATAACTTTCTGTCATCATGTTCAGCTCCTTAGAAAATCCTTCTGCATTAAATGGTGGTAGTAAGTGGATAGAACAGCCCTGATAAAGGTGTCCAAATGCACAATGGCCTGCTTAGTCTCTGTTTTCTCCATCCCCTCTTTGTTTTAATTGTTGCATTGCTCTATTTTCAGACACAGCTACAGCCTCACAGCTCTTGGAGGCTGCCAAGTTACCCTTAAGCAAACTTTAGGCAGTCCTTCTGTACTAGGATTCTAACCCTAAATTAACCTGAAATTTTTGGAACTTCAGTGGCAAATACCTACTCCCTCAATTCCAAGTTGGGTACCAGAGGTCATTAGTGTAGAAATATTAAAAAATTGTTTAGCAACTGAAATAGTATGTCAGTAAGACACTAATATTTCTAATGTGCATTCTCTTTATGTTAACATTCATGGAAACTGTTCATGGACAGTGCTCTGGAAGTGAGGTGTCAAAAAGTGCATGCTAAGTAGCATCAGCTTCCTGGCAGCTTCCATAAGTGTTGTCTAAGCTTATTTAGTGGTTACAACTTCTATGGATTCTTCATTTGTATTTCCTGGCAATTACTGGACTCTGATGAAAATCTGAACTGGGTGCAAGGCTGCAAGGCTGTTTGTTGCTACTTTTCTTCTGAGAATAATGCTGAGATCAGGCCATCACAAAAACAAAAGTATAATACTCGGTCTGATTGTGACAATATCTGGTCGTGGCTCCTGTGCCTGGAACTAGAACCTGTGACCAGTACATAACTTGTTAAGTTTAGTATTTTGCCAGTTAGGTAAGTAATCCTCCCAGGAATGTTTAAGAACTTAAAGCATAAGTAGTCCTTTCCTTAGGCCTTAGACAAACACATCATTAGTTACTTCTTGCATTCCAAAGGAACTTGAAAAAATACTATTTCCTCTAAGTCATTGGATGAGGACTTCAAAATTAATGGCTGTCTACCAAGGGCTTTGCTCTAAACTGAGCATTTGGAGTCTAATACAAAGTCTCATGAAGTAAAGAGGTGACACCCCAGTGACTTTCAGTTGTTACGGTTCAGTTCCATAGAATGCAGCAGCAGGCAATAATGTGCTTGAACATTTCTGTAATGTGCAATATCTTAATGAGAATTTTTATGTTCTGGAGAATACTTTTCTGATGGGGAGTGTGTAAGGCACTTCCAAAGCCCATGTCACCCTTCTAGATCAACAGAGAAGGCTGGTATATTTGTCTATGTATAGACAGTAAATATATAGACAGTAAATTTTTTTAATGCTCAGAAACCTCTTTCCTATTTTTGGTGAGAAAATTCCAGTAATATTTTGAAATGTTTCAATTGATTACTGCTATAAGTAGGGTAATAACAGAGTTTTTATGGAAACAAACTACTGCAGTCATCATTAAATGTCATCAGATTTCACAGGCATTTTCAGCACATCCAGATGAACTGAAAGAAGGAAGCGCTGGAATAATCACAATGCAGCTCAGCACAGTGGCATGCTTAGCATCAGATACATCATTGTATTGTGAGAATGCTATGTTAAAGCATAACATGGTAACTATGTGGTTAAAAAAATTCTGAGACTTCAGAATGACAATTTTAAGTTGTCAGGAACCTTTTGTCTTTAGACTGGTATTTCCCAAACTAAAGCTTTGCTCAAAAGGGAATATAATTTTTTTAAACTACAGCCAGGACTGAACAAAGATTTCTATTGATTTTTTCTTAACAAAAGAATGTGATTCCTTGCTGATTACAAGTTGTTCTTATATTCTTTAGGCACTTTAAATTGAATGTTCTTGCTGAGATTTACAAACCTTCTTGAGTACTGTGTATTTAGCTAAAATACATATATGAATTTCACTCTAGCATATGTGGGGGTTTTGCAGCATCTTTGATTCTGTGACGAGTGTTGGAAACAAAAAGGCAGAAATACTTTATCGTCTCTAACCCATATTCTCATTTAATAATGTCTTTTGCTGAGCCAAAAGAAGGAAAAAGCTATACAAGAATTTAGATGGAGCCTCCTAACATGACTGAATAACCAGTTTAATCTGTTCTGTTGCAGATTCTCATACCACAGGAGAGAAAGCGTCACAAGCAGCTATTGACTCAAGCTTACAAACGCAGCAAAAAAAATGGGAGCCTATAGACCTTAGTCCTTACATGAGGTAAACTGCAGCAAGAACAATTAAGTACCAGTGAAACACCAAAATGAGAGACTGGCTAGGGATTTTCATATACAGAAATTAGTAAATGAAATCTATTTTTATGCACTTGTAGCCTATCTGTAATTGGATGCAGTATAATAGATGTGAATTTAGACTTTATCCTTCAAATGTCACTAAAGTAAGCTACAATTCTGTCACATGCTGGTTAAAGTTGCAGCAAAAATCCTGGCCCATATTTTATCTGTCCTTTACATTGTGTACGCAGACTCACTCAGCAGTGAACACATAAGTGTAGATGGCATCAAGATACAGTTTTCAGCTTTGATTTTCCTGGCATGGATGTGTTTTAAAATCTGTGCTTTTCTACATCCATTTATAATTTATGTCCTTCCCTTAACTTAATACATGTCAAAGGAGCTGAATAACTGCATGGCATGTAATGAGAAGGTGACATAAAAATCTGAAGAAAATGCATGTGCAGGCAAATATGTTTATTTCAGTGGTCATCTTGAAAGAAGTGTGGATGAAGTTTGTCAGAATGTGATGCTAGATTCAGATAATACACTTTAAAAATGCAGCTCAGTTAATAATTAAAGTTAATAGCTGAAATAATGATATTAATTGTATTCTTTATTCAGAAGACCTACATTCTTTATTACATGTGTTGATATGAACCTATCTAGCTAATACACACAAATCTGTATGTTTGCTGTGCTTCAGCTAGAACCCAGTTCATGCTTAAGTCCATTTGTATTCCCTGTGGCATTTATGCAGGTCACTGATTTTCAGAAGCCCTTAGAACATGCATAAAAAAATCCCCAAATGTAATTTTAAATTGAAAGGGAAACTGGTGTTATATTGATGTGAATAATATTAAAACAGTAGAAAATATGGCAAAAGATCTTTCACAGGCTTGAGCCTTGTAAGCATTTAATTTGTCTTCAGCTCCTTGACTTTTACACCAGTCATTTAAGTCACATTATAAAAATATATTATGCACTTAGCTGCCATTATGCCAATGGAAAAAAAAACAAAAAACACCCTACATTTGTCTCAATGCTGAATTATAATATCAAAAACTTTTGAAGTATAATATTTCTTGCACATAAAAAAATAAGTGTCACATGTAGGAGTTTTTCATATGCTCAAAGATGCAATTATACAAGTTGTACAAATACTTTTAAAATAGACACTCAAATATAAGAAGACCTGGCCTTGGGAATGTGCTTTCTCATTGGGGTTATACATAAGCAGAGGAAAAGTGACTCCTTAACTGTATCTAACCATATGATGGTGACGTTGCAGCATATAAGCCAAATATATGCATATAGGTGTTAAGCTAAATAAACCCCACCTAAAGCTGTACTGAAAATGATACAGATATCTTTGTATTTCCTTCAGAAAAACAATGTCTGAGTCTGTGCTAAGAAATGAGTCTATCATTCAACAGCAAGAGATACGGAAAGCAGAAAAAATCAACCATTTTAGGGAGATTCGAGAGCTGGCTTTGAAACAAAGAGAAAAAGAACAAAATGCCAGAGCTTTACTGAAGCAAAATATACTTGAAATGTATGAGAATCTGCAGGTAAGTTTTCAAGATTACTTTCCAGTACCTATTACTGTGATATCCACCACTAGTACGAATATCTTCATCAACCATTCTCAAGATTTTTGTGTTCAGTACCAGTAATTAAAAACAATGACCAAGCTTGACGTTTCACTTGGGCAAAGGTTAAAACAAAAGGTTCTAAGGAAAAAAACAGTAATACACAACATCCTTAACGTGATATTCTTAGTACTTTCTTGACACAGCTCTTTACAAAAACGGTATTTTAAGAATAACACCATAAAAGGATAGTTAAAAGTGAGAATAAATTGAGTATTTTATATCTAAGACCAGACGCATCTTGATAAAACATCTCTAATTTGCCTGGTTTTTTTTGATTATAGAATTGTATAGGGCTTTTTGGCAAGTAGTAAAGAACAAGATAATTTACATAGGAGGGTGAGTTGCTCCTAAAGTGTCTTATGGCAAAGTTAGAGAACACAATTTTCCTGGAATATGTATGATGCCAACAAACAAAAAATTGGTATTATTAATCCTTAAAAAAACAGGTCCATAAGTAATAAATTTGGTAGCATGAATGTAGGTTCCATTGTTAGGATTAACTCAGCCAATGCATTGCACATGAAATTGGTACAAGTATCCTAATAAAATTGGTTTAGCCCTTGAGTGTCAACAGGAACAAAATGTTTTGTTACACGGCAGTGATACAATAACCACTAGTAATCAGCTGGTGACTATTCAGAGCTCTTAAAAGTGGAGAAGAGACAGTAAAAACAATTTTACATCAAACCAACCTATTTACAGACATCAGTGGAAAACATCTCCTTAACAAGTTCCCAGATAGCCTGATTTATATTACTTAACTACAAATCTGCAAGGAGCCATAGTTCTCTACTGGTGACTGACTGATCCCTGATAAGAATGCATGTCCAGGTTTTCAGATGTTGCTATGATTTTGGATGCCTAGCACATCGTATGTTAGAATGGCAAATTTTGATTACAAGTAATTCCTCAGCTCTTTCTAGAAGATAAGTCCATTAAAGAAGTAAGATGTTTCACAGTACTAATTTAAAATGACAGTTACTTGTGAATATGCATACTGTGCTGATTAGCACTTTTACAGTTTTTTCATTTCTGAACCCTAGAGAACTATATAAAGGTATCCAGGTATCCCCATTTTCCAGGATGGAAAGGTAAAGGAAAAAGTTTTTGAAAGTATCCAAGTCCCCTTGCCCTAAATCTCGTTAGTCTGTTAAAAGACGAGAGCTCCTAAGCCATTTTGGCATTTCTGAAAACTAGGTTTTAAGGGATTTGTTTAAGACAACAAAGCAAGCCAGTAACTGAAGAGAGCTTAGACCCAGATGAGTAACTAGTCTGTTGCCGTATCGTCCTTTCACACAATTAGCTTATTAATGCCAGCAATTTAAAAAGGATTTTCATGAACTTTGTCTTCTTCATGCTGAAAGGACTGACATATAGCTGTGTCACTGTGACAAATCAATAAAAATGCACACAAAAAGAAAAGGAGAGATGCCCTCCCTGTACTTATAGAGTCACTAAGTGAAACATAACAGGAAGGATGCAGTTACTTGTGATGAAATCAAGACTTATGGGTTGGGGGGGTATTGCTGTTTGTTTTTGGCTAGGCATCCTTAGATGAAACACGAGCCAGAGTTCACAGCATTCGGGAAGCATACAGAAGTAAGCTGCTAGAGGCTGAGCGCAGAAAACAAGAAGAGTTGGCAGTTCATGAAGCAGTCCTGCAACCAGAGCAAAAGAAGAAAAGCCAAAATGCACACAAAAAAAAGCAAGGAAAAGGTTTAGGGAAAAAAAAGTAGCTGCTAGCACTACTGAATTGTATTTTAACAGTTTGGGAAAGAAAGTTTATATGCAAAGAGAAGAAAGAACATTTGTTATTTTCCAGTATTTTTGTCAACTATATCACATTTTATCTCTTTGTCTGGTGCTAGTGAAAGAATTGATCTAGTATTCTTTTTAACAAAATGCTTGGTATTTTGCTTCTCATAAAGGTACTCACTACTATTATAGTTTGTATGTTTTACTGGAATAAAATTGTGCAACAAAAATTCACATTCCATTCAGATTCTTCCCCAAAATCACAGTGTCTTTTGTCCTCTTTTTCCAATCAAAACAGAACCAGTCAAGAATGAATCAGAGTTGAAACAGTGAATGTAACGTATCAGTTTTGAAGTCATTTAACTTGGCAGAAACATGAGCTCCTTAAGTGGATGACAATTTGCAGAGTTTAGAATAGTTAAATAGTGGCGTACCGCACTTTTCATATGCAGGCATTGGAAGGCTTCCCAAAGTCTGGCTCGGTAGGCACTCACAAGCTTTCTTTGTGCTGTAGTACTTTTCCCTTTCATTGTTCTCTTGCGTGTTTTTTGAATCTCATGGTAACTCTCTGTAGGGGCAAACTTGTGGCGCAGCCTTCCAAGGCTTGTTGAATATTCCTTAAAACCCTATTGCTCTCTTTATTTATCCTTCCTAAGCTGTGTTTTGCCCACAGTGGCTTTGCTCAAAGTGATTACAATAGACCCTTGGTTCCTAGATCTTCAGTTGGAATTTAAAAGTGTTTCTTAAAGGTTGAACCAGTGTGTGAATAAAGGGGCAATCTCAGGCTTTCTACATGAAGGGTACAATATCTCCTCTAAGTTTTGCTTTCATTAGAATAGTATTCCTGTATTTTTTGGTATTGTATTCAAACAAAAAAATACTTGCATTCATACTCACTGGCTAGCACTCCGTACTCAGAGACAATGGTCAAAAATTTTATGATGGTGAAAACTCTCTTAAACAGAGTGAGCTGTTTTAAATGGCTTGAAGAACTTTCCATGTATGTAGCCACAATCAGAAGCTTGGGAAGTTAGACTGCCTACATATTGTATACATACATTGTAGACATGTATATGTCCAGGATGTCCAGAAGAATTTCGTTATCTAGGCAACATGAGAAGCCATGAAAGCCACCTATTTAATGCAAATCAAAAGAAACATTATCCTTTGCATTCTGGCTGCTGGTACTGGCTAGCCATTGTGTTTGAAACCAGCCTTTCTTCTGCATCTTAATGACCTAGCAGGTGTTCAGCTTCTGCTGGTTGTGCTCACGTGTGCTTTATCAGTACCTCACTGCCTGGCTTGAACTTGACTCACTCCTCTGTCTGTTCTGGGATGTGTGTTCTTTGTACATCATCACACCTACACACCTGCTGTGATGCTTCTTCCTCCATTTGGCCTCCTTCCTCCTATACAACATAAACTAAACTGGCTTGAGTTTTCGTGTCTGAAAAGGAAGAATTAAAACCAGTGTCCTAAAACTTGCATTGGTGATTTTTATTTCAAAGACCAGCAGCTAAGTTTTGCTTTGACCCATACAGGCTTCAAATAAAAAGCCTGTCAGTCTTGTGCTATAATTGCTCTGGCTTTGTCCTCTGTATTTTGGAATATGGGCTATACTGCTTCATAATATTCCATCTTGTTTCCATGGTAATGGCACGTGTTGGTTGCCTTCTTATGTGAATCTCTAATGAGCTTCTGTAGAGATCAAGCTGAAGTTTTGTTCTTGATGTCACTGCAAGTGCTATAATGACATTCTGTTGTAAAAATCAATCCAATTCCAAAAGCCAGCATAATTGACATCTAAATGTCAAAAATTCAGCTAATAACCCGCATGATCATAACCCATCACCATATGTCAGCAGCTATAAACTGACTTAAACTCAGACACAGTGTACTCAGATCTACATTATCAAATCTAGTTTTGATGTTATACACAATTCTAAGTTTCATAATTTCTTCATTTTAAAGAGTAATGTAGCATCGTCAAAATCTGCTGTGTGGTTTGTGAAATTCTCTATTGGCTCATTTATTATTCCAACAACGCAGATATAATGAGGGAGTGAATTATTGTCACACTGTTTAATTGTACATACTTTGGAGTATGTAATGTTTTAAGAGAAGCACAATAACAGTTCTATTAAATCCCTGTGCATATTCCAGAAGAACAAAATACCCATTTACCTTGTAATGGACCCTCGGAGACAAAAGGGCTTGTTTGGATTGTGCCAAAGAATTTGCATACGTTGGACCCAGAAACAGACGACTGATGAAATGTCATATGCCTCAGTTTTACATCAACACAACAACTTTTTACATGATGCACTATATTACAGCCTAAGTTAGTAGGGAAAGATGTACAAAAACTAAAAATGTAACTGTATTTCAAAACAGCCATTTGCAGTAATTTAAGGAGCCATCAAGTTTAGCGCTTTACTGTAAGGAAAACAAAGAAGTAAAACTAGACATTGTGTTTTATTTGATAGGATTGTTGCCTCCAGTTTGTAGACCAAGTTGCCCAATAGTCAAATTGTGTGTCCACATAGATAAAGCACTTTTATTCTTTTGCCCTTTAGGAGTAACACAGCTTTCAAGCACCATAATTTTATGAACTTTAACCAGCCTTTGTATCAAAGGAATTTATTGCCTGTATTCAGTGCAAGAAATTGCTCAAATACTCTTTTTACAAATTGTATGTTTCAGAAATACGGGTATTGCATAAAACATTAATATTTTCTTAAGGTTTCCTGTACTAAAAGAGCTGAAATTTGGGTAGTCATCCCTCCTGCTTATACTCAGCTTTGCCATTCAGGGCCAGATTCAGTAGGGGTGTAGGGACAAGCCTTAAATTATGTGCTTTCTTATTCAGCAAAAGAACTTCAGCAAAGGACTGAAACACAATGTCAAGCCCTTTACAGAACGGAATAGATGGGGAAAGCTTTGCTGAATCAAGACATGATTGCTCGATCTTTTAAGATGACAGTCGTTTTGGAGGTGCAATAGAGGAACAGCTGCATCAAAGCATACTTTAATAGGTATCTGGTGGCTTCAAGTCACAGAAGAGAGGGTTTGGATTTGGGGGAGTGGGAGCAGAGGTTGAACAGTTGACTTCTAACATTTCTTGTAGAAAATCACCCCTGAGAAAGGTTGCACAGTTTGTCACTTAGACAGCCTCCAATTTTTATTCGTGGAAAGACTCTGCATATGAAAAACAGCAGAGGTAACTTCATCTCTAAATGTTGCAGTTCAGTTGTCTTGTGACTTGGAGAGTTGCATACTTCTCCCCTGAAATGCTAAGCCTTGCTCCTGAAGAAGAGTATGTCAGTAGCCATCTCTGTACACAGGTGAAGAGGATGGGGTACACCAACGGTTCAGAAATCCTGATCTGTCTCTGGCAGAAGATTGTGTGCTTCTTACAGAGCCGGTCTCCAGTATTCTGGCAAGATTCTCTATTTGGGTTTGTGTGATTCCCCCACACCTGAAGTACCTCCAGCTCCTGAACCAAGTACAAAGCTAATTCCAATCTCTGCATTTAGAACACTGTGGAGCAGTCTCTTGGTGTCTAATCATCGCTGAGGATGTCTACAAGGAGAAGCAGTTTCAGGAACCAGCACAATGGCATGTGAGAGACAAGTCTGGCTTTCTTTCTGTGGACCAGTTATGCAGTTTGAGACCTGATGAGCTCAGAGCTTAGGGCAATACTGGAAATATCTTACGATTATACTTTGTGATTGTCTGGAATTTTGAATAAAGATGTAGAGATTCCTTGGAGCAGGGGGGCATCTTTCAGAGCATCTTTAAGATTGAGCTGCATTTTTTTAATGATAAAAAGAATTTGTTTACTGTACTGATTCCTGATATTCTTTTCTCTTTCATATGAAGTATAGTCAGTTATTCAAAGGAAAATGTCACTGTTCAGCAGAAGTTTTGAACAGTTTTTATGGAAACTGCAAATGCCACAGAAGAATGAAAACTTTTCAACACGTTAGACTGCTTTGTGAATAATCCCTAAAGAATTTCTCAGTTTGCTTGCTTTACTTCTACATTTTAGGAAAAATAGTAGCATTCACAAAACGATGCAGGTACCTGAGAAAGAAATTAAGTCTTTGACTTGATAATTCAATTTAATGGGAATTAACTCTGTAAAGAGTTAATCACTTCTAATAATTCTTTGTAGGTGTGTTCTGCTAAGCTTTAGCAGTTTTCACTGCTTGATCCTTTTCTTTTGACCAGCTATTATGAACTAGAAAGGATCTTTTTCATTATAATATGTATCTAAAGTTACTTTTTAACGCAAGTAGCTTCATTAATCTTCAAATGACTTGTCCCATCTGCTTTGCTTTAATTTGGCTGGCATTTACACAATGAGTTACAGACCAAAAACCAGACCAAGCCCGTTCCAGGATGCCTCGCTGCCGAGACAAGCAATGTGCTGTGAAATCAGGCTCAGTTCTGAGCTGCCAGTCTGCTCACCCCAGCAATGTGCAATTTACCAGCTATGTAAGGTCTCATTTTAATTCAAGGAAGAGACACAGCATTTATGCACATGCACAGCATTTCCCCTCCAAAAGGCAAGAAAAGTGTCTACATATTTTGTCTGGCAGAAAACATAAGAGGACAGCTTTGCATAATCACACAGCAGTTTGCAGAATGAAAGAAATCTCACTTTCAGAGCCCTTTTTTCCTCTCATTCATTTCTTGAATCAGCCCCAATATATTCACTGTCCAGGTAATGTTTCAATGATTTAAATATTCTTGCTGTTTGCAGAAAAAACAAGGTGCTGTTGTCCTCTGTCTCAAAGGAGGACAAAGACAGGAAAGAAGCAGAAAGTCAGGGAAGGAGAGGAAACAATCTGCATCATATGAAGTGAGTGAGACAATAGCACAAAAGAAGGGTACGTTGAAGATGTTAGTAGTCAAAATAAGAGAAGAAACAAGGGGTGGTCAAGTAGGACTGAGGACCTTTGATTTCTGTGGCAATAAGAATGTGGTTAGGGACAGTGGTTCAGGGACTGGCAGGCAACTGAGACAGATAATGTACAGACCCAAGTGCAGCCAGGACGTGTCACTTCGGGTCGGGTCTGGATGCACTCTCTTTGAAACCTGGGCTTCTCTGCCCAGCACCTGGACTTCTCCCTAAGGGCAAGCACCAAAACGCTCGCTCTTTCGGGCACACAGGAGAGGTGTTTGCCTTGAACATGGTAGCACAGTGGGTGCAGCACAGACCGTGGAAAGCAATAGCTGGGCTTCTGTACCCTCAGCCTGAGAAAGCTGAAGTGGCTCCATGGGTGTGTGCCCCACTCAGCAGGGCACCACAGACATCCTTCCCAGTTACCTTGAGTTGGGACCACCATACCATGCTCACAAGACCAGGTACAGAGCACAGCAAGGCAGAGCCTGCCTCTGTGTATAAAACTACTTGTTGCAAAGCTGGAACATGCAAGAAGGAGGGGTACAGCAGCTGCATGTTCAGGGCTGTTGGTAAGGTTTAACTTGCCAGTAAGTCACACAAATGAAGTGTCTTGCTAAAAAGAGACCACTGTTTTGTGGCCTAGAGAGTCCTAAATTTCATTTCCATCCCATGACTGGACATTCTACAGGTCACAAAATGCAGAAGACATCAGCTACAGATGGAGTACTGAGGCAGTCAAAGCACTCAGCTGTGGCATGGCTAGGAGCAACCAGGACTACTTCAGACATACAGAAAGCAGAAAGTGCCTAAAGGGACACAAAGGGGCAGTGAAAAATCCATCCTTCCTCTTCTCTACTCTGCCCACGCCAGAGTCAGCTTTAAGGCCACAAAATTCTTCTTTTTTTTTTGCACTACTGAGAAACCTTGAGTTGGCTCTGGAGACAGTTGTTGGCAGAGGCTAGAGTCATAGATCTAGAAATGCAGGAAAGACTAAAGCTGCTCCATTCCCAGCCATCTGGGTAGACAAGGGGATGAGAAGTTCTGTGTCACAGGGTTTTACATATCCCATAAAAATATGACTCTTGGAAACTGGAGAAAGATAAAGAGATGAGAAATTAGTCACAGATGCCTAAAGCAATGCTTGTACCCTTCTTTCTTAGACCGCAGAATATGGTGTGAGGGGACGTGAGGTTCAGCTAATGAGGGAATGAGAAGCTCCTTCCTCTCACCTTGTCCTTACCCTTGATAGAATGAGTTTCAGAGCACTTCCCTGTCATCATCAAAGTAATTAGGGAAAGCAAGAGAATGATTTTTTCCGTTGTTGTAGTGCAAAAGGTGGGTTTCCTGGAAGCACCTTTCTCAGACTTGCTTAAGCAGCTTTCACCTAAATTATTAGTGTTAACAGTTCCAAAGACTTCATTGGCATCTCAGATTTTTTGAGTATTTTCTTTTTTTCTGCTGTACATATTACTGGCTTAACATATTGCGGCTGCAATGCTGCAGATGGAAACTGTTTTGATAATTGATGATCTGAAATACCATTTATGCATAGACTGAGATATTCAAGTGCTGTTTATGGTGTTTGTCTGTCCATATCCCTATTGGCTTTCTCTTAAAGACTCTGATTTATTCACTGCAAAATAACAACAACAACAAAAATATCTGGAAACCTGGCTAGGATGAGAAGAATGTACTTCCCTGTCATACCATTTACAAATTGGATGCACAGAAAAGCAAGTCAAGATGAGGTGTCATTCTATTTCCAGTCTTCTCACTGACCTTAGCAAGAGCTAGAGGACTAGAGGTCTATTATTTTCTCCCACGTATCTATCAGCACATGTGTGCTGAGTATATCATTGATATAATTTAACATGCAGTCAGCACTGGTACCACAGTGCCGGTGTGCAGTGCAGAACAATTGCAAATCAGGTGCGAGACATTTTATGGGATAAAGTCCCTGCTCAGTGAAGTTCAGCCTGAGTTTTGCTGGAGGCCAGGACTTCACCAGCGGGATGCACAGGGTAGGACCTTGTGAGGTACCACCCGTAACAGTCCAGTTAAGTACTTTGCTTTCAGATGCTACAGGGCCCAAAGTCTCCCTTTTTTACGGGTTCCACTGGATTCATTGCTGCTTTCATACTGTCACCCTGGTAGAAGTGTGGTGAGACGGGGAAGATAAAGTGGAAACAACTTAAAATAGAAACCTACAGAAAGGTTGTGGCACAGTCATTTTTTTATCGAAGATAGTGTAGAGGCAATGCATAACTCTGGTCGACTAACTCTGGAGGCTGAGTCATTCGGCCACTTTTAAAAATTCATGATTGTTGCCTGGAGGAATTTCTAAAATGAGATGTGAATTGTGTCAGTGACAACAGGTAATATACACTGCGAATAGGGTAATTAAGAGAGTATTTAGCTTACTAAATGGCTTGTAATTTTGTGTGTAGCCCTCACGCTGCTGCTTCTTCATGTAAAAATCTAAAATCCTTTATTTATTAAAACAATATATAGGAGCTTTACAGTCATTCAGAGGAGTCCGACACCTTCTGCTCCATCAGGTGTTTCCAAGTCCCACAAAAACGCAGACCAGGCAAACTCCTGAGTGCACTCTCACGGCTGCTTTGCCAAACTGAGGATCCATTTTCTTGCACTGTGCCTCGCCACCGCTCGGGCTCCCCAGCAGCCCGGGCCAGGTGCACTGCGCCCTTCTCCCACGTGTGCTCTTCACCGAGGGCCCTCCCCAGTAAGGGCCACTTTGCCCTGCGGGGCTCAGCTGGCCGAGGCCCCAACCAGGCCCCCACCACTGAGCCGCGCTCTGAGCTAGTGGCGGCGACAAGAGAGAAATGCTGAATTTCCAGCTGACCTGGGCTTATTTCTGAGAGGCTGCAGGGCCCTTCGAAGCTGGACCCTGTCCTGCCCCATTCTGCTTTTGAAGGAGAATGAATCCATGTGAACTGGAAGGACTCAGTGCAGCTTTCGGTCCCTCCCGAAAGCTGGTGTGTGCAGCTACTCCGCGACAAACCTCCAGCACAGCTCCGCTTCCCCGGGACGAACCCTCACAGCTGCAAACCCCCACGAATGCAGGCGCGCTCCGTGTCTAGCTTCAGTTATCTCAAGCCTTTGAGTCCGAGAGGACTTTGCCACTCTTTGCCTTCAGTGCTTGCCCTGCGGCCAGATGGCTGCTCCGCTGACCCTTCTCCT
The DNA here is from genome assembly GCF_030867145.1 of Opisthocomus hoazin. NCBI lineage: Eukaryota > Metazoa > Chordata > Aves > Opisthocomiformes > Opisthocomidae > Opisthocomus > Opisthocomus hoazin. Next base: position 56,690,290 of record NC_134415.1, read on the forward strand.
CCAGCAAGGCCAGCGCCGGTGCACGGTATCGATCGCACTGCGGTACAGGAGGTGCAGCCGAAACACCGACAGCCACTCACCTCGTGCAGTGTAGTACAGCGAACTTCCAAAAAGTACAAGTGCTTGTTCAGGAGGCCAATAGAGTAAATCATTAAAAATACCTGCTGTCCATTGTGCCTCTTGACATTCACTGCGCTGTAGCTGTGACTTGTTTTATTGATTCATTATAAGGATATAATGCACTGGGGAGTCAGTAGCTTGCAAAGGGAAGTATCTGCCGCCCCATAAATTGTCCCTCTAATTCTGTAACACATTACGGTTTAAAGGCAGGTCATAATGTTCCCAGTCAGTTACCAAAAGGTAAGTCTCTAACTAAAAATTACTTGATTTCGTGAGGAGCTGAGGAACTTGCTCCAAACTGGGGCACTGAAAATCAGGCCAGTTTGAATTAACTGCCGGTGGAGCCTAGCTCTGTAAACATGGGCTGCCGTCTCCCAGTACAAGGCTTGCTTTTTAATACAGATCCAGGGAATGAACAAGCACAAAAATTTTCCAGGCAACTTCAAAGTACCATTCAGTGGCTCTGACCCTGTGTGCACCAACGAACACAACCTGAAGACCCTCGCCTTGAATGAAGACACAGTACAAGTGCCATCTCCACTGGATGTGCATCTGCTTGACCCAGGACAGGGTCTTCAGCTAGGGCACCAAATCCACACTCTACATGTTGTACAAGAGGAAGATGAGGGATTAGGATAAATGAAGGACTGTTTTGTCCCCTCCAAGTACTCTTGCACAGACTGAGTAACTAACTCTGTACAAGCAAGTTGAATCATACCGGGAGCTGCTTAGGTGTTTGAACAGCTGAGTGACCTTTTCCTTCCATTTATTTATGAATCGGCTACATGTTAGTATGCTATTTTCTTTCAGCAGATTTTTGAGTCGCAGCATTGAGAGCTGCAGCAAACCACTTACATTTTTTTAAGTTTTGTTTATTACTTATTTTTCAAATGTCAGCATGCACCAAAGGTCTGCAGGAGCCCATTGCTTCTCAGGGACAAGAAGACTGCAAGAACCTTCTGATGGGGAACAGTCCGTGCAGTCTTCTGCCTACAATAAACTTTATTTTTCCCCAGTATGTGGGCAACAAGACAGAACATCACAGAAATTAAAAAACAGATTGAAGCTCTCATTGTGTTTAAGCTGCAGTATATATTAGGATATGGCATTTGTCTAATGATGAGTCTTATGGCTGAGGTGTTAAAAAAGAATTAGTCTAGGCAGTTTAGCCACCAGACAGCTATTGATATTAAAGATATGCAGTCTGATTGACTTTGAAATTCTCCAATTATAATCCTTGCCAGAATTATGATTATGCTTCTCTGTAGAGCACTACTGAGCCTCCACTTTTGACTCATACCAGATTCCCACTGAAGTCAGCAGGAGCTGTGCTTGAGATGGGGCTCTCATAGTCAGTACTGTTTGTCCGAGAATAAACAAGCTGTTCCTGTAAATTGGCTCCCTGACATGGACTGGTTTCCCCTTTGTATGTTAATGGCTCTAATCAGACATACAGATTTTGCTTTGTTCCGCCACAGGAACAAAGTAAGGTTTAAGGGACCGGTGGTCTGGAGTATTTTCAGACTTGTCCGTCACTGTGAAAATCTTAACTAGACTTTTCAGGCTGGCAGATTTAGGGGCTAGCTTGAGTCTCTGGAGTCTCCATCCAGTAATTCACTATCAAGAATAGCTTGGTTACCTGTAAATCTTCTCCTCATTAGTTTGTGGACAGCGAGGTAAAATATCTTCAACTGATTTCATCATCATGATTAAAAGGAGGTAAGTAGATTTACTGCAAGAGAAGTAAATACTCAGGTTTATTGTGGAAAGCTTACACGGGAAAAATCTATCTTCATCTCCTTACTGCATTATATGCTCAGGAAAAGTCTGTGTATTGATTGTGGATGAAGTTGTTGATTGCCTGGCCAGCACTGCAAGCGAGGAAACATGTTTGGGAAGCAGCTTTACATTTTTGTAGAAAAAGAAGAAACAGAGATCATAAGCCGGGGAGAACCTGAAATAGCAAAATTCATGAGACTATCATTATTCATGTTAAGATGCACAATGTGAGAGGAAGATCTTCATATTAGGAAGTTTCTGTAAAGGTTAGCTTGCTGACAAGTTGCCCCCATTATCTCTATAATCGCTTGCTAAGCTGTAAAAAAACCCTCTCATCTCGCAAGCAGATCTGTGGAAGTACAATCCCATGGGATTCTGCATGGCCCTACCAGCCTGTTAAAGACAATCAGAGGACAGGGTTAGGGCTGCCATCTCAGGCTATGTTTGAATGTCATTATATTCTCTTATTTCTGGGAGACCTGAGGTCTTCACCCCTTCAGTATTTGTCTGGGCATTAGTGAACACGCATATCCACAATAAGAAGTATATGGGCATTTCTTCATGGAGAGTTTTTAGAAATACAATTACAACTGTCCTTAAACATCATGTTCTACGCCTTCCTGTGTCCTTTATACTGCTCTGCCACATGATGGCTGTGTTAACCTAAAGCCGTGCCAGCGTTTTAATCTCAGGCTTTTTTTTTACTGACTCCTCTTCCCAAAATTTGCAGTATCAAATACTTATAGGCGAGCAGAGAAACAGGACGGAGAGTATCACTCGGAATGTTTGCCATTGCAGCGGTGGCTACAGCATGTTACCCTGTGGTATTTGAGCAACTTGCATACAGGAATGGTTTCTGTCTCCAGCGAGCGCTGGGTGGCAAGGAGTTGTCCACATTTTGCAGAGAGTGATTTGGGTACTAGGAGTAATGCCGCAGAACTGTTGTGGCCTTTGGAAAGTGGCGTTAGGTGGGAGGCACAGCATGGCCACGGTTTCATAGCGAGTCCGGGGCCTTGCAGGACCTGGGCCCTGGGCACACCATGCTTCTGACAACCCAGTCAACGCCTTCTCCCCATAACCTGTAGCCACGCTGCACAACTCAGTGGGGAGAAACACTCTTGCTGAGCACGCAGTGCCTTCCTTCTGGTGGGAGGGAAACCGAAACTTGGAAAGTCACCTCACCTTTTTTTCTTGCCTTACTTCTGCCAGACAAAAAAGCGAGGCTTCCTAAGGTGCGCGCACTCGCGTTAGCCGGGCAGCGGCTGTGCTGGGAGGCGCTGGGGGAGCTCCCACCCGCAGAGGAGACGCCAGGTTAACCTCGGCTTTCAGCATCTCTGCTACCCGCAGCCGGCGGCGGGGGCGGCGGGACCCTGCCCGAGAGACACGAGTGTCATCTAGTGGCGAAACGGCCCCGCGCGATCGCACCCCGAGGGCCACCGCCTGCCCGCGGGCTCCCACGCGGAGCGCGGGCCGACACGTTCGGTTTCTGCTGCGCTGCAACAACCTGGTGCCGAAAGTGTGCGTGGTAACGCTTATCCGAGCTTCTGTCCTTGCGGGATTTATTTTCCGCAGGCTGACGGAGAAGAGTACGAGCCAACCACAGTCAAGCAAGCAGCGGGCGCTGATGGCTCTCTGCCCGAGGGTCTTCTGTCCCTGCGGTGAGAAAGGGTCTGTCTGCCTGGGTACAGTGACCAGCAGCATCAGCCTCACTCCCCAGGAGTTAAGTGAGAATTTTACAGGATAAACGGCCGTTTGAAGCTTTATTTGCTTGTTATATCGTGTAATGTGTCCATTGCAGGAATGGGCATTCAAGATCTTTGCATTTTAGAGCAGATTTTCTCCCAAACTCTTTTGCCTGCTATCACACATAAATCCAAGTTCATTAGTGAAGCAGAGCATAATCACAGTAATTATCTTTTAATTGGTCAAATACAAAAGAAGAAACACCTTCCTATCAGAAGCATCACTAGCAGAGGAGCACACAGGGAGAGGTGACTGAGCTGGTAACAAAGGGGAGCAGAGAAATAGTGGCTGTTTATGTATAATTTTCCTGATTTGACTTTCTGGCAGTTCATCACAGTAATTGCAACGTAACAAGCCCAGCTCAAGGGGTTGTGCTGGTCTTCTGAGGAAAAGCAGACTTGGAATGCCCACAAGTCATCTAGAAATCATGATGTTGTAAAATTACTCCCACAGCTGGGATCCACTTGAGTGTACTCAGTGCACATTTCCAGGTGCAGAACTGGAAACTCACTTTTTTAGGACAAAGGTGAACTTCCCATATTTTCAGCTGATGCCCACGACTGAGGCTTAAGAAAATTCCCAAGTGCTAAAACCAGGAGCGTTGAGAGGTGAGGACTGGTGAGTGGAGCAAGGAGAGCTACATGGCCTTGTACCCCTGCTCCCACCATGGGCAATGCAAATAGAGAGACCACAGCCTCTTATCACCCTTCCCTCCTGCTGGAGCAAGCTCTGTGGGCTATGCCAACAGAGGAGACACTTCTGCTCCCCCTTTTAACTCAGCTGTTTCTCTGAGGAGGAATCACATCCCAAAATGACAAGTGCCGATGGGCCTTTGGGACTGGCAAGGGAAGAAGTGTGGCTGGTCCCGCCAATCCCTGGCACCGTGTTGTTCCACGTGTGTCTTGCCACCAGTTCAGTTGCAGAGAAGCGCTCCTGTGTTTAGAAAAGGCACATTTCTAGTTCTGTCCTTGAAGCTGTGAGGAAAGGATGGTCTACTGGCACAGGATGCTCTAGCGGCACAGAGCGAAGGGTGCTGCAATTCCCTTCCCAAAGCAGAAGTCCTCCTTTCCCCCTCTTTCACCCCTTCTTACGATTGTCCCCAGCCTGACTCCTGGCTCTGTGCTCTTTGGTGCCAGATCCTTTCCTGTTAACTGGACAGCCCTGCATGGCTCTGCATCTGTCAGGGGTTGACCTGCCACCTCTTGCCCAGTTGCTCGCCCTGTGAGCCACGGTGGTGCTAACGCTGCTGATGGGAGCTGGCACTGCGCGAACCCGAGAGCCTGGGCTCCCCGGTCACCACCCTTCTCCTCCTGAGCTGTGCCACTCTGTCTGCGTGCTGCGCAAAGATGAGCACTGCTAATCCTAGATTTGCTCAATTCACTGGTGCATTGTACATTATGTCAGTGATACGCCAGTGTGCAGTGAGGCTTTCGAACGATCAGAATCAAACTGTGCCTCTGGATGCTCACTGATCAGCTCCTGACCCCAAAGCCCCTGTGGTCACAGGGACCACGTCGTGAAAATCTGAGGATCCAGTCCCTCTTCTCGGGAGAGAAACTAAGGGCATGCTTCATCATTCTTTGAATGGCACTTCACCTCCCATTGCCTCGCCGTGTTTTCTGCTGGAGCAGGCCTTGGGCAGTCACGCCACGCACATTTCATTATCCTAGGAGTGCATACAAGGGGAAAATACCCAAACCAACAAACAACCAAATAAAAAGCACTGAATCCCTTTGCAAAGCTGCCAGCTGGCTGTGTAGCAGCACGCAGGGCAGCGCTCAGATCAGCCAGGCAGTCGGGGGCTCTGGGCAAGCCGAGGGCAGTGAAGCACACGGGTCTATCCCCTGCAGCGCTCCGCGCCCGGAGCCGCAAAGGGAAGGGTGATCAAGAGCCGCTGGCCCTTGCTATTTGCCAGCCCATCAGCCTCTCTCTCCAGTCCCCCATGAAAGCTGACCCGGCGGGCCTCGTGCTCGCTCTTTCGCTTGTCAGCCCGCCTGCGTCAGCAGTAATACAGGGAGCTCAGCTGCTCATCATCCCAGCGGATAGCGTCTCGGGGGGAATTAGGCAAGGCGTGCTGGTAAGAGGGAGACAGAGGGCTTGAGAGAGAGTAATCACAGGCACAGTGATGGGAAATAAATGAGATCAGGAAAAAAAACAAGCTTAAAGAGGGTATTCTCAGGCTAGAAGGGGGTGTATTTTTAGGAGGATTGGGCTGTTTCTATCGCAGCCGTGAGGAGCCATGGGATCAACAGCAGGTCTCCCTGGGATTTCGGCAGGGTTTGGCTCAAGACTGCAGTGAGCGAGTTGCCACAAGGCAGTTGGCATTCAGATGTGCTGCAGAAAAGCTAAATGGGTGGTCTGAGAGGCTACGTTGTCCCCTTGTCCACGGATGAGATGAGGCAAGAGGCAGGGGAGGGCTTGCAGATGCTGTTGGGTCTGCATGGGCGCTATGCAGGCTTTCTCCCTTCTGAGCAAAAACAGAAAGCTTTGCTTGTCGCAGGGGCTCAGTCACACCCCTTTCAGCTGAGATCTGAAGCAGTCTCTCCCCGTGAGGACAGTGCAAATGAGGAGGGGCCATGCCACAGCTGCTCCGACTGAGACTGGGGGAGGCCCGGGCGATGGGAGCAGCGTTATTCGCTGTGCAGCAGCCGACTGGAGTCCAGTCCCTGGCACCTCCCTTGTCAGCAGAGTGAACAAACAGAGTGCTGTATCAAAAGAAGGTATACATTTAATCAGTTCCTGTGGTGCTGTAAAACTCAAGTTTAATTTGCATTTTGTTTAATCTGCTTCAGTGCTATACCCACTGCTAGGACCAGAGCGACATTATTCTCCTTCTCCCAGTTATTTCCCAGCAGAATATGTCTCTTTTCACTGAAATTCAATAGATGTTTTGAAAACACTGTGGCAAGGTCAAGCATGTTTTGCAAAATCTTTTCCTGGGTAGCCTAAGTGGACCTGGCAACAGAACAGATTGTGCTCTGAACTTGGGACAAAAGGTGAAATAACTCACAGAATCACAGAATCACAGAATAGTAGGGGTTGGAAGGGACCTCTGTGGGTCATCTAGTCCAACCCTCCTGCCGAAGCAGGGGCACCTACAGCAGCCTGCACAGGACCTTGTCCAGGCGGGTCTTGAATATCTCCAGAGAAGGAGACTCCACCACCTCCCTGGGCAGCCTGTTCCAGTGCTCCGTCACCCTCAGAGGGAAGAAGTTCCTCCTCATGTTCAGACGGAACTTCCTGTGCCTCAGTTTGTGCCCATTGCCCCTTGTCGTGTCACTGGGCACCACTGAAAAGAGCTTGGCCCCATCCTCCTGACACTCACCCTTCAGATATTTATAAGCATTTATAAGGTCCGCTCGCTGCCTTCTCTTCTTCACGCTGAACAAGCCCAGCTCCCTCAGCCTCTCCTGGTAGGGGAGATGCTCCAGTCCCCTCATCATCCTTGTAGCCCTCCGCTGGACTCTCTCCAGGAGCTCTTCATCTTTCTTGAACTCATCCCCATCAGTTCTGCTATTTGTATGTGGGAGCAAATTCAGGCTGTTTGTCCAAGTGCTGCACTGACCTCCAGACACATGGCATCCAGAGTCTCAGGGCCTGCATTGTTGAGCGGTGTGCACCACGGAGCTGCTTGGCTCTCCTGAATGCCACCAAGTGACCCCGGGAGGAAAGTCGCGTGCCCAGAGAGCCAGTGCTGGGCTGACCACAGAGCTGCAGACCAGAAGCATCAGCTTAGAAAGCTGCCTTTCTTGGATACCAGCGAAGGAACAAGTATGACAGTGCAGAATGAGCTTTTTTTTTGGGGGGGGGGGGGGGGGGCGGTATGGGTGCTGTGTCATGTCTGCACATCTAGAACCAAATACTGTAATAATTTATGCCCATGTTTTGCTTTTTTGGACATACATTTCATTTTGGACACACATTTTCCATATCTCCAACTTTTCTGCAAAGTTCAGCAGTAAATGATTATTCAAGAATCAAAAAAGTTGCTTCCTCACCCCCTTTTTTTTTTTTCTTCTTGCTAATGCCACGAGCAGAAGCAGCACTATTAAAGTGATCATGAAAACAAAAGTTTCAGCTAAAATTTTCAGAGTGACTGAGGGAGAATTGTCAAGGGAAAGGTGTCTGTCCTCTGCATATCAGCCCCCAAAAGGTAAGCTCAAAAAGGGGACAACTTGGTGATTGAATTATTGGCCAGTGGCTACATCTGAATATTCAACTGCTGTGATGGCAAAGCCTGCCTTGAAATTAATAATTTAGCCTGACATCATGCAGCCAAGTTAAATTAAATTTCATGTTCTTGCACAGAAATTATCCCATACTGTGTTTTTTCCTTTCGGAACGTGCCTGGAGTAGGCAGACATCCTTTGCTAACAAGCCTGAGAGGAAAAGCCTGGCTTACACAAGTTCAAAAATGTCTGAAGGACTGATAATTTTGGCAGAAAGCACTTCATGCCCTCTAAGGGAAGATTATAAGCTATCGCCTGTCAGCTAGCTCATAAATTACCACGCCAGAGCAAGTCTGATTATTCTTCCATTTATAAGAATATTTAAAATAAAATTCATCACCAAGGTTTGCACATTGTTGATTAGTCCTCTATAAATGATTATGCACTGCAAAGCTGTTCACCAGGCAGTGTAGCTCTCTGAGTACCAAGCAGGATTTAGGGAACAAAAACATCGGTGACAGAAATGGAAAGAAAGCTGTGTTCGCCAGAAATGCCCCTTGCACTAGCGCCAGCCTCAACGCCTGCTTTTGGTCTCCAGCTGCTTGGAGTTTCTGCTGGCTCGGGTGTCTGGGAGCAGGGGACAGTTACCCATCCAGCAGGATAACCGGCTTCCCTGAACAGCAAAACTCTCTCATATTCTACAGCGAGGTCTACAAATAATCATGTCGGCTGATCATTTTCATAAACTATGGGTTGTTCATCCTTATTTCACTTTGGTTTTTGTTTGGGAAATTCCAAAGCCGGTCCCATCCCTCTGCAACCTTTCAGCCAAGCTTCACTTCATTACTCCATTGTGGGAAGTCCTCTGAAACAGAGCTCACCACCACCTACATTTACCTTGTTCCCCCGTTCTGCTCAAGTGAAGATCCTTCTTTTGCGCAGTGTGTGCATGTCCAGCACAGCTTTTGATGCAACTGGAGAGCAGCTCCCCTCTCTGCAGGTGTTCCCTGCAAGAGCTACGAACACTTTTCTTCTTTTGTTTGAGCTGATTTTTTTCCCCACAGGGCTTTGCTGGCTGCAGTTGCAGTAACTGCATACAAATGCAGGACCGGGGAACAAGGCCCTTTGTTTTCAGTGAGACCCCAGAGGGTTATGCAGGCACTTCATTGCCCATATAACTGCCTGATTCCCTTCAGCAAATTCAGCAGCGTGTGGTGCTCCTAGAGAAGCTGTAACTGGCAGCTCACAGATGGAGCAGGCTCCAGTGCTGCAGGAGTGGATTTCATGGCAGGCTGGTCCCAAGACTCAGAGAGTCAGGTGAAGCTTAATAGTGACCTTACCCCTCCTCCATACAAACCTGGGGTCCACTTGGCTCAGAAGAAACACTTGTCTAAACCCTTCCTTAATTCCATGCTCTGCCCAAGCTCTGCTTCCCAAGTGCTGCATCTCTACTCTGCCTCACACAGAGATGTGCCAGCCAGGAGGGGGAAACACCTCTTGGGCCTCTGTCCTGACATTAGCTCAGAAAAAGCTCAATCCTTGGACAAGATGGGTCCTTCCATGAAGCCTGGCCCTTAGTGGAAGAAAGCTGCATGGAGAAAGTGAGCGATGCCTGGTGAAGGGACCACGCAAGAATAAGCCTTGCCTCAGGCCAGCAGCAAATACAAAGTGGACTTCAGGGGCTTCTGCCTTGACATCAAGGTTCATTTTGGGCTGAAGAAAAGGCAGTTATACATTAGCTGATGTGAATAAAGGAATTGAGAGCAGAGTTAAATGATGAGAGGCTACTCACGAAGGGAGAAAAGGACGGAGTCCAGGCTGACAGTCAGAAAAACAGGCATTTTCAGAATGGGTGTGAAACGAGACAAGCAGTGGCTGGTACAGCATCCACAAGGACTGAAGCAATGCCTGCCATAAGCAATGCAGCGAGGATGGGACCAGCTGCCAAAGTCCTGTGTCCAACACATCTGGGTAACCAGCGGAGGGCCTTCTGCACCCAGGGAACAGTTTAGGCAAGGTTGTGTTTGGGCTTTCCACTCCAGCGGTCAAGGGATGGCTAATAGTCCTGTCCCTCTCTAATGAAACAAGTCCTTTTGAAATATTTAAATATCCTGAGGTGCAAATCTTTTTGAAACCTGTCCATTGCATCTCTGCTACCTGCAGGACATCATGGGAGTCAGTGCTTACAGGTCTAATTGGTGTCCATTTGTAGCCTAGTGGGTGAGTTAACCAATTGTCCACTGTGCTCGCTGCTTACTAAAAGCTATTTATTCTCACTGTATAATACCAGCTAGGGGCCAGCAAAATCAGATTCTGTATATTTCTGTCTATATCTCAGTACTTATCTACACACATACACACATATACATAGAATAAACTGCACTCAAAATATGCAAGGTTCAAGGCTAAGGGGGAAGAAGTGTTAGCCACATTTTATAGATGGGATGCTGGAGGAACAGGAGATGACATAAGTTCAAGATGATACGCAATGTCTGTGGTAGATTTGGAAACTCAGGTTTAACAAGAAAACCATCCTTCATTCCCGGAATGGAAAGAAGGATGCTAATACACACAGGAATAAATAGGATTGTACCTTCTGTAGCATAGTGTTAAAATAACCTTAATTCCCTGCCTGAGGCAGTCTGCCTGCTTTTTTTTCATTTTGCATTCAGTAGTCTGAAGCAGGAACTGTGACGCTTATTTTGAATTTTTTTTCAATTTCTTCATTTTTGCAGCAAAACCTACAACAGATCAGACTCAGGAGCTCTGTGAAGTTTGCAAAACCAAGCCCTACGCAGCTCCAGGCATTTATACATGACGCATACACTCATCAGTGCTCGCTGCTGTTGTTTCTCTGCCAATCACCTTACCCAATGTGAAGATGTGTCACAACACTGAGCAATCATGGAAACAGCCACTTTAATCAACCATATTTTCCCCATCTGGTAACTTTCCTTTAACATGGTAGTCCAGCTTTCACACAGATTTTATAGAGATAAAGTTTACAAGCAATAAAAATTAACAGCCAGTATATAGGCAACAAACAAATCAACAAAACCCCCCTATAGTGTGTGCCGGAGTGGATCTAATTCAAACTGTGACTAAACTGTGGTTGCATTTCCATGAGACTTTTTGCCTGGGGATGTGCAGTATGCAAAAAGTGTGTGATTCATTTCTTCGAGGACCAGACCAGGGCTGACAGGAAGAAGTTCGGTGGACAAGCACAGAAAACCAGCCATGGCAGGAGAGGAGAGCCGCACAGAACTGCTCTGCATGTGCCGTGCTGCCTGTTGCCCTCAGAGCAGTAACCGAGCAGGGCAATGGGGGCCTCCCTGCCCATGTGCCTATGAAGAACTTAACTGGCTCCCTTTGTCTTTACCCATCCCTCCCTGTAATGAAAAAAAAACCAGAGCAATACGGTTAAATGTTGGGATAGTTCATATTTCTGAGCACTCGCTCTACTTTGCCTCAGATGGTACAGCAGTTAGAGCTCCTCCGTGCACACTTGAAGGACATTTCTGGGAGCACTTCTTTCCCAGCAGAAGTCTTTGTAGGGGTGCGGAGCAGGTGCCTTGCTAGAGGTAATCCTCAAAGTTGTCTGGTTCATGTGTTGTTAATGCAAGTACATCATTTCCCCTGGCACAGATTAGGAGTATTAATGGACACAGAACAATGAATATCTGTGCAGCTAGGAGCTGACATCTTGTATTTGTCATACCACCTGATAGCTTGTTTTCACATTATAAAGCACTTGTGTGGTGAGTGGAATTCGGCTGTGATAATTTGTATGTATGAATGATATCTTAAGGTCCACTCGCCACATCTTGTTCAAATACTGCCAGGATGGATGTTGGGTGGATGGAAGAGCATACACGCTTTCTGTTTCAGAGAGGCTTCTCTTCCCATCCTTCAGTGTGGCTGATTCAACTGCGTCTCCTCTGGATATTTGCTTTTAGTAAGCCTGTTGGAAAGGAGAAGACAAACCGAACACAGCACGGCATCTGAGGACATGACGTTGTTGGAGTTGGCTGACAGAGGTAGTCGGTTTTGCTGTCAAAACAAAGATGAGGCGACAGCTCTGCCTGTCTCTTTTGGTCCAATCTCCTCCTTCCTTCCCCTTGCCCTTCTCCTTTGCCATCAGCTGCGCCACCTCAGTCAAATCTGGCAAAGGAATGGAGGGATATCATCTCAGAGATACCAAGTTCCTACAGTCTTTGCCAGAATCAGATGCAGAGGGAGGAGACCTCCTTCCTCTGCTAGGCCAGTAACCCAGCCTACCCAGGGCAGCAGCAGTGACCCGACCTGCTGGAGCCTGCACGGAGGCAGAGGCAGGTTGTAGCCATGGCCTTGCAGCCTTGAGACAGCCGCGCGCTGGCCAGCCATTGCCTACACAGCTCCCAGCTGCTTCAGTTGTTTGCTGCTTCTTGCCCAATTATTTTCTGCTTTTTGTCCCATCGAGAGGCCAGACACAGGTGAGGTGGTGGGATGGGATCAGGCTACCCGTGGCAGCGGGAAGGAGGGGAACACAGGAAGGGCACAGCGGGATTGCAGGGCTGCTGGGTGCAGGAGGTAGAAATCTGCAGCAGGGGTAGAAGTGCAGCTGGGGAACTGCAGACAGGACTGAGGATATTGCAGTACGCGTGAGTGCAGGGCCCCTAAAGCTAGTGACCAGGAGAACGGGGAATCCAGAGAACAAAATCTGCCTATGATATTAATGCATCTATTCTCTGTGCAGAACTTAGAGTGAATTAAAAGCAATGAGTCAAATGAGATGTTTCAGAATTTATGTTTCCCATAACAAATTGTTTCTAAGGAGTGCAATGGAAATATATTTTAAAAGTAACAATATATTTTAAAAAGACTCTCAAAACCAAAGAAGGATAAGTATCAATATTTAAAAAGTTCTTTATTTCCAATTCTTTATTCAACTGCTTGACCATTTGCTTTGATAAAATACACTTCACTAATTCACATAGTTTCTTTGTTTATAACAATGAAAGGTGATCTCAGACCCAGTTCAGTGATGCTTTGTGATAAAGTGAACTTGCATGATAAGTCCACGATACAAGGTGGACTTGCAGTAGCTACTATGCACCTTGTATTTTGACTTAATGAGGATAGGAGAGTACTGTTTCCTCTTAGCTGCTTGCGCAATTTTGAGAGCTAGTGATATCTGATGCCAGGTTAGCAGAGAGGACTATCTTACAGGCAGGTGCAAACAACTATCTCCAAGCATGAAAGGACTGGGAAAATATATATGGCCCTGGGAAATATTTATGGTCCATGATGGGAATACCGGGAAGATACAGAAAGCAAGAATTATTATGGCCAGAGCAATCAGGGTTTATCTGACACCAATCTGTGGGAACCTAGGCTTTCCTAGTTCCATGCTAGTGGAATTGCTTGCTCTAGAAAAGTTTGCTGGTACCGTGACTGCTCTGTTTGGTTGTGTAGTGCCCAGAGGGTCTTTGTTTCCCTGAAAGTACTAATGGAAGACAGTGGAAAACAGCTAAAATAAATTCTTAACTGAGGAGTTTTCCTGGTATGTGCTTGTATTTTTGTTCAATGTATTGAAATATACAATATTGTTAAATACAGAAAAAAATACATTGGCAAATTTGAATTAAATCCCTCCATCTCTGTTGTTCTCTGTAAACAAGTATGTAATGTACGTGTGGTCGAATATGAATTTCATCAATACAAATTTAATTGTCAGCTTATTATCAGAGACTTTTCTTCATCATGGGATATTTCAGCATTAAACTTTGCAGCCAGCTCCGCACAGCTGAGATGCTGGATGAGAAATGCTCTTTAAACGGCTCCTCCAGAAACAGCTGAAAATGCCCAGTGATTATCTCCTGCAACTCCAACTGCACACTCCAAATGCCAGAACATTTCAGAACAGCTTTCTTGTGTGTTCCTTTTTTGTTGTTGTTATTGGTGGTGGTTTAGGTGCAGCTGAAGCAGTTGTGCTATGTCTGGACAGAGGAAACCGCAGCATTTTTGCAGAGCAGGCAAGTGCCAGGAAGTTGCCTTAGAGTCTATTTTGGCATCAACTCCCAAATTCTCCTGTTCAGTTTTCTGATATAATTTTGTTTTAAAGCAATCTCACAAGCAACAGGCTTCCTGAGAACTGATAAAGATTTTCTTGCTCTTTTGACTGTAGTAGCACTGTACTGTTCCAGCTCAGCTTATCAGTGCAAATTTGCTCGCTTTCATTAACCGCTAACCTTTCCAAAGATAACAAGGGGAGAAAATAGTTTTTCTTTTCCTGATGAAAAAGATTTTTGAGGTCTAGCAAGGTGTTGAATTTCATTCTCTAAACCTTTTTTCTTTTTTTCACCTGATGATTGCTGGCATGTTGGAGAGCGGCTGACATTTAGGGGTGACAAGTACCCCACCCAGCATGAGGACCTGCTGTTTTCAATTCACAGAAGGCCTCAGCTTATTCTAGAGATTAATCAATTGAGTATAAATAGTGAGGGTGATTATCACATAAATAGCCAGCTCTCCAGTAAATAACTAAACCATTTATCCTGAGATCTGTTAATTAACTTTACCAAGAGTGGAAGATGAATAAACACCTCAGTATCTTGGTGCCAGGAAGATAATAATTTTTGCTTATAAGAATACCAGTTGTCTGTGAATTCCTACCTACATTTTTGACTCTGAAGAAAAGCCTCTTAAGAGTTTTGTGTTTCTCCCTTGACTTTGCCCTGGTGCCTGACCTTCAAGCAGGCACGCAACAGCTGATGGGAATTCAGAGCTGCCTCTTTCCAAAGTCCTCTTCTGTAGGATATTCTTTCAAGCCCATCTAGTTCAAAAAACTCCCGAGTCACCCTACCTCTGGGTGTCTGAAATGGTCTGCCTGCAGTACTGACCCAAAGCGGAGGACAGGGCTGACACTCGGGTGTGATCTCACAGATGCTCTGACTCGGTTTCGGAGCTCACGCGAACACCTCACCGGCCAGAAGAGATTTTCAGACTAGTTTTCTGTGGGGATGAGGCCTGAATGCCTGCAGGTTGGCCAGTGATTCTGCCCATTGCCTTTCCATTGTCTGGCCAATTTTGGCCAAATTTTCTGGAAACATGGAGCTCACAAAAATTATAGTTTCCTTATGCTTTCAGAAGTTGTCAGCCGGGGATAGAGGCATTCGTACTGCTACTGAAGGCACAGCGTAGTAGCAAGGGAAGACAGGTCTAGTTTTCTTTTGCATTAGTTCATTTTACTTATAGGACAATTAATTAAGAAAGAAGATAGTAAGTCACAGTAACTTTTCATCTCCAGTCCTAATGCATGCCAAATGCCTGTCCTTCACAGGGTTGTTACTCCAAAGTCAAATCCTACAGCTGTGCTGTCTTGCTTTGGAGCATGGGCTGAAAATGAGACCACTGTAGAGGTTTCTCTGTAAGAAGGTTCTCAGCACTGCTGTTTTGTGTCTGCTTTGGGTCCAAGCGGCCTCAGGCCCTATTCTTTTCCCTACTAAGTGCAGCAGTGTGGCCTCTGCCTTTGCTTAACTCTTCTCTTTCCTGAGCCCTTATCAGGATGGACAAACAGAGTCCCCAGCTCTTCCCCTTTTTTGGGAGCTGCTATGAAAGTTCATTCAGAGTCAGCTGCGTGTGCAAGTCTTCCTGTGGTTTTAGAAATGGCAGCAGTGGAGCAACATTTAATTTGCTGCTTCTACTTCTTAACCTCCAAGGAAAAATGTGGTAACTGGTAATTGCATCACAGCATGCATGTGCTGGAGAGCACAGCAGTTTGCTCTGACGCTTGGTGTCCAGGGGCCAGCAAACCTAACCAAAAACACTGACCCAAAGCACCACATGTACAAACCTAAGCCCAAACTGCACTGCAAAATGTCTGTGTTTATTGTTCCTGTGGATTTGGAGGCAAGAAATCGTTAACCATCCCTCAGAGCTCCTGACGCTAATGGACACAGATAAAAAACTTGAGGGAATGCCAGCACAGACTGGTGAGGGCAGTTACTCACCGAAGATATGTATGTGGCAAATATTTCAAAAAGAGCCTGAAGCTGTCCAAGTCAGGCATGTTGCAAGAAATAGGTTGTAAAATCTGTTTTGGAGGCCCCATTCTTTTATTTTGAAGTTAGGCCAGACCTCAGGGATTTTGTTTGTTTGGGGGTTTGGTCTTTCTGCCAACACTGGCTGCAGGGTGCACAAGGGAGTGTGCACTACTCTACAGCGGAAGGATTTTGTTTGAAAGGCTGCAGGCATGAGGCTCCCGGGTGAATTCTGCAAGGTTAGAAACTCTCACTGTTGCTTCTGCCTCAAGCTTGACCGTGTTCCTCTTGCCCCTTCCCTCCTCCTTTCCCCTCCCTGCTCATCCTTTGCCAAGGCTAAAGCTGTCACTGTGAGAGGTAAGAGCTGTAAAGGTCTGTGCTGCTTTATAGGAGCTTGCAGGGAAGCTGTGATGATGGAAATACAATGAAAATCGGACATATTCTGATTAACCTCGAGAAAATTGCCATCAGGAATGCAAAGTATTCCTCTGGTAAAAATGCTTCTAAGCGGCTGATTGTGTGTTTGTCCATGAAGCTTTTGTCAGACCACATAACAGCTTTGGGGAAAGCTTGTGAGGGCTGTTCTTGAATAGGCTTCCATCAGAGAAGGAGGGGTGGGAAGCCAGCTCTGATGCTGAGAGGCAGTCTGTTGCATTTAGGAAATACAGCGAACAGCCATATAGGAGAAATGGAAATGGAAAAAAACAACAGGGCTCTCTGTTTAGTGGCTCAAAGGCTTAGAGGAACCTCAGCCAGCAGAACACAGCAATTCCAGACTGGTGAGATCTTAATCATCTCACACCAGTGAAAGTTTTTCTTCAACAGAACAAATATCAAATCATATTGTCATGCATAATGACAGAATCTGGTAAACTATTTAGGCCAAGCTACAAAATGAATCACAGAATCATAGAAAGTTTTGGGTCAGAAGGGACCCCTAGAGGTCATCTAGTCCAACCCCCCCACAGCGAGCAGGGACACCGCTAACTAGATCAGGTTGCTTAGAGCCCTGTCCAACCTGGTCTTGAATGTTTCCAGGGATGGGGCCTCCACTACCTCTCTGGGCAACCCGTTCCAGTGTTTCACCACCCTCATTGTAAAGAATTTCTTCCTTATATCCAGCCTAAACCTACCAAGTTTTAGTTTAAAACCATTACCCCTCGTCCTGTCACTGCTGTCTCTACTAAAAAGATTGTCCTCGTCTTTCCTATAGGCTCCCTTTAAGTACTGAAATGTTGCAATCAGGTCTTCCCGCAGCCTTCTCTACTCCAGGCTGAACAAGCCCAACTCTCTCAGCCTGTCCTCATAGGAGAGGTGCTCCAGCCTTCGAATCATTTCTGTAGCCCTCCTTTGGACCCGCTCCAACAGTTCCATGTCCTTCTTGTGCTGAGGGCTCCAGAGCTGAACGCAGTACTCCAGGTGAGGTCTCACCAGAGCAGAGTAGAGGGGCTGAATCACCTCTCTCGACCTGCTGGCCACGCTTCTCGTGATGCAGCCCAGGACACGGTTGGCCCTCTGGGCTGCCAGCGCACATTGCCGGCTCATGTCCAGCCTTTCGTCTATCAGTACCCCCAAGTCCCTCTCAGCAGAGCTGCTCTCGATCCTTTCATCCCCCAGCCTGTATTGATACTGGGGATTACCCCGACCCAGGTGTAAGACCTTGCACTTGGCCTTGTTGAACCTCATGAGGTTCACACAGGCCCACCTCTCCAGCTTGTCCAGGTCCCTCTGGATGGCGTCCCGTCCTTGGTGTCTCAACCGTATCACTCAGCTTGGTGTCATCTGCAAACTTGCTGAGTGTACACTTGATGTCGCTGTCCATGTCATTGATAAATACATTGAACAGCACTGGTCCCAGTACGGACCCCTGAGGGACTCCACTTTTCACTGGTCTCCATCCAGACATTGAGCGTTGAAGATCGGAACCAGACTGACAACAGACAATAATAAGGTGCAACCCTGCAGCTTTACTACTATTTGTGATTTTTTCATTAGGAAACTCAAACACTGGCTCTGTGTGATTTTGAGAAGTCTATATCAAATACCATTGCAGGGCGGTGTGGGGCATTTTCCTGGACTGTCTTGCCTGCCTGAGGGCTTGAGATACTTGCATTGAAAATGAAACTTCCCCTTCCCCCTCACCCCTTGCCAAACCTAGAGTTAATTTGTTCCCACACCTCAGTTTGTAAGAACAGATGCCTCCATCTCTGAGCTTGCAATTGCTGGCTGGGAAGTGATTCAGCTTCTAAACAGTTATAAGTGAGCAGGGGAATAATCACTGGGTATTGCTGACATCTGAAGAAATAATCTTGTGCTCATGACTTTGTTAGTAAATGAAAAGGGACAAAAATAGAGGCCCACGCTGCCTCAGATCGGGGCTGCATCTAAAGTCGTCTGCAGCAAGGGGACGGCGAGCACCATGGTCTGCCGGATCCTCACTGCAGACAACTTCAGATGTGGCCCCACTCTGAGCATGAGTCCTTCTGCATGCAGCACTGGACCTAAGCAACTGGACAATGTCCCCACATGGACAATGCTGCTGACTTTCAGTGCAGGAAGAGCACTGAAAGTACAGGGTTGGTTTGGTAGCTATGGGCATTGCTTCCATGTCTTCCCACCATGGTCTCCTACCTCACCCCACAGTTCCCCAGTTGGGAGGTTCGATTTCTAAAGTAGCAGTACCAGCTCCACAGATGGTTGCTACCACGGCAAATGGATGGAGCCACCAGGGATGTGGGGACGTGGTACCCCCATATTTGGGGGAGGTATTGCAAAGCACTGAGTGCTGCCTTCAGTGCAGACAAGCTGTGCTACAGAAGATGCCATGAAGAAACAGGAACAAGAGACACAAAATCCCAAACTCATGGCTTGTAATGAGCCAACAGAGGGTTGCAAACATTTCTGACTCACTTTATGTTTTTATAAAAATCTCCAGACAATCAGTCAACTTTTATAGTCTTGAATGGGTTTTGTTCATGCAGTAAATACATTGGATTCAGTATTGAGTAGTTCCTAGCTTGAGTAGTTTCTTAGTCAAAGTAGCTGAAACACCTGTTCACATTTTATTAATCTTTGTAGATGCAGTCTCTTCTTTTTGAATAAATTGTGTTCAGGTTTATAAACAGAAATTCTGGGATTAAAATCATACACAGGTATTAGAGGAGAAGAATGTCTATTTGCTGATTCTTTCTGTGCTGTGTGATCTGAAGTGCAAAAGGATGAATTCAGCAAAGAGCCAAAAATAAGACAAAAACTTGTGCCAGAACAATAGTACCTCTGCAGCATGCTGACTGCTGCCTTGTCTTTTGTATTTTCTCCACTGCAATATTCTGTTAAAAAAAGTCAACTACTGTCACTAGTATGGGGCATAACTCAGAATCTGTGGTCCTGTCAGGCTGATAAATCTAAACTGCAGTCAGTCATCAAAACAAAAATCATAGACAAAGACTGTAGTTCCAGCTCCAAATTTCTTTGTCTCCATGAGGGGCAAAACTATGATTCAGCATCAAAGCATGAATGTGTAGTGGGACTGGAACCCCACGTGTGAACCTCTTCAGACCCCCAGGCCTCAGCTTTTCTATGTACTGCACATGAGTTGACCACAACTGTGGCAGGAAATTCCAGGATTCACTCCTGGGTACAGGTGAGACTTTCCAGGTAAGGATGTGTTGTATGCTTAAAAGTCTTTGTCTACATTGAAGATAAAAAGCCATCATACAGATATTTTATTAGGCAATAGGTATTCATACTGACCTGTTCACTGAGCACTTTTTCGCCTCTATATGGAGAAATGGATTGGAGCAGAAATCAGAGAAGAAGTTATTCTGCTACACGAGTTCCACAGAAAAACTCCTGCTGTGTACAGACAGTACTGAATGTTGCCACTCATACTGCAGATAGCTATCTGCACAAGGGCCTGTTTTGTATTATGGTAGTAGAACTCATTGTACCACAACTACACTGATTTCACTCCTCGTGCAAAGCAGCCGGTAGCAGTCCTGTCATCAGATTAGCCAGAGATCCACAGGGAGTTTTATTTCTGGTTAAAAATGGATTATTAGTTTTCAAGTGATAATGATCATGATAAAATCCCAGCTATAATTCATTCAAGAAAAAGGAACTCTTTCAATGAATAAAAACTATTACAAGTACCTAAAACCATTGTGACTGCTCACCAGGATTTTGTTAATGTAAATCGATACCCAGCGACGTCTCGCAAGCCAACTTTAAACAGGGTGGATTGACAGAAGTGAATGTTGGTGAGGGAGGAGACATGAACACGTCTTACCACTACAAGCAGGTAGGTGGACCGCTATAAATGTTGCCATGGAACGGAGGTTTTGAAGAGTAAAGTATTCAAATCCTTTGGTTCAGGAGTTGCTGAGGATTGCTCTGTCATGTTTAAGATAGCATTGAAGCTGCTTAGTATTAAAGTGCGTCTAGCAGGAAGGAGATTTCTTTGAGGAATTAAAAGAGAGAAGTTCAATTAACAAGTGTTTAACTGTCTGTCATCCTACTAAAATATACAAAAAATTATAATTATGAATGAGAGGCATCATATGTTCCATCACAGAAATGAAGATGTTGAGATAGTCTCCTGATAGAAACTGAAATAAAGCTGTGAAGGCAATTAAAAACAAACTGTGGAACATGAGCACCTGTTGGTATGGGTATCCCCTGGAAAGAATTGTTTGGGTGATGATGGTGGGAAACGAAAAACAAAGGTACAATTAAAGACCACGCCTTGACAAGATTGTCTGGTCAGCTGGACACCCACAGACTAATCTGGATAAGATGAATTTATTTTATCTGGAGAAGATATTGGTGCACTTCGAAGCTGTCAGTTTGCACAGCTACCTGGCAGAGAGCTACAGCACAGTCATGACAAAAGGGGTAGGATTAATTTTCAGATTAAAATACCTCAAAGTAGATGTCTACATGTAAACTGGGTCTCTAAATTCCAAATATGGTCAGTTGAAGTTGGTAAATTCAAGCAATGGAGCCTGAAGAAATATTCAGCTGACCAAATGCAGTTGTCTATTTTAAGATGAGCTGAAATATCTTTCTAGACTGTTTGGGGAGCTATACCAAAATGTCTTAACCTGGAGCTAAATCAAATGCAAAATTGTTAAAATAAAATAGAGAAGTGGTAAGAGAGAGGAGAATGAGACAAGAAAGGAAGGAAGGTAAAAAGAGAGAGGAAAAGAGGGGCTCCTAATTTTTGTGATGACTCAGATGATCCATTAGAGAGACTCCAAAACAATCACCTGTACTCTGTGAATCTGGAGGCGTGGTTGTGGAGCACTGCATCCCTGTGGAACTGACACAATGGTTTCCCCTGCCAGGGGTATGCCCCATCCCTTCTCTTTAAGGTAGGGCAGGAGACAGGTGTCTCTGTGCCACTCACAGAGTCCTTGGAAGCCTTTGTGGGTACCTGGCCAGTCTCTGGGGCACACACTGAACCTTACATATACAAACATAACAAGCCACCCTACACCTGGCCCACACACACTCCTACACGGTCCCAAGGTCACCGTTGAATAATACAGAGCAGAATGATGTATATATGTCTCGTGAATAAGGCTGGGGTGAATTTTGTCAAAGTCCAGATGTGTAGCATCTCTTGCATTCCTGGGACGAACGCCAGAACCATTCTCCTGGGCATCTCATGGACCAGGTGAGGTGTCCTGCCACAGTTCCAAGAGTGACCAGTAGCTATCATGTGGTTGTGTGTGCAGAACTGGATAATACACACTACGTCCTGCTGAACAGACCTCATTACCTGGTAAGTCTGGATAAAAACTCCAGAATTAGCGTTATTTTTTTTCCCAACCCTCTTAAGTGATTTCACAGGCTGGCAGTACAGCCTGGATCTTTGAAGTGCCAGCACAGAAGACATCCTGAGCAGCCTGCTTGTCACAAGCGACATCATCATTAAATTATCAGGTTGCACTAGGCTGGGAATGACTGTGGATATGATGGAGAACAGTATTAGAAATCAAAATCAATTTGAAACAATATGATGAGTTGAAGACCCTCTTCACAATGACATGAGATATGGAAGAGTAAGCTGGGCTGAGGCAGAAATACAGGAATGTGTACGAATTGTGTGAATAGCAGCTTTCCAGGGATGAATTCTGCTAGTGATCTCAGAGGGTAACAAGCTGACCAGGAGTCAGAAACATCACACTGAAAAGAAAATAGTATATTTAATGCTGGATTATACTTAACAGGAACACAGCCTGGAAGACACATGCAGTAGCCCTTGACTGGATTGGCAGTGCATGTTCAAGTAGGACTGGCTCAGCTGGGCCTCTTTAAGCATCAAAAGCGTCCCTCCTCTCCTGTTTGAAAGAACAAGCCAGATGGAGAAAAACTGATAAATGGATATGAATTCTGTGCACAGCAAATAGTACTGAAAAGGGAGAAAGTGAAGCCAGAGATAGACTTATTTCCTCATTTACCATCAAACTGATTATGACAGTTCAATCTACCTCCCAAGTTCCCTTTTCCAGTCTGGAAGGAAGAGCAGACAGCCTCCTTTCACAGTACCAGATGGAAGCAGCAGTATACACATACGAATGTTGGCCTGGTGTCAGTTTTGCCCTGCACCCGCTGAAAGGAATTGCAGAACACTGACTGGCTCTAGTGGAGCAGACCCAGCAGAGGTTACTGCATAAACCTTTTCTAGTGTATTTGCAAGCTCGTGTGCATAGCTACACAGTCAAAAACGTTTCTTCAATGGGATTATTAATTTCAGTCTTCTCGTATTTAATTATTTCATATAAACTCTCTAACAGCACCTCAGTCAGGGCTCCAAAAACCTCTGCCAAATCCTTCAGTGAAATCCCTTCTTGGCAGCCACAGCTCTCTGAAATTTCCTTGCTATTTACCTTCCCACACTCCCCCCTAGACACCACCATGGTCCTCATAATCTCAGAATTTGGCTGTATCACACAAAGCCCAACACTGTACAAGCCCCAAACTTATCCTTAATCTTTAAGGTAGACTCTGTATGCAGTTTCTACTCTTTCTTTACTGCACATTTTGTCCCAGCCTTTTAATTTACATATGCTTGGCCGATCCAAACTTTGTCATATTAACACAGAATAAAAATTAGACAAGTAAATCTGCCTTGCTTGCCTTTTCTGTCAGTTTGGGTCTAGCAAACTTGGTATGATGATATGATAATGTTTTAGAATTAGTGATAATATTATATAGTGATGCCAGCTCCACAGCAAAGGTCTCTGTAGAGTGTAAGCTGTAGACATTACTCAGCCATCTGGGGTGGCAGGAAAGGAACATCTGAAGAAGCAGCAAATTGCGTCTTCTGTTTGCAACCAGCCCACATCAGCCTAGCAATAGCGGGCTGAAAGGCAAATTCTTCCTGACTGCTAAGAAATATGTGATAAAACATCGTTTGCATGAGGATTTGGGTTGACTCAACAGGGCTTGCAGCTAATACTTCTTCCCCACACCAGGATCTTTTTTCTTTTTCCTTCTGTTTTTCCTAGGGGTTCATTTTAAATTTTTTTGCATGAAACTAATTGTGGCAAAGTGAATGGTAGACAAAAAGCTTTCCCTTGGCAAGAACAAGGATGATACAAGTTGAAAGTAATCTTCCTTATTTAGAAAAGAATGCTCCATCAAGCACATTTTGATTGAAAAATAACTCATCATTACCTTAAAAATCATAATAAAAACAGCTAATATGCCTGAACGTGAAGAAGGCTGTGATCAGGACTTTGGAGACTGGCACCTAAAATGGTTCTCATCAGCATCAGTCTCCATTGCGTTGGACCGCTTGGGACCGATAACTGGGTTTTAGCCTGCTGAGACTGGCAGGCTCAGTGTACATAATAACTAGTTGGTTTTTTTTTTTTTTAATTTTCCAAAAAGCGACAGCTTCTCTTAGAAACAGCAGAGCTCAGACACTGCTGCTTTGAGTTTGTCTGCAAACCTCAAGGGTACTGCTTCCATCTGGAAAGCTAGGCACTCAGTTCATCAGGCCCAGAAATCACCTAAAGAGGTGGCAAAAGGGGGAGAGCTGTGCAAAGCTTTCTGACACTTCGTGTAATAATGTAAAGTAATTCAAATATCCTACAGACATCTGAGCAATATTTAATAAAAGACTGCCATCTCTCAGGTCCATAGGAGAACAGCTGAGGATTTCTTGACTTCAGAAGTGGTACTGAAAATTATTTTTACCCCAGAACCCTATAAGATGACTTAAAAAACCCCTAGCAGCAGCTGTTTTCTGTGAAAAGATATTGGATTTTGGAAAAATTTATTGCTTAATTATCTATTATGGAACCCTCCCAATAAGGTTATAGCGGGAGTCAGCAGATGGCACTGTTACTCATAGTGATAAAACTTCTTTTTACAGCTGTGCAAAGCTACATCTTTGCATAAATTCTGCATTGCTGCTCATTTCCTAGCGAAATGTCCTTGGCCAAAAACTAGGTGTTGGCTCCCCGCCTCACCTATCAAACTAAAAAAAAATATTTGAGACAGATCTGGCTGTAGAGAACTATTCAAATTCCTGAGAAAGAGGGTTGTCTGCATGTCCTCTGAGGACCTCTGTTGCAAAAAAAGGAGTAAGTAATTGAATGCTTTAAAGCAAATAGCCATATTTTATGTCAGCGACTTCTCCGCTGGGAAGTGGATGCTTGCAAGGATACGGGTGTATGGACCATGTAGAGTCCATCTGTGAGCACTGGTGGAGACACTAGACAGGCACTGCAAAACCAAACATGTGCAAAGCAACCTGAGCACGCCATCCACGGGGGTGCTTCAGTTCTACCAGAAAAAAAAAATAAAATTTAAAAATACGTGGTCATCAGGGCACAAAAACAGGGTGAAGAGGGTAGTTGAGGTAAAGCTGAGGAACTTCAGAGGACAGGGAGATGGCCTTGGAAACAAAAGGATATTCATCAGCAGGAAAATGGTGGAAGCGCTTGAAAAGCTGAGGTAGAGGGAAACGTGGAGCATTGCAGGGGCAGCAAGACTGGAGAAAAATGATAAAGGATGCTACCTGGGAAGAAGCAGCACCTCTCAGAAGACTGCTGGTCCAGGCTGAAGTATTTACCTCACTGGTGCCACGTACTGAAAGAAACAGCGCATAACACCCAGCAATTTTCTCAATAATTGCATCTGTCTTCGTTAAGGTTGTTTTTTCTCCTAAGGGTCTTGCAAAACCTCTGCAAACAAATTCCACTTGTCAATGTCTTGCTGGTGTTTCTGGCTTCTGTTATTAAAATTGTGACATCAGTCACTTCAATCTGTCTGTTAATGATGAGTAGGCACACAGATGCAGACACACAGACACTTTTTGTCTCAGAAAGACTGTTCCTAAGGTGAAAAGGATTTTGCTATTTGACTGAGGCTGCATGCTGCATAAATCATCAGTGGGGTCTATGCCTGGTGAGGACAAAAGACGGTTTCTAGGAATTTTCACTAGGATGCTCCCATCCAGCTTAAATTCTCTTTGGTACATGCAAATCCATACAGATCCAGGTCCCACCAGAGACGATGTGAAATTCAGCCAGGGTTGAGGTCTGATGGGTATCCTCAGCTCCTCACACCTGTGAGCCACGGCTGAGCCAGGTGGAGCAGAGCTGGGGATGGGGGAAGAGCTAATAGGGCTCCTGCTTCCTCTCCTTTCTCATTTAAAAATATCTGTTTTTCTGTGTGTCTGCTTCTGTCAGTCAATGTCAGCATCCTATCCAGGGGATACAATGTAGAGTCTCTATACCCTGTGGAAATTTGGAGAGTGCATTCTTTCATCAGAGTCTTCACAAAGTGCTCACAAATGGGTAAGTTTGTAGGCAATTAAGAAACACAGAGCTCTAAAAATAACAGTCTATTTATAGTCTGTTTATAATCTATTTTGTTGCTACCATACTGGTCATAGTTTTCTCTAGTTTCCAAGGTATGTTGTAAGCTTTTTGTGTTTAGGAAAAAAATAAAAGAGGAAAGTAAATAAGGACTGCTATAATGGTTGAGTTGATTAACATTATGCTTTAGGTTGTTGGTTTTCTTAGATTCTGCAGCCAAATTGTTCATCAGCTATGAAATTTATTAAATCAAAAGGACTAAAAAAGACCTTTAAAACTGCAGGAGGAACACAGGTTATATTCTCGGTCTGCTTGCAAAAAAATCTGTTGCTTGCTTGTCAGCTGCCCTAGGTTTGCCTGCACTGATCAAAATTTGCTCTATCATTGATTAGGGCAGGGGTGGACAATAAGGGAAACTGGTTGCATGGACTTAGCTGCAATACACAAAGGGGCGAAACATAGAATTGTATAACAGACTTATATTTTTATTTATGGGTTTCTCCACCCAAGCTAATATTTTCTTACATTAGCTTCTCTGTAAAGCTTTATTTAACTACTAGCTGAATTAATGACAGAAAACTATGTCCAAGGCATTAAGGAATGGGAACTGGGTGCTAGAGAGATCCTGATTTACAGACTGCTAAATTATATGAGGAATGCTGCTGTACAATGTGCTGAGCATATGTTCAATAAGAGCTGCAAGGTTGAAGACCTGCTAGAATCATTTGGAAACAAGTCACTTGCATGGCTTCCTTCATATGCCTTTAGGCAATTACATATTTAAACTCTCAGCATCTCTATATTCTCTTTCAATGAACAAAGAGCTACAAAAAAAATCCTTTTAAAATCCTTTTCAGTCAATGTCCAGTTCTGGGTTTGTATTACTACCTAATTTTCGTAGGTTCAATAATTTTTGTTGAAAGAAATGCAGTCTTCCTGTGCATAAAGGAAGAGGCAACAATCTGGAGAGGTGGAGGGGAAACACACATTTTTACAGTAAAGTACTTTTATAGATAATGATTATTCTGTATTCATTTGGTATTCATTTAGGTGAGAATTGCAAGGTAATGCTTAAACCTTTCATTCTATGTTTTGGAACAGATTAAAAAAAAGGCATTACCTTACTATCTAGCAGCCATTTGATATCACCTGGAGTGTTATGAATTTGGAGACAGCAGAGTGCATACCACTCTTCTCATTATGCTTCGTTTTTGAACTTGATTGTTTCGACCTTATAAGGTTTTCCTTGGTAGCACCCAGCCCAACTCGTTATTTGGCCTTTGGTCATAGGTGCCAGCTTATGAAGCAATAACTGAGGGGGAATATCTGCATGCAGGACAAGAGGAATGGCTGCACTACTTCAAAGAAAAAGTACTAATTTCTGGATTGTTATTTACTGGGCATTCTTAAGAGTTGGGACAAGTTATCAGCAAGGATTTTTCTGGATCTGTATTGGATATCTCAGTGTTAACGGGAATGGTTCCTGGCCAAAGCCAACTTGCAATTTAAAAGGGAGTCCTTACATCATCCTGTCTTCTCCTTGCTCTCCACATTTATAGACAGCATGACATGATACGTGTCAAAATTATGCAAGAGCTCAAGACAAAGTTTTTTGATGTCAGAGGTTACAAATGAGAATCCAGTTTTTCAGCTGCAAGGGCTGTCTCTGCACTGAGCAACACCTGCCTGAGCAGTCTCAGTTAGGAAGCTGAACAGGGCCAGTGCTGTTGAACTGGATTTTGCTGTTCTCCACCAATGGCTCTGGATAGCACATCATAGCTGGCTGGAGTAGACGTGCCACATACTGCCAGGAGGACTGTTGTTTCCTAGCCAGGGAGTCCTTTCTGGCAAGGCCCTGGGACACCACAAAATGCAAGGATGCGGCTCCTTGTGTGAAGTGTGGAGCCCCAGGTCCAGGGTGTGTAAAAGCCAGGGGCACAGTGAGCCTCGTGGGTCTCTCAGAGACTATTTTCATCAAAGCTGTGCTGGCAGAGACATCTGTTTTAAGCACTGGTAATCCTTTTACTGGCCTGGCATGGGATTTTTCTCCTCCTGTCAACATGTCTGATTGGGATTTCAAAGATGTCACTATCTGGAACTGAGCAAAGTGGAGGGCTGTCTCATCCAAGGAGATGGCTCAGGAAGAGCCTTTCTGAATAATATCCCAGATCTCTTACAGAGGTATTCTGTAAATTTAGGATAAAGGCACAAGGCTTCACTCTTGTTTCTGTTTTATGATTCAGCCCCTTCCCTTCCCAGGGAAGGTTTGTTCACAGCCATTCTGTTTGGCACAGCCTTCTGTCACCAGATTTTTTGCAAACCTCAGCCTAAGGGCTTGTGATCCTGAATCACTTCTTTTCTACTGAAATACCCAAGGATTGTTTTTAGCCAAGAGCCTTGGCTCATGGGGCTTTTTACAGGAGAGGCAAGCAGTCGAGCTGTGCCAGGCCATGTTTTGCTGCAGTGCTTCGTTGGTCTGTCCGTGTAATTTCAAAACTGCTGATTCATTTCCCGACTTTGAAACTAGTGACCCCAAACATGGCCCTTTTCTAACTTGAGGAACATTTTTTTCATGGTGTGTAGACAAATGACATGTTAATATAGATAGTCAGGCTTAAGCTAGAGTTAATCTGATCTGCTGTATGGAAGGCAAAACAAGCAAATTCCTTCAAGGTTGTTCCTCAGATTCAGACGTTAGCTCCAGTCTTTCTGAAGCTGCCAAAATGTGAGCAGTGGTCAGAAAACGTTGTGCTTCAGCACAGGGAGTGTAACGGCTAACAAGAGCAATACCTGACCCATCCCTCTGCAATCTAAACCAGTGCACAAAGGCAGCTTTGCGAGAGCACTTTCCAGACTCTCTCCTTCTCCATTAATGCTTCTGAGTCGGGTGTGTGCAGAATTCAGCGAAGCAGAAACATTGCCTTTTTTCCCCCTGGGGCAGCTTGCTAATGGGGAGGGGAAGAGAGGGTGGGTGGAAATTAAGCCTGTGTGTCCTACAGGGAAAGTTCGCCACAGGTCACACAGTTACATACCCTAATTGAAAAGGGCTGGATGCATTGCTAGTGAAACAGTCTCTCATCACTGGGCTTTGCGTACAGTAATACGGTACTGTGCAGCCGCACAGGAGATCATGGTACAA
Source organism: Opisthocomus hoazin (assembly GCF_030867145.1). NCBI lineage: Eukaryota > Metazoa > Chordata > Aves > Opisthocomiformes > Opisthocomidae > Opisthocomus > Opisthocomus hoazin. The sequence continues at coordinate 56,719,097 of NC_134415.1, forward strand.
AAGCCATGTTTCTGAAATGAGATTAAAAAGCGGGTGTGGGGTGCAGTAAAAGCATGGGATGGGCAAGTTACCTTAGAGGTACGGGTGTCAGAGCTAGTGCGTGCACATACGTGTGGGAGTTGCTTGCACAAGAACAGGTTCAGCCAAGAATAAAGAGAATCCTTAGGAGATGTGACCCTTTGTTTTTGGTTTGAATTTCACCTGACTCTAGAAAAATGTGTAGGGACTCAGCTGATTCCCTCAGGATGTGAAGGATATGTGAGCTGCAACTCTACCTTTAGGTATTTTCAGAATCATCTCTTAGCTGCTTACAGGTAAGCTTCTGGATGGAGGCACCAACTGTTTGGTCTAAACACAGCTAAATATCTGATTAGGAGCTATATTTTGGAGCAGAGAAAACATCCAAGTAATTAATATCTAGTAGAGTGTTCTTCTAATTGTTAAATGTGCTTATTAGCTACCAGTGAAGCAAATACTTGCAGCTAAACCAGCTAAATGTGATAAATCTCTCTTTGGAAAATACTTGATTAAGGTAGTATAAAACCTAAGACAGGATCTTGGCTCCAGCTATTGAATCCTATTTCGCTATGCTTTCAGGTTGTAATTTAATATTTTAGGGTGGAAGTGATTTACCAAGCAAGAATACCTATACCTGTTACTGAGATTGATATCTAAGCTGTTAATATAGGGTACAGTTCATGTTCTGCTGAAAACAAAATATCTGCAGTATATTCAGTTGTGAACAGAATAATTCCTTTTTCACTCTTCCACAACCGCCTATTTTAAAATGATGGAAAAATAGACAGGAAAGGTGGAGAGGATGAAACTTTGAACTTACTGTTTTGGAGAGAGTATCCCTGCCAGATGACTCAGAATTCAAGTTGCTGCTCATTTTGCAATGCCAAATGAAAGTCAAGTACCAGCTTCAGTGATGTGAAAGAGGAGACTGCATTGGACTGAAATACATTGGCCAAAAAGTGAGGTGGACCTGCTTAGCTGTATACAATCATCCCATAATGTTTCTGGGCTTTACTCCAAGAGATGTATCCTGTAAAACAAAGATGGAGCAAGACAGAGAAGGTATGCAGGGTCAATACCTGCAATTTTTAATAATGAAAATAGTTTGAATGGCCTATTGGCCATCTTCCATAGCCTGCAGTTAACTTAGCTAGAGCATTAAGTATTTATCTATGATCTTAGAATTCTGGCTGGACAGCATGATGATGCCCTAGAAGGGAAGAGATCTTTTGACATTCTTTCACATGAAATTCTTGTGAATTAGCTAGAGAAACATGGTCTTCAGGAAACTGGATTGGATGAAAAATTTATCATCTCCAGATAAGCTGTACTCTGGATGTGATTATCAATGTTTCAACTTCAAAATAGAAGGAGATATGAAGTTGGAATCTTTATGTAAAAGGATGTTTTGGGGTTTTTTTTGTTTTTACAAACTTTGAAGAGATGATCTGATGTCAACCCTTCAAAAACAGAGAAAAAAACTTCTGAGTTCATTAAGCATTTTGCTGAGTGAGCTTTAATTACAACAACAGAGGTAGAGATCATAGAATCATAGAATGATTTGGAACTGAAGAGGCCCTTCAAGATCATCTAGTTCCAATCCCCCTGCCATGGGCAGGGACACCTTCCACTAGACCAGGTTGCTGAAAGCCCCATCCAACCTGGCCCTGAGCACTGCCAGGGAGGGGGCAGCCACAACTTCTCTGAGCAATCTATTCCAGTGCCTCACCACCCTCACAGCAGAGAATTCCTTTCTTATATGTAATCTAAATTTACCCTTTTTCAGTCTGAAACCATTACCCCTGGTCCTATCACTACATGCTGTTGTAAAAAGTCCCTCTCTGGTTTCTTGTAGGCCCCTTTGTGTACTGGAAGGCTGCAATAAGGCCTCCCTGCAGTCTTCTCTTCTGCAGGCTGAACAGCCCTAACTCTCTCAGCCTTTCCTCATAGAAGCGGTGTTTCAGCCTCTGACAATTTTTGTGGCCCTCCTCTGGCCCTGCTCCAACAGGTCCATGTCTTTCGTGTGCTGAGGGCTCCAGAGCTGGGTGCAGGACTCCAGGTGGGGTCTCACTAGAGCAGAGTAGAGGGGCGGAATCACCTCCCTCAACATGCTGGCCATGCTTCTTTTGATGCAGCCCAGGATATGGTTGGCTTTCTGGGCTGTGAGTGCACGCTGCTGGGTCATGTTGAGCTTCTCATCCACCAGCACCCCTACATCCTTCTCCTCAGGGCTGCTCTCAATCCATTCTCCGCCCAGCCTGCGTTTGTGCTTGGGATTACCTTGACCCATGTGCAGGACCTTGCACTTGGCCTTGTTGAACTTCATAAGGTTTGCACAGGCCCATCTCTCAAGCCTGTCAAGGGCGCTCTGGATGGCATCCCTTCCTTCCAGTGTGTTGACTGCACCACACAGCTTGGTGGTGTCAGCAAACTTGCTGAGGGTGCACTCAATCCCACAGACCATGTCACTGACATCAGTTGCTAAGAAAGAAAAATCAAACCCAGACAAAACAACAATCTAAAAGCAAAGATCATGACATATTGTCTAAGACTTCAGAAGCTGTGGAGGTCTTTAAGCAAGGTTGGACAAACATCACTCAGAAATGACAAGACTGAATCTGGACCTGGGCACACACTATGTGAGTTCATACAGTCTCTTTCTTATGCATAAAGTTTACATTTGGAAAGCAACACACACATATTGCCTTTATGGAAAGGCTAACTTCTAAATGGCTGAACCGGAAGTTCATTATCTTTCTCCTAAGAAACTGGAAAATATAAAATTGATAATGATGTACTGAGTAATTCTTTCCACTGCACCATTGAATTACATGCTTGCATCTGTCAGCCATATGCCATTCCAGTCTTTCCTGTCTTGATTTCATTAATAGCACTGGGCCAAACCAGGCAGAATTCCTGTTTGTGTAGGCAGGTGACCTCTCATTAATATCTTCTTGCTTTCTGTTTTAGTGAGTATAACCCCAATAGTATGACATTTTAAAAATCACATGCTTCATTAATACATGCAACTTAGAGTTAGTTCCTAGATGGCAGAAATAAAAATGCACTGTTTCGTTTCAATGCCCTGCTTCTTGCACCTTACCAGGAATCCCATTTCCAAGTCCTAGGTTGCTTGTTCTGTACAACATCCCACACAGTGGGGCTGCAAATCCTAAGAGGAGCTGTTGTAATACTGACAACAATATGAGCTGTCATGTACTTGAGCTCTGTGCTTTATCTGAAAATAATTATTCTAGTGAATTGGTCTTCTACTGAAGTGGTGGCTTGACCTCCACACATTGAGTTATTCCCATAAAAAACTCTGTGGGACCCATGCGGGAGGCTGTTTTTGTAAGGCTGGTGACAGTTCAGAGATACGGGAGGTAATTGTTCTCTAGAAAAAGAAAACCTCAGTGGGACAGATATGCTAATAGACCTTTGCTGCTTTAATGAAAAGGCACCTAAACATGTGCTGCTATGCCCAGAAAGCTTTTGGAAGGTAAAGCCCAGGCTCTCTAATACAGCTAAGCAACTTAGATGTGATTGCAGTTTTGGGACTGGTGGTTGGGGTGGTTTTCTTTGAAATGGTAAATAATTATCACACCCTATTTTATCATCTCACTAAGAAGGCACTGCGATGGAGTTAATCCTTAAACTTCCTCCCAAACATTCCTCAGGCTTTTCTCTGTGCCCGTGAATATGCACTGGAAACCCTCAGGCTCCTCCTGAAAACCTTTGTGAATCAGGTGGGTAGTGCAGTGATTAACCCATTGGTACTGCACCACTGCGAGCCACGGGGAGCAGATGGGCCAGGAAGAGCTTTCTCGTTTTTAAACAGGTGGCAAATGCTGACAAGAGGTAACAAGGACAGAAATTTTGACATGTACAAGAAGCAAAGTGGTGCACTGCTGAAGAAAAAAAAAAAAAAAAAGATGGTGCAACAAGGAAGCTCTTTGTATTTACAATATTATTCAGAGGGCGAAGTCATGCTACCCCAAGACACTTCCTTCACAGGTGGAAGCAAGAGCTTGAATCTAGCTGAACCTCATTCATCACAGAGGATGCCAGGTCAATGTGTTTTTTTTTCCCTAATTATGTTTGAATTATTTTATTTACTGAAGGGGCTGCTTTTTCCAAAATTATGGTTTCCCTGACCTGTCTTAATGTTCAGCATAGTTCTGTGGTTTTATAGTCTCTTCACATTAACTTTACTATAAAGTTAATACGGTAGAATGACTTCATGCCAGAATCTCTCAACATATTTTATTTAAAAAACAAACAAACAAAACCAAATCCCAAAAATCTTCTCACAATCAAAACCACAAAACAGAACATTTTGCTCTCAAAAGAAATAGGATGCTCAATCATATCAAGACTCATCTATTTGATGTGGAGGTGAGTTGTTTTTCTTCAGGAGTATTTTTAGAAAGACCTAGTCTTCACTTATACTCAAAGCAATTTTTTCTATCCTTTCTCAGTCCTCAGTTCCACCACTGGTGATGTCTTTTCCTGGCATCAAGTCTCTGGTTAAGAGAGATTTACAACTCTTTCACAGAACAGAGTAGATATTTGGCCCTTCTATATAAATCTCTGTTTATATACAGGCTACTTCCAATTTCAGAATCTTTAAGAGGGAAAGGTATTATGTTTTCCATGTAGATCTAAATTTTATTATCTCAGGTTTTATTAATCTTTACCTAGGGCCATTTTGCCAAGAAGAATGTCGTCTTTAAATTTCAGTTTGTTGCAGGAATCTATGTAAAAATACTTAATGACAGATGTTACTTCCTTTGAACTTAAATTGCCCAAACGTTGTTTACTTTGAAAAAAAAACCCCAAAATTTCTGAAGGTAAATATATAGGTTCTTATGCTTACAGCAGAGCTAACAGATTATGAAGTCTGATGTAACGCAATCAATTCTATTTGAATTGGTTCCATTTCAGCATTTCTGCTTAATATAACCAAACTGATAGAAAAATTATTTATTTGATTTTTGAGAAGGTAAAGCATAATCTTCCGGTTTTCTTCCCCCCCCCCCCCAAACTGACAGACTAAGAGCTACAGCTACAAAGAGGTCCCCTTTCTATTCCAGAAGAGTAGATGCAGGATAGAGTGTGACGACTGACATGAGATTAGCCAGGCTGTCCCTGGGGTGGGAAGAGGTGGATCTGAAATGGAATCTTCAGCGCTCAGGCTGGGGGGAGAAAAGAATAATCCAGGGTGTATACTTGCATATCTGCAAAGCAATACATCTGGCAGCAAGAGAATTCCTTTTGAATCACTACATAAAAGTTTAGGAAGAGGCTTTGAGTGACTATCTTACCATGGGTCCCTGAATTCTGGTTTAGATATGGACTCCCACGCTTCTCCAAGTCTAGGTGCTCTTCTGCTATGCTGCAGGGAAGAAGGGAGAGAACAGACTTGGTCAGAGCAGGTTGCTCATGGCAGTGCAGGGAGTGATTGTGGTGAAGTCTTGCCTACATGTGGGATTTTATCTATTTTTGTATATTGGCATATGTGGGAATAGGGTAAATCACTTTTACTCAGGCTAGTGCAACTTCTACAAGTGCCTATAGCCTTACAATTTAGGAGTGAACCAGTAATTGAAAGTATTTCTGAGCTATGTTAAAAAGTATAGATTTTCTGCATGACTTGGCTAGAATATTTGTATTCAAGTGGTGTGAGGAAGGGCCTTTCATCATGTACAAGTAAATGCCAGCCTACATCACATAAGAACAACAAAAAGCTGAACACTCTTAATAGCCTTATATGCTCATAAACTGAGCTACATTAATTGGGTGGAGATTTCCAAGAGCAGAGAACGAGAGAGCTGGAAAGAAGGCTCAGCTGGGCTAGTACTGAGTCAATGTCTAAGAGGCTTGAACAGGCACTGACATAAATATGGCTGAAACGAAAGAAAGGTTTCTAGCATCCTCTACTGAGATGAGAGAAAATTATAGGGTCCTGGCACAGCGTTTATACTGGCTTCCCTCTGCTGCAAGGAGCAATAACTGAGTTTTATTGGGATGATATTTGTTAGAGTTCATATCTGGAGACAAAATGTATTTCTTAACATCAGCTATTTAATGTGTTCTTGGTGGTGTGTGATGTTATTCCTGAAGCTTACTTGATCAGTTTGAACTGAACCAATCTTGCTGCTCTTTGATCCATTTATGAAAGTTCATATACTATTGCTTCATTGCAAAGTAGGCAATGGAAACGTTAAATAGCATACAGACTTCAGTTTCCATCACAGTTAGGGTTTCAGTATGACCAAGTCTGTCACCAAAACCACTGGAATGTGTAAACTGTAGACAAACACACCTTCCCTCATCCACACTTCTCATGGGCTTTGGAGGAATTGCTCATGAACAGGATTTCCAGAGGATTATGGAGGGTGGTAGGGATACTAGACAGATCCTTTGTATCTATAGGTCATGTAATGCTCACCTGCAACAGAAGGAAATGCACTTCAGACTGTTGAAAATGGTGATCTCTTCTCTCTTTACTACATAGCAGTGACATACCATTCACAGCCACATAGCTGTGGTTTAGAAGTGTGCTTATGTGGTTTTGGTATGGTGCTATTGGATAAGATTGTGCTAACAACTTAACAGTATAGACCATCACATTCCCATTCCCAGGAACAATCTTAAGCTCTATTTAATTAATGAGGACAGACAGCACCAGTATTCCCTTTCTGAGACTCTTTGCTGGCTGTTCCTGGTGAGCTGTAGTGAAATGACAGAAGGTCTACTGATATTTAGCTACTGAAAATCTGAGAGTTAATTGCCAAGAGGAAAGCACAGTGAAACAATTATCTCTTTGATTTCAAGCGATCCCTCTCCTTTTAAGATCTCTTCATCTGTTACATACATGCTTTTGCAGAGACAGTATTCAGATCCGTGTCCCTTCTTGAAAAACTGTTGGTTGTGGTAAAGTGTGCATATTTATCCTGAAATCCAGATAAGGTGCTGTTCTCAGTCTGTCGTTTGGATGTATCTGACTTCATTGAGAGGTGAGGTGCTATGCATCTTCAACTTAATATGACAATAGAAAAGAGACTACAAGTCAGACTAAGGATCCATCCAGCTTACTATCCCAGCTAGTACCGTAGCCACAAATGGAGACATCTGAAAAAGTGATAACAGTGTAAACATAGGTAGCCCCTAATTTTCTCCTAGCTACAGCTATTCCGGCTTTCTTTAATGCCCCATTACTTTTACTGTCAAAAAGGGCAAATCAGGAAATGCTTTTGAACCTGTTCATGAGCTTCATGATTTTGTAGACTTTTATCATGTCCCCCTTTGATCATCTCTCTTTCTGACTGAGCAGTCCAGTCCTGAATCCTTGCTTGTTGTTGCTTCTCATCTCTGAATCTGTTCCAGACTCTCATAAGAGGTGAGTAGACTGCACACAATAGTCGTCATCCACGTGAACCATGGCATAAGGATGGTCTCATTTTGTTCTCTGTTTATCACCTAATAGTGCCTAAACTTTAAGTTTTTAAGCATTGCTAAGTATTGAGCTGGTGTTTTCATGGAGCTTCCTATTACATTTATATAGCTCTATATTGTGTTCTTCTGTTGTAGTCTCAAGATACCGCTTCTGAATGGTAACGGTCAGGTCAGTGGTAAGGGCCATCATCTATATGTGAAGCTGGGATTGTGTGTTTTGTTCTGTGCATTCTTTTTTTATCACCTACACTGCATTTCCCTGGTTCCTTTACTGTCCATACAGCTCTCTGGTCCTGCTATTTTTCTGTTGGCTCTCATCCTTAATAACTTAATATTTACAAAATAATAAAACTTTCTCACTGCTTTGTTTAGCCTCTCTAAGGTCTTTCACCAGGATAAGAACTAGGGTGAATCCGGTCAGAACCAGTAGTCAGCAAAAACTATTTACTTCCAACCTCTGTTTCCACTCCTCTCAACTGATTACTTTTCTATGCTAGCATCTTCCTCTTTTATGCTGTAGTTGCTTGTTTCTGCTGCTTTAATAAGATACACTTTTGGAAATTTAAGTAGATACTATAGCTTTATCGCTCTTATCCACAGAGTTTTTTGCCTCCTTCAAAATATGTGTTTGAAAGGCATAACTTGTCTTAAAAACCATTTTGACTCCTCCAGTTGATCATTCAGAAGCCTATGGATTCTGTGGGGGTTTTTAATTGAACTTGCCACTACCTTGCCCACTACAACGACCAGGCCAAGAGGCCTGCAGTTCCCTTGAAACTGTTCGTTAAAAAATTTATATCACATTTAGTGTGTTCCTCAGGTACCAATGCAATGAGAAGCCACACACTACATTTGGTAATTCAGTTATCTCATCCTCGAGTTTCTTTAGAGCTCCTGGGTGAATACCATCTGGTCTTGGCAATTTAAGTTCATTCTGTCAATTTCATCCGTAATTTCTTCTACTGTCATTTCAATTTTAGACAGATCCTCCAAGTTGCTCGGTTAAAAAAAAATAAATTATTTCTCAAAAAGACCCTCACAATTTTTTTTTGTTTTGACATGGGAATTTTCCCAGCTTCTCCCAGAATGAACAGCAGTGCAAAAAATAATGTATCTTCTCTTCATAGGCTGCTTCTTTTGCATTGTGATCAATTGACTCTTTGTAATATTTGACAGGTTTTCTGCTCTTGATGTACTTAAAAGTGGATTTATTACTGATATCTTTTATCAATAGTGCCTTAAAGTATTGTTGTCTGCTTCACTGTGTATTTAGGTTTGAATCTGTGGGAGTTCATGATCCTTTTTATTCAGCTCATTTGGACACACCTTTTCAGCTTTCTGAGGGCTGCCTCTGTTAATGTACCATGTAGCAATATTGAGCTCCTTTTACTCCCTTCTCCAGGATTTCTCAGCAGGCAGCATTTATTGGCCCCATGTTTTCAATATGTTGACTTTACACAGCTTTGAGTGTATGGAAGTAATTCTTTTAGCTATACCTTGTCTTTAATGAGCTTTTCTTTATTTTTACAGAGAGTACTGACTTTTTGCAAGTAATATTTCTGCTGTGAGAAAGAAGAGCTTTCATTTTCTCAGCTCTGAGTGATCAGGTCAGGGATTGCTTGCATTTTTACCTTGGCACTTGATCCTAGATATCAGCAATATTTATAAGCTCACTTAGGTCCTTTATCCTGAATAATGAAACCCAACCCCACCCCACCCCACCCAAATAGATACACATGTATTTTATATATGCATAAAATATACATACACATGAATAAAAGGGAATTTGTGTTGTGTTCTGAATGAGTAGCACCACATGAGATAAATTAGCTAATTCTGTACCATTCTTATGACTTAGCATAATGAGTTCCTGATGTTCCGTAACCTTTTGATGTTTTTCTATGAGTCTTTCTCATTGGATGGCAGTGACTGCAAGGAACAGTTCAGATACCTCATAGTTGCTAAGCACCAAGCAGGCCTTCAGGAAAAAGGAAAAGATAAGTGTGAGAATTTAAAAATACATGAGAAATTATTTTAATCCCTAATTGCATCATTTGCTTTGAAATTATTTGATTTTATCATTCTTAAACAGGCAATTATGGAGAATAGTGGTTTAACCTGAGCTTTGCTGCGTCTGGTTGTATATGGCATGACTTGGAGAATATCTTTAGGGGGATCGCAACATTAAGATATGGCTACTCAGTGAGGCTTCCTGCTTATAAATTAACAATTTTGTCAGTTACTAAGAAACACAGGCAATATTATCTGCTCATGGCAGCTCTCTGCATCTGGGCATCCTGAAATATTGCCATCTATTTGAACCAGAATGGTCCTGTTGCACTTATATCCTTAAGGCTGATAAAAACACCAGAAGAGTTGCATCTGAATTTTAAGTGTAATTATTGAAAGTAACTAAAAAAGCCTCACTGTATAACTGCTTTCCTAATGCTATGAGTCCAGCTGACTTGTGAGCATATTCTTGTGTACTACACATATATCCTTGTCTTCCTGTGAAAGATAAGAAGAACGCCTAGTAACGAGGCGAGTGAGGGAAGACATGCTGTTATCTTCCCAGCAATGACAGGTTTTACATCCAAAGCTTTGAACCTACCAGCCCATTAGCAGCGAGCCTTGTGCCCTGTCTGCACACTAAAAGTGGTCAGAATGCGTCACAAAACAGGTCCAAAAAAGTTCATTTGCTAAAACCAACTTTTTTGTTCGGATTCTGTTGAAATGCTTAGTCTCGGGAAGGTCGAAACACAGTTTAATGGAGATAAGGCTGAGGCATTTTAGTTCAATTTTATCCAGTGAGCTCTTCTCTTACACTAAAATAGAATTTCTAATACTGACTATTTGAACCAGCTTTTAATGCTGTGTTGTGCTGTGACCAGAATTGCAGGCAGGGTGTCATGCAGAGGACACCCACTGCGGGCACCCCTCTGAGAGCAGTGCCAAACCAAAGAAAATATGCCTGAATCCCTCCAGCTACTGCTGTCATCTGAGAAGAGGGAATATGATTGTTCCCTCTAAATAAGTCTTGACATAATATGACCAGCAATTCCATGTACGTACACTAGATTATATAATACAGCATGTAGGCATTCATAGAAAACTTTGCAATGTCTTCTTCTCGTTTTCTTCTCCTTGGTCAGATGTTGATTCACAGGACTTTCTGATCTCATTCAGTGGTGGTAGAATCAGAACTTATCATTTCTCCTGTGGTCAGATTCTAATAACGGCATAAATACTGTTGCAAGTAATAGTTTATTTTTCAGTGAGATTTTTAAATTTTGTGTTATATGCCATAATGGCTTGCAGCTGTTGATAGACCAATGAGAAACTGCGATGGCATTTTGAGCCACTTGAATATGAATTTTAGTGAAGTTAATTTTGTCTGCTCATTTAGCAGATGCAGTACATATGGTGAAATCGGATTTATTTTGCCTGACCTTTGTTCTCTGAAGCTAGTCTAAGCAAGTTGTTTTAGACATCTGTAGTTGATGCACAGAGGAAAGTATGTCCGATGCTTGATTCCTCCCAGGCACCAAGGTTGCCTCCATTTGGATGTGACAGATTGTCCAGTGGAGCAGGCTCTCTTTTCGTTGGCCACATGTCTAGATCATAAATGCCTTTAAGTTGGATGCATAAAATCATGGGTGTGGTTGAAGGATTTGGACTTCAGCAGTCCTCTGGTAGGATTAGTCTATGCAAGTAGGTCAAGAGACTTCTACTTCTTTCGTTTGCTAGCTAAGCCATGCTGTTTGCTCATGTGTTTGCTATGCCGTCTTTTTACTTTTGAGCTATGCAAAACCAGTGTTGTCCACTGCTCTCGATGTGTAATACACAAAAGACTTCCATACAAGCTGCATCTTGTTGTGTTAGCCTTATAAACACAGTTCTTTTTTGCTGAATATAAAATGTCCACCAATGCTAATATGCCTGTCTTCTTTAAACACATCACATCTGAGCTTTCCTGATGTATGGACTGCACCATTTTTCTCTTCATAAAATGCTAAGCTGCTTCTGGAAGAAAGTTCTGCTCTCCGAGTGAATGGCCTTTCTGAGATAGTAACTTAAGGTCTGAGGATTTATCTGCTAGGATTACTAGGAAAATCTTCTCTCTCACAAACCAAAGGCACTGCAAGTTATCAGAGGCTGTGATGGGAAAAGCATGGGACACATCCCAAATTTTGTATAAATCAAAATAATCTCTCAAAATGTGGGCTGGTGAGTTGAATATCTGGCTAGAGGCTGCCTCTTGGGAAAAGAGGTCAAAGACATTTTGTTTAATCTTAGAGGCACTCTAGAGGAAAAAACAAAATGCATCTGAGGGAGTCGCACTCAGACCTTGATTGTCTCTGCCACTTAAGCTTCCCATACAAACACATTTTGGTATTGAATCACACTGCAATGGTAGCATCTGATAGTTTGCCTCTACAATTCTACTTTTGTCTCCCCTCCCTATAGTCCTCAAGTTATTTAGTGGTGAAATCATCACTTTATGAGTGTTGTTAAAGTTAAAATGCAGCAAATAAGCTTGGAGGTTGGAAAGAGACACAATGTATCTAACTGTCTTGTAACTTACACCTGGTGATGCAGAAATGTGAAAATATTTTCAACCTCTTCCCAGTAGGGATTGCAGTGCTCAGAGTGATTCCTGCTTCCCCCTTGTTGTGGAACTAATATATGCTTTAGGAAGGACTGTGAACACCTGAAAGATGCAGGAAATTTTCCTTCTCCAGCAGTGAAAATCTAGTGGCCCCCAGCAGATGCCAGCAACGAGGATTATCACTGGCTGTGGCTTGAAGTGGTAACAGAAGTGACAAGTCATTAACAGAAAATGCCTTTTTTTTTTTTTTTTCTTTCCTTCATTTCGATACACCCAGCTATGGAACAAATGCTCGTATCCAAGTAGGCCTGCTGAGTAGGGACTGGTATGTTTGACTGCACTACCAATGAGTTTAAAAAAAACACCACCACCACCACCACCCCCCACGAAACAAAACCCAGGACTTGGTATATGCAGTCCCCACCTATATACAGCTGTCTCAAAATTGAGGCAAATTAACTGGTAAGCAAACTCAAAAGCAGAAAGGTGAGTGTAAAAGGGTGTGGGTTAAATTACTGTGCAGCAGATGACATAATTTCATACGCAAGTACTGTCTGCAAGGCATGACTAGCTAGTAGGATGATTATTTTTTAACCAAGTCTCTCTTAATTGCGAAGAAGAAATTGCTGAGATATTATTTCTATTGAATTTCTGAAAGAGGCATTTTTAGTTGCAAGTGGTAATTATGAAACATAATTATACTTAATTTAATTTACATGTAAATTAAATTGTATTTTGCTTGCGACTTGAGTCACTTTTTCAAGATTATTAGTAAGTGGGAAGAGTGAGTCAGACCTGAAAAGAGAGTAGACTTTATGAACTGACAATAAAATTCTAAATTACATTTCAAAATTTCAATTTTAACTAAGTAATTGGTGTCACAAGTGCAAGACATTTCAGAAGACAGAAAAAGGTTTGTAATACAGACCTTTAATTTTCCGTGCGCTGCTTGATATATTTGATATTAATAAAATCTGACTTATTTAGTCACTTTTCTCAAGTTAATTCCTGTCAAGTTCAGAGGGTCTTGCTTGAAAAAGGTGAACAAGATTTAGAGTCCAGATACAGTATATAGCTAATTAAGTTTGCAGAACACGCACTCTCAAAATAACTTTTACATCAGCATCTAAAAGCACATTGTATTTAATATGCATACTGGTGATATGCAATCTGAGAGTAATGCAGGGGGAGGGAAAAAATACGCTTTTAGAGTTTCAGGCTCCTTCTTGATCACTCTAATGAAACAAGAAACAGCCAGTCGTCTGGATTTAGAGTCTAATGGGAACATTTCCAACCTAAGTGTAAAGGAAACACATCCCCATCAGCCAGGTACTTTTATTTGCCAAGATGTCTTTTAAATTAGTAACTAAAATAGCATCTTTGCTCTTTCTGCCTGCAGTTACCTACTGAAGCTGCCTGGCACACGAGTTTGTTTCCCACGTTTGCCTCCATGAGGGGGATTGTTTGCCCTGGAGTTAATATAGAATATTGCTGCACTGAGAGAGGAGCTGATCGCTCCAGCGATGTGTTGCCATTGAGCTCCATCGCAGTGCAGCCATGCTGCCTGGCACACGGATGTGGCAGCACAGCGTAACCTGCGTAGCTGTGTAAAAACAGCCCCAAAACCATTTGCTCCAAGGCAATGTAATCAAGCTATACAGAGCACCCATTTGCTCCAAGACTCTACTAATTAGGAAAATCATTCTTGGAACACTTCGTCTTGTAAGCTGCAGCGCTAGCATTCATGCTTTGGCCAGCTCAGAGTCCCGATTAAATAGCAACTGTTGGCAGACCTGGAAGACCCTCTCAGAGCTGGTCTGTGGCAAAGGCGAGAGGACATGAAAGCCACTGAAAATAACTCTGTACAGAGAGAGGCATAGGCGTTCTAGCTGTTACTGGCTATAGTTATGGTCTGGTGAAGTGCACATCATTGATTTCAAACAACAGGCTTCATATTGACTAATGCAACAACTTTCTTTCTTTGATTTTTGTGATGGAAAACTTTCACAAGCTGCCACAGCTCAGCTCTGGTATGGGGTGGGGGTGAGGGAGCGTGCAGAGAACCCAAGTGAAAAGAAATGCTTTTAAGAAATTCATGGGGAAAAAATTTTAAGTTGATGAACAGGTTAGGTTTTTCAATAATGTTTTGAATTTGGTTTATTTACACAGTACAAGAATGTGTACAAGAATATTACCTTCTTCACTTTTTAGGGTACATCTATGTGGCACAGTGAACTCCTAATTTTTGCTAGTTTAACTTCCTTTATTGGTGCAGCACAAATATGGCATATAGAACTAGGGTACTGAGTAAGAGTAATAACAATCTCCTTGAGTTTCATTTCTGGACAATAGGTAGTGTAAGCACCATTTATGTTATTTGTTGTGCTTATTAAATTATAAACCATTTAAAGTTGCAATTTTTTTAATAAAGCTTCTTTTCAAATATTAATTTCAAATTGATTAAAAATGGAAATATATACCAATGTGTCTGCAATGCAAAAAAAAAAGTGAAAAATGGGTAGGAATTCTAACATTTTAATGTGGAACTCTACAAAGCTGCTTTTATGGCTCAATTTCTTTTTTTCCTGCATGGCTCGGTATGTACAGAGTCAGACTTCTTTCAGCTGCCAAGCACTTGCTTCTAATCTATTAAGGACAGGCAGTGTTCAGTTCCCCTTATATTTGAGACTTTTAGACCCTGTGTTCCTATACTAATAACATTTTTCCTAATTGGAAGCAATCTGGGAGCTTGCTGGGATTAGCACTAGGACCATGAGTCCCCAGGTTGGCTTGTTTAGCAGATTGTTTGCATGTCTGGTAAATTATCCCTATCATCAAGAAATACGCTAATAATGTAGGAATCACTTTTAAATAGGTATGTATATCATGAATAAGATGAACTGTAGTCTAAAGGAAGATATGTATACATCTGTGTGCATATGCATGCACATGGGCAGACACCTGGTGTGCAGGTTTCTGCTGAACTTGCTGTTCATCTCTTTTGCACCAACAGTCAGAAGACCACTTAGGATTCCCAGAGGTTCCTACCAGAATTTGTCCCATAGGGTCACGCGTCAGCCTGGTGGGGCTTTTGGCACTTAGACTTGAGAAGAAAGGTGCTGTTAGAGTTGGAAACACCTTAAACATTGCCACACAAAGCCAAAAATCTTTCACTTTTGGAGTTAAGGTCAGCATAACTTCAGAATGTGTTCACTGGTGCAGAGAAGATGAGTGTATCTTTTCCGTGCAAGGAGTCTGTCTGAGTTGGATTTCTGCTCCCCCTGCTTGTGCATTTTGTCTTTAACTGTTATTTTATACAAAATGCTATATGACAAATTTATTTGTCCAAAGGCTAGTTGAAGTTGTGGGTTGACTGTGTCTTGGCTGGTTAAGGTCAAGAGGTAGACAGCTGGTGAAATCCTGCCCCAGATGAAGATAATGGTTGTTTTGCTATTGACATTGAGAGACAACATCTTCCTCCACCGATTTTTTTTCCAAAGGAAGGGCTATCTGTGTAAGGGACAGGGTACAGATGAGTGTGTTGAGATGTAGTATCTACTGGTAATAAGTAATATAATCAGCTTGACAGTCAATACTAACAATTGTGCTACTGAACTGGCTCAAACCATGTCTAGGGAGAAAAAGGGTCAAGAGCGGTTGGGTTTCTTGTTTTAGGGACATAACACCCACCACCACCACCCTCCCCACCCCCACCCCGCAAAAGTTTTATAGAACAAGTCTATTTCCTCCCTAATTTCACTTCAGTTGGTACATATAGACTCATTGGTCTTGGTTTTCTAGTATCTTCACCTTTTTTTTTTTTTCTAAGTTCATCACAGATGGAAGTAATACAGGTATGGCTTTGGTAGCCCTGTATGACATATTAAACTGAAGCAGTGAAGAATGATCCACAGCTTGTTTGCAGAGCTGTATTAAATGTACAATGTTTCTGTTTTCCTGTATTTGCCAGAAATTTTCCAGGTTGGTCCTTCAGTCTGAAAAACAGAGATTTAACTTCTATCTAGTCCACTGTGCAAGTGAACCAGACTTTTAACTTCCCTTCATAGTGTCTACTGACAGCAGAAATGTTTTTGCAGGATATAGCTGGTCTTGAATGCCCCCTTCTCCCGGAGGGAATGTGCCTCCTGGCATCAGGCGCATGGAGAATGTGTCTGCAGCAGTGCATTTCTGCACAACCATGTCTTACTTCCTTCTTCGGAAGTCCAAAAACAAAGCCAGGCTTCTTGAATTGCAGCCCGTAGAGTGTTATTTCCTTCTTTCTGTACTGTGTGATACAGCTATTTGTTTTTCTTTTGTCCAATCCAATACAATAATAATTCAGGAAAACAGCATGTTCCTAAAAGCTAATGTTGTTACAACTGGATAAACTCTAATCCATTTATTTTTTTTGAAGGGACTTTTTTAAAGCTGAACGACCCTTTTTGCAGTCATTAAGGAAGTATGTGAAAAGTGTCCTTTGTTCATCTCACCACTTTACAGAGAAGATATTGAGATATAAAAGCTTTCATAAACATATCCAGAAAATCTGTATTTCTCTTCCTCTAATCTATTCTCCTCCCACATTTCTTTATAAATAGAAGAAAAAAGTGCTCAGATAATGATGTCTAACATAATCATGCAGTATCTGTGTAGTTTTGGAAACGTGTGCATTGTAACTGATAGAATCAATACCAAATGAATGGCACTATGATGATATGACCGCATTTATCACACCCTTGCTAAACTCCTTCACTACTTATGAAGTTCTTTGTGATCTGTATGCAGAAATCATATTCTTTATAAGACTATGCATCGGAGTTGGTACAGGGCCAGCTAAACAACCTGTCGTACATTCAAACAACTCTTAGTATGCAATAAAAGTAGAGCTTTTTGTAGATATGTTGTAAGTATACAAATGGCTACTTTAGTGTCTATATAAAAGTTTGACTTTCTCCAGCATCAGAGAAGCTTTTGCAATACTTCTAGACACTTGTTTATTGTACTAATACACGTCCTGATGGGGTGAGATTCACAGCAGAATTTCAAACCTGCTTAGCTAAACCCAGTTGCCATTTCATGTGCCGTTTACTGCTACTGAGGTATGTGGGTAGTAAACTCTCCAAGTATCGGCCAAATAGCAGCCTTAGTTGTAGAAGCCTAAAGGGCTGGTGTAATTTCAGAGCAGCTGTATAATCAGCACTCACAGATTCCCTTTTCATGATCTTTTTCTGATTCTGAAAAGTACTTTGCCTTGAGAGAGCTGGGTGCTATCATGCTCTTAGACGTATCCTTTTTTAAGGGTTTATGGTGATATTATTGTTGCAGTTTTCAGTGTAGTGAAATACCCAGAAATGAACCGTGTGCAAATATGCAAGGTCTTGCTACCCGTGTACACTGCTTTTAGCTCAGACTTTATGGTTTCTGTAAAAAAAAAAAAAAATAAATATATATATATATATATATATATAAAAAAGCAGGGCAGAAGAATTACAATCTTTTTAAATAGTTGCTACCAATTACCTATGTAATATAGGTGTGTACTACCAAGGGACCCCCTCTATGTATCAGCAACCAAAATGTGAATGTGTTAGGACTCTACATCTGCTCAGTAACAGCAGTCGTGGGGGGGAGGGGGGTGGAAATATATTTTTTAAAATAACTAGTTTATGTTTGAAGTCACCCAAAGAGAGTTTGAATATTACTACTGTGTTATAACAACAATAACAATGCTTAGAACTCTTGCAAAAAAAATCCCTTTTACCTGATGTGCATAGTGGAAGGTCTTTCTTGTGCATTAGAACTGTCATAAACCACAGATTACTTCCTTAGCTAAACTAAGGAATAGTCTTGGCCCCCAGAAAATGTATGGAGGAGAAAATACTGTTGTCACACTCCACTTAAAAAATAAGTTGGAACTAATGTATATTAATGCTGGAGAATCTGGCTAACATGCATGGCAAAGTTGTTTCCTACAGACAACTACATAAAAGAATATTGGAAAATGAAACCTATCTACAATCCTTAACAAATACTGAGGTGGATAGGAACAGGCAGTTGACTGAACACAGCAAGTTACTAATGATATCCTTCAAATAAATGATTCACATGCCAAGCCTTTTGCTATAATCTCACTCATACAGTGCAGGTCTCTGAGGGGAAAGAAAGGAAACAAATTGTGTTTCGCATCACTTGGCATCTCAGTATAATCAAAACCCCAGATCCAGATGAGTGTGCTATTGAATTGTAAAATATTCTTATCCTTTTCCTAAAAACGCCTCTTCTCATGTATCAGCTTTGCAGTTGTCACTCTGCTGCTTGCGCTTTGCTGCAAAGTCACAAGGAAACTCAAAAGCTCAGTTTGAGTCAAATGTGATCATAAGTGGCAGCGGTACCCGGATTTCTGTGAAACTTGCAACAATAGGATTAGAAGAAAAGTCTGAATTTGATACGTGCTGCTGAGAGGTAAAATCTTCAAAGTACTTCAGTCCAAAGTGAGGCGTGGGGTCAGATTTTTCGAAGTCTTGATGCTGTATAGACAGGAATGTAGGTGCTAATTGGGATTTTCAGAAACATCTGAGAAACCTCGTTTCCTAAAATCAACATTTACTCATGTTGACTGTGATTTTTTTTTTTCTGCTTGCATGTTGAAGATCATTCATGTGTCTGTACATGAAAAGAATACAACTTTCTCATTTATAGGTGAAAAGCAGACACTTCTGTATGTTCTGTCATTTTTAATAGCCATAAGTACACGTATTTTCCCCCTATGGGACACCTAAGGAAACTTGCCCTTCCTGCCCTGTAGCCCCACAGAGAGCAGCAGTGGTTCGGGCTTTGAAACCTCTGGCTTTTCTGACACAAAGTGCGCTCCCAGAAATACCTGGGGTACTCACAAGTGACCATGACAAAGCTCACAGGGGAGATGATGCCTCCTTTGGGACCAACAACTGCTGCTTCTCTGACTCAAGTCCTCCTTATACCAGGAATATCTGAGACTCCTGAAGTCTTTCACTAAGAATCAATCTCACCCTATCATTGTGTGTGTTCAGCAAGTCATGGTCTTCTCTCTGAAACATGAAAGGTCATTAAACTATACCAATACTAGTCCTCAATACCAAACCCTGTAGGTCCTGCACAAATCAGCACTCATTTGAACTTTTAGATGGAGGAGGAAAAAATGAATTTTGCTACCATAAGGATGTGGGACTGGGCCCAGGCCACTGCTGCAATAGGAAGAGGATGGGAAGGCAGGGGGGTGGAGAGGAGCAGGGCTGAGATGGAAGGTGGCTGTGGGACAGGCTGGGAGACCTAGCCCTACTGCTCCTTGTGGGAAGGGTGAAGTTTACTGCTGCTACAGACCCCAGCGACAGCCTGACCCACAAGCCCTGCGCTCTTCCCTGGCAGCAGGGATGGTACCAGCCTTGCTACCCAGGGCTATCGCAATGACAAAGCAGGCAGTGAGTGGTAGGCTGCTTTGCCAAGCCAGCAGTCTGTTGTCTGGAGAGCTGTACTCTTCTGATGCCCAGACACATAGTGTCCCATGACTTGCAAAGCTGGCTTGCAGCAGATGAAGGAGCAGAGCTCAGCTCTAGCCATGGCTGAACAGCCTGCTTATCTGCTCGGATCTGCTAAAGCTGCAAAATTTGAACAAGAGTTTTGGGAAAAGTGTGTCTAACAGATAACTGGTTTTGTAACTAAATACTGTGGTTATTCTTTAGCTTTGTCTTTTTTTTTTTTTTTCTTTTAAGAATGCTTGTTATGAACCAGAATAATCTTTCCACTGATTGATCGGTTCACCAGATTGTCCCTTAGTAGCTGTGAAGTGTTTCAAAACATGTAGTAATTCATGGGACATTCAATATAGGGTGTCCCTGGGGGTAGCAGAATTGGGCAACTTCTGATTCTCTACTGTGGTGGAAGTATTTCCAAAGAAAGGTTTATTTGTCTGTTTGCCAAAGCTTCTCTCTTCTTGTCTTCTAGACTTGGAGTGTAGCCATGCTAGGGGCCAGATGTCTGAGTTTGCAGGCCTGCTTTCAGTTTCAATAGCAGTGAGTATCCCACCTTCATTAATAATTCAGGTTTTTCTTTCTGTTGAGAAATCAAGAGCTTTTCCTCACTAATCTTTAAGAAATATTTTGGTCAAGCTTATCCATTTTCACATATTCTGCTAGGTGGCAATACAGTCTCTGGTTGTTTCTGAATGTTTTTTATTCTATAGTTTTCACTTTGAGAACACTTTTAATAGTGTATTAAGCAATGTGATCATCCCTGTTGAGTGTCTGTTTTTTCACCTTCTCCCTTGAGACACAAATGTGTCTAGGAAGCTTCTTATTTTGGAAGGATGGGTCCTGCTCTGGTCTGAAGTGAAGAAAAAGTTCTCTTGCATTTTAGGGAGGTATTTTAGATTTACTTGAATTAATACTTGCATTACTATGTGATCACACTACAGAAGACCAAGCTCAAGAGAAGTTCCTTCCTTTTGGCTTGGAAACAGCATTTTTTGCTTTGGTGGTTTTTTTTGTTTTTTTTTTTTTTAATTTATTTTGGAATAGATGCGTTTCCCAATTTCATACTGGCCCTTCATAAAGTTTAATGTGACAGCCTTATAAAGTACAGAGCCAGAATTTCTGCTGTGACATTCCATATGTTGAATAATTTATAAAATCTTGTTTTGCAGTTTGTCTTTCTTTGACATTTTGTTCTTTTATTTAAGCTGAATTTAAGCAGGACAAGTGAAGAAACTAGGTGCCCAGGAAGAAATAGTTCCAAGGTAAGCATACTGGCCAGGTGTATAAAATGTTTCGATATGATTTTAATGCACGGTCACATTCAGTTATCTAAGACAGAATGGTATATTTGCACGTCTTTCTCACTAACAGCTTGTTTCCCAAGAATCTTATGTCTTTCTATTTAAATAGTGTCTAACATGGTCACTGAGAAAGCTCTAAAAGCTGGGTGTCATCAGTATAGTAGTGGCACTGAAGTGCTATGTCTGCTCACGTTTTCAGGAGCCTGAGAGAATGGCTTTGCAAAGGTAGGAGCCCAGCCTCCTAACGTGCGGCTTCTCCGGGTGTATGGAAAAGGCCTGGCAGGAAAATCTCTCTCCTGCAAAGATGGCTTACTATGGCAGTATTACAGAAATGCTTTTCCTAATCATCAGAGAGGGCAGTGACTATTCCATACTTGAAAACAACTGGGTCTCTCTCCTCTACCATAATTTGTAGTTGATATGTATCCCTCAAAGCAGAAATTTTTGCTGTCTGTCCTGAAATGGACAAGCTTTCTATGTAGAATGACATTCACTTGTATGATTTCTATTACTTCAGCCTGCAAGGTCATCTATTTCTTCCAATACAATTGTCTAAACCTATCACATCTCTCTGTTGCCTCTCAAACTCATAGGGTCAGCAAACTTCACCAGCGTGCTCCAAATACAAAACAACAAGATTATGTAAGATGAGACCAAAAGATCAGTTGCTGAGGAACTGCCTGCCTTCTTTAATTCCAGCCTGATACTCCTTTCCAACTCACCCTCTTTAGCCGGTTTCTTGCAGCTTACAATTCTCATAGGTCTTCCGTATCTTCTCCAGTTTAATTAATAGCTTCCTATGTGGTAGCAATTTAAATAATTTTCTGATGTTCAGATAGGTTAGATCAGCCATATATTTCCCTGTGTGAATACTAATTAACGCGCCAGAGAAAGAAATCAATCTAGTCTTATCTAACACTGGCAAAATCACATTGTACCTTGTCCCATTTTCTTTTTCCTTGCATGTCTATAACTATTCTTTTCTTTAAAACTGACTTAAATTTTGTTAAAAGCAAAGCCAAACAACTGGCTCCATTGCTGCCAACATAATTTATAGAGCCTTTATTAGATAAAGATATTGTGCCTGCTGTTCTTCAGTCAGACAACACTGCTGATCACACCTCCCCCCCCCCCCTCCCCCCCAAGTAAACCTGGCAGCTTGCTGGTTGCTCTCTCCAAAACTCTGTGGAGTGAACTGACCTGTGCCTTCATTTGAAATGCATCAGTTTCTTCAAGTATTTTACTTGTACCTGGTTGTGGGTACTTCCTCTCCATATACTGACTAATAGTGTCCCATTCTTGCTTTTTCTTAATGCAAATCTGAACTAAAATGTCAGTATTTTGGGACAGTAGTTGAAACGCCTTTAGTCTGATTAGTCTGAGTGTCCCTCTGTGGCAGGGTGGACAGGGCCCTGTAAGGGCTCAGGAGAGTGGCTACACCCTGTAGGCAGCGAGTCAACAGAAGGGAGGACTCCCAGCTGGTGGATTTAAATAGCATATCTTTTGGGGAGATTCCCAGAGGAAACCGAATACAGCAAAAGCCTTTACAGGCGGAGGAGGTTCTCCTTCTCAACTCTAAGCTGAATGGAGGTATTGAACTTGAAACCTGGCATCAACTGCTGCTGCTTTTACCCAGTTTTAGAGGAGTATCTGTAATAAACATTGCTTAGATTGGTAGGCGGCAAGAGCCCATGTGCTGACCTTTCCCAGCCTTAAAAATAGGAAGGACAGAGGGTGAAAAAGAAGGAAAGAGTTCTCTTCTTTTAAAGAGAATAAACATTTGAGGACAGATGCTGTCTCAGTTTGGGAATATGCCATTGTATCTTTGTGGCAGTCTCAATGAGAGACAGTAGGTGCATCTGTACCACTAAAAATAAGTTTATGGTTCACTCTTTCCACAATTTCATATGTAGAAGCTGGAATCTGTTCCAGCATATAAGCAGTAGAGATTGTATCTTTTCTAGTGTTCTGAAGTCCCACTCATGCAGGCAGAGTTCTGGGCAGAAGTCTGCGGTTCTTCACAGTGAAAAGCCATATGTGAGTATGGCATAGTACCCTAAGAAGCTATATAACCTACTTCAGCTTGAATAAGCTGAGATAAATTGAGCTTTTGGCCTACCGGTGATCCACTCACAATTATAAATAAAAAATATAAGTTATTGGGGTTTTTTTTGCCTGATGTCTTAGGGGAGAAGGGGGGGGACGTGAGGGGGGGATGACAGGCTATCTGACATCCTGCTGGGAGGGCCAGATTGTGCTCTTTTCTTAACAAAATGAGCACTAGCAGTGTGTGTTTACTTTCACAGTACTGCAAGCCCAACCAAAAGACCTGGAGGCTCCTAATGGAAACCTCTATTCTACAGAAGTAGAAAGCTTTAGTGATGTAGCATGATATACAAGACAATAAGCACAGATTGCACTGTTGATCTTCTGTGCACTTCGCCTGAGGAGATCAAGTTACAATTGTTGAACAGCTTAATTGCAATAGTACAATGCAGTTTGGGATGGCTAGTGAAGGCTGAATTTATCATAGAAAATTAATTAAGAAACAGATAGGAAAAAACATTAGCAAGAAGAGCAAGAAGTTGGCCAAAGTGGTGGAGGGGTAGCACCTAACTTCTGTGAAAAATGCTGTGAGGTTGCTTTATGAGACTACAGTTCTGAATAAACACTGGCTCCCTATGGAGAGCTTTGACTGTACTTAATAAAAGTAGCCCCTTCCATTTCATTTTTATCTTAACCGGTATCTAGAATATGAGATGAAGAGGAAAGCGTGCACATTCTTGCATGGACAGACATCAGAATAGCAACACCAGTATTTTCAGTACATGCAAAGAGTCTCAGCCATCACCTTCACAATAAACTCTTCTAACAGCTCCAAAAGCAGTCTGGCAACCTTTGAGGCCTGCAGAACACAAAATTACTTACTTCAGTGTTGAGGTAAAAATCAAGACTTGGAACAGACACTGAATAACAAAATGCTAGCACAGCAGCCTTTTTGTCAGCTGTTACGAGAGCTTACTCTGGTTGACTGAGTGGACTGGACAGTCAGAATACTCTTTCACTGTAGAAAATTGGAATGAAAAGTTTAATGGAAGTGGCAAAAGGCTGCATTCCTGCATGGAGTAGGTGTGTATGAAGAAATTTGCAAAGGAGTGATCAGCGATATAAAATTACTAGGAGCTTTCTGAATTTGGAGGAAAAATGTTCGGTAGACTTGAAATTACTAGAAATTTCTAGGTCAAATTCAACTTTGATGTGATAGAAAAAAAGTTGTTTTGCTATTTTTCTGTAAGGGTTTAATGCATTGGTACTTAACAAGCCAAGAAACCTCACACTGTGAGCCACCAGATATTCTCTTTCTGACTGTGAAAGTAAAATAATGTCCAAGAGGTAATACTTCATGTGTAATGCAAGATTTGTGCCACAGCAATTGTACATGCACAAGTACAGAGCCGGAGAGGTGAGCAAGGTACATACTGACAGTCTGACTTGTCCAGAGGGAAGTTTGCCCCTAATAAGACAAAGCTAATTTACTGTTAGTCTTAAATCGTAATATTGTAGCATTCAAAATCTCAAGCATCTTGACTTTCCCCTGCCTGATATATTTACCCACTATTTCTTCTCCTAATGTCTGTGTGGTTCATTCTTTCTGAGGCCTTAACTAGAGTAAGACAACCTTATTTTAAGCTGTCATCAGTGCTTCAGTTGAATGGTGATCAAGTAAGGTAGAAACGTGTTGTAGTTTAACACAGCAGCTGGCAACTAATTTCTATACAGCCGCTCACTCATTCCTCCCCAGCAGGATGGGGACGAAAAGTGTATAAAAGGGGAAACTCGTGGGTTGAGATAGAGACAGTTTGATAAGGCAACAAAGGAAATACTAATACTACTTATACTACTACTACTAATAATAATGATAATAATGAATATGCAAAACAAATACCATTTTTCTCACCACCTGATGACTTATTCACAGCCAGTCCCTGAGCAGCAATTATGGAACCTGGAAGTAGAGAATTTTACTAAATCCTGAAAAAAGTTCAAACTTCAGGACAAGAGAAGATTTGAACTCATGGAAATGGGAAGAGCTGAGAGCTTCCTGCCCCCGGACAATCCCATTCATAAACTGAGCATGATGTCTAAGGTATGGAGTATTTCCATTGCTCGGCTTGGGGTAGCTGCGTGGCTGTGTTCCCTCCCAGCTCCTGCACGCCTGCTCATTAGCTGAATATGAGAAACTGGAAAGAGTCCTTGATTTCTTAGCAGCAACTAAAAACATTGGTGTTATCAACATTCTTCTCATACTAAATCCAAAAACAGCAGCCACTAACAGGAAAATTAACTCCATCCCAGAAGAAACTGGGACAAAACATTTTGTGGATATGTATGGAAAATGTTTTTTCCATTTTGTGATGAAGTGGGTGCTTGGCTTATTCCAATGCACAGCACCTCAGAAGTGGCCCTGCTGGCATCAAGTCTCTTTTGTGTGCCACAAGAAACAGTAGCTCTGGTAGAAATATTGCTATTTCAGCTTTCAAGAAGAACTGAGCATTTTGGCCTGCAGTTTGTTTTCAGGGCCTGGTATGAAAACTCAAAGCTTCCATCAAAACTCGGCCACAGTCACCCATTCTTCTCAGTCATAAACCATAGCCGTTCCTGCAAGCATATTGCAGGCAATTTGGTCAAGGTTCGTTGAAATTTAGCCCACTCTCATCATAAAGCTGTGGCTCTTGGTGAATCATAGCTGAACTGTGGAGCTGTGCCGGGACTGTCAGGAAGAGTCGAGGGAAGGTTTGGAGGTGCAATGTTTTATCTGAGTGTTACGGAGCCTGTGCTGCAATTAACTCTAAAAGTTAACTGCAAAATGGTCTTGCCAAATAAGCTAAAGGGAGCTGCCTCAAAAGCTACTGTGAATAAGATAAGGAGCGATTTCTGATAGGAGTTGTCCTGAGGAGTCCCATTTGAGCACACGTGGAGTGGAATTTGCAATCCCTCAGTGAGTACAGATGGCAGCATGGTGTCATTCATAGTGAGCGGCTGCTTTATTCACTGAGCCCCTGTTTGCGCATTAGTTGGAGAAGGACATACGCGCAGGTGCTGCTTAAAGGCGGATTTTCACAGCTGTGGAGTCATAAACCATCTGGCTTGATGTTCACAGGGGAATTATGACTGGATCCATTTCCTTGACTTTCAGTAACCCAGACCACACATGCAAGGTGGGTGAGTGTGCGCAGGGGCAATACAACACTGCGTGTCTAGGTGTAGGAGATGTGTCTTCTGACTATGCAAATCAGTTGGTGAGTGCTTGAGATGGAAGGTAACATTTGTTATTCACGCTTGCAGATGTTACTTGTGAGGCTACACATTTAAAGAGAAGCATGTCCTTTTTCTCTGCTGTCTGTGAGTTGCTCAGTGTCATTGGGATGTCTATAGCCCTGGCATTCAAATGACATCTCTTTTATCTCCAACTATTTGCATCTGCAAAAAGTGGCCCTAATGTGGTGCTGTTTCTGAAAGCATGATACTGGGCCTGCATTTTAAAACGCTTTCATAAACATTGAGTTTCATAAAATAAAGCATTCCCCTTGACAATATTAGGATTTCAAAATAGTTTAGAAACCCTCTTTTTCATTCAGTACAAAAGAGAAGTATAGCTTTGTTGTTAAAGGCAGATAATAACTGACCTATATTTCACATACGTTTTTTTCTAGAAGTTGACAAAGGCTCTTGGAGCTGATAAGAGCTTGTACCGGAACCAGGTTTAAACTTTTTCTTGTGGTCCTCTTTGCATATATTTCGAAGCTCAAATAATACTGATAAAAACTGTGGTACATTGAAATTGTTAGTGTGATGAGCTGTAGTTTTAGAGAGGAAGAACAAATCCTGTGCACAAATTACTGACAAGTTATGGGATGCTGTCCTATTTAACCTTCAAAAGTAAATAAAACCAAACAAAAGACTACTGTCTTCATCTTTCCTTAGCCAACACACGATGTACCTAAAATTACAGGGAAACTGTAAGATTTCTGAAGCCTTTCTTCGTAGCAAGAGGAGAAATTGAAAATCAGAAGTTCACAGTAAATCAAAAGAAGTTGAACCCCCTGAAAAAACAGTTTAGCAGTAGCCCAGAAATGAATTTAATTTACTTGCATGGCCTGTAGGGCTCATATATTTTAACCTCACCTAAGGCTGCACAAATACTTTAGTAATTCTAGTTCGTGAAAGAAGATTGGATAATTGCATCTTTTTTTGCTTACAGCAGGAGTTAAAAATGAGCATAAAAACTTTAAAAGATCTTGGATATGTGTACAAATATTTGCAGGCTTATTGCAAACATAAATGAGTTTGCACTCAGGCTTTCATTCTTAGCTTACTCTTGTACTTCTGGTTCAGTCTAAGTTAGATTTTTCAGCAGAATAGTAGCCGCTGTCCCTTACAAATATCATATTTCCTTGAAAATGCCATTGGTTTCAGGTGTTCTTTTCACCTTGAGATTGGTGAACTGCATATATAATTAAAGCATGCTGGAGTAAGGAAGATCATCTGCGTCATGAACAAAGTCTACGCTCTCCACATAGCATGTCTGGCTACGGAACTGAACCAAGGGTGTATGAGGATGGGCTCTCTCGCAAGGTCAATGCTTCCTGATAGCCTGGGAAACAGAAAAAACTGTGGCATCGTGTCCACTAAACAACAGCTGCGATTAGGGAACAGGCCCCTGATATAGCTAGCCAGGAGAAAAAGACTCATTTTAAAGAATGAATCAGACCTCCAGTGTATTGCTGGTGAGTTCCCTGTTTCAAGGCAGTGCAGTCTGTATGTGGAGTATGAGCTGATTATATGTGTAAATTAAGTGTGGCAGCAGTGTCTCTAAAGACACATAAATTCAATCAGGACTTCTACAGCTGTTCTAGGTGGGAACTGCAGAAATGTCAAAAGTAAGGAAAAACAGACAGAACATGTCTGATTGAATCACATCCTACTTTTTCTTTTTTTCTGCGTAGTGTAATTGTACTAGGCCATGAATTTGAGCTTTTGCTGTGGAAAGGGAAATATGTCAGGTGTTGTTGTTGTAGAGAATTTTGCATTGATTTTTAATAACTCTGCCTTCAAATGAAGGTTTCATGGAGACTGCAAGTCTTGTGATTTGAAAACTTTTATTTTCTAGTTTCATTAAAACCCTGCCATTCTACAAAATCAGATGTTGTTTGGTTTTGTTAAGATTTTCTGGCCAGTTTTAGTAACTAAGTAAAAATTAAACTTGTTTAATTAGCAGAGATTTCCTTGTTTGTTTGCTTCAGCTTTTTGATTAGTCTAGATTTGTGTTCTAAAGCTCTATTCCCCTACCTCACCCCAACCTCCATGGACTGCTGTAATCATATATCACTGCTAGTCACTTAAGCGACACTAGCATATCAGAGAATAAGTAATGAAAGCAGAGCCAACCTCATGATGCTACATGAAGGGAACTGCCAATTTTCTAAAGCAAAGGTAATGCTGAAATTAGCCATCTGCAGGTTGTCAGACACCTCTGGCTTCTTGCAGTTTTCTGGAGCCCTGAATTCCTCACACATGAGTGAAGTCTTTTCTAAATGGCCATGTTCTTTTGTTTAGTGGTTATCTAAAAAAATGCATTTCCTGATTTGGGGTTGGGGTTTTTTTCTGTGATTAAATATAAATCAAATGTTCCCAAGCTGGAAGAGAGAATAGGATGCATGAAAGAACAGAAGGCTGCAGACAGCTGTTCTTAATGTGCCACACTTTATCGCAAGATTGTCGTTTTGATTTGTTAAATTAAAACCAAAATTCTTCCTCCCCCGACTAAGTACTGCAGCCCAAGAATAAAACAAAGATTCATTAATTAAGGCAACAAATAAGGAAGAACAAGGATAAAAAGCTGATGAAGGAGAGAAATTAGCTCTAATTACGAGTCCTGAGTGTGTATTGAAATACCGTATGTAGGTAAAACATGCTGGCAACTTGAGGCTGGGGTGCAAATGCTCCAAGCGTTTGCTTTGCCAGCCTATGTCTCCTCACTAGGCACTTCCTGCTTAAAAATGGAACAATTCCTATCCATCAAAGACAATACTGTTATATTCTGTGCTTACGAGTACATATTATTTTTGATACCATGATGAGGTCTCTTTCTTTGTGAATACTCCAAATCATAATTTCTTTTTTCTTTTAAAAATGCATGTTACAGAGCTTGGTTTATTACCAGGAAAAGGCTTTCAGGTTATTTTCCATTTCAAACAAAAGAGGAAACCTTTTATATTCAGAATTGACTGTAATTGACTGTTCTCTAGAAAACTTTCTGAGGACATCCACAGACATTCAATATGTTGGCATTGTATTTAAAAAAGAAAGGGGGGAGGAAGCTGGGAATTTAAAGTAGATCCAGTTCAGAGACACATATATGTATATTTGAACACTTGGAGAATATTCGTATTTCAGTGGGAACAGGTAAAGGGTTAATTAAATATGATCAAGGCCTCGGATGAGTATAGAGTACTGAAAGCATGATCAACACTGATCCAGAGTTACTTAAAAGACCATTAAACTGTGGCCCAGAAGACCCCTTAGTCATAGATGTAATCTGCTCTGCATTCAGGGCTGGAGGGACAACAGCTGATCCAGGCGCCCATCGCCATGCTAGGAGCATCCCTGCCTGCTGCTCCCCAGTGAGGGCTTCTCCTGCCTCACCTTGACATGGTGTCCTGCAGATGAGCTGGAGGAAAGTGGCTGTTCTTCCGCCTGGAGTGCCACTTACCGGGCATTATCAATATAAATCAGTCAAGCAGTACATAACTGGTAGCAGATCACAAGCGCAATATCTGGTGGAAAGACTGGGTTTCCTGACAAAGATTTCTCTCACCCTTGAAAAAAGCACATTCCATAAGAAAAATTTAAGCCTCTTCTCAGAAAAAAAACTCTGGTATTGTTTTTGAATTGTCTCTTTCAGTCCAGCAACATCCCAGCTCTGACTGACTTTCAGTTCTACTTTAACGATTAAAAGAAAAATAATCTACACTCTCTTAGAAGGACACACTTCCCGGATAACAAGAACATCCAAATAGAATTTGGAAAAGAGAATAAATTCACACCCGTCTGGCTAACTAGCGTTTCATCAGGTCATTCATAGCACCAGATGTATCACTGAGTTTCTACCTCTCCACTCTGCATCTGACACAAATGTAAGCAAAAGAGAATGCTTCTTAAGAGTACCTAAACTGAAATAATCCTCTCCAATCTCACAATGAGTTGTGGTTTTCATAAGATGACACTCACAGGAGATTAGTTTTTTATTTCTTCCCCTAGAGTCAGTGGGAAAATTCAACTCAGTTTTGGGTTGGCTTAAGTCTTTGAGTGCTCTCTGAAAAAAAAAAAAAACCAAAACAAAAACAACAACAACAAAACAAAAAAGAACAACAAAAACAAACCCAACCATGACTTTTTCAGATATGAGATTCTCCTCAAACACAGGTGCCACATCTTCCTTCTTGCTGGCACCTGGGGATCTGTGTGTGCCTCGGCAAGCACAGGTGACCTCCTACCCCTTCAGCCTCCCAGGGGTGTAGGGGCCACCGCAAAGCTGCTCTGTGCAAGCAGGCTGCTGAGAGGAGTCAATGACACTTTGGTGTGAGGTACAGCAGGAGAAAAATATTTGCAGGTGTAAGGATAGTGCAGATTTCTCCTCTGGTCCCTGAAATCTTATGAGGCCACTTATAGCACGTCTACACTCAGGTGCCAGCAGTAACCTGGCAGGTCACTGCCCACCATGTGGAGCCAGCAGGATGTGGTCCTCCTCTGGCAAGTGATGCCCTTAGCATTTGGCTGTCCAGAGGAGGATGGTGGTGGCACAGGTTCTGTCACAGGTGCCAGAGCAGCCCTGCGAGTAGCCCTGTGAAGCTGGAGGGCGAGCAGAGCCCTTACCTGCAACGCTGCTGGGGCAGCACAGCCAAGCGCATCCCCCGGAAAGGGGTCAGCTGGCTCTGCGCCTCCTCGAGAGCCACTTGCTTAGGTTCCTTCTCTGAAGGGAAGAGTTGCAGCACTCTTAGCTGCTCTGGCACTTGCAGACAGGAGTGGCCTCGTGAGCTCTGGCTTCTTCGATGTCCTGCCACTGCGGGTCTGTTGCACCACCCTACCTGACGCTTGCAAGTGGCAAACACCCAGCAAAGGCTTTACCAGCATTTGTCATGAAATATTAGTGAGGGGAGAGGATTTCTGATGTCTCATGCTCATAGGTCATGCCCTATCTGCAGAAAACTGCCAAGAGGAGGGATTGTGAAGACATTGAGCGAAAAGGAGAGAAATAATGAGACCTGAATCAGATATAAATCCCTAGAAAGGTAAGGGCTTCCTCTATGACATCTTGTGTAGGTACTAGTCTATTCTGTCTTATATTTTGGGATGATCCAGCTTTGAAAGTTTCCAATGACTTTTAAAATTCTCTTGCAGCAATTGTTTCTGCTATTTTTGGACCACTAGCTCCCTGGCCCCTGCTCTGCTGAGTCGACTCTGCAGAAGAAAAGCGCTTCTCGGGGCAGTGACTGACAGCACACCGCCCCAGCAGCAACGGCGCCTGAAAGCAGGTTTGTGGCAGTCGGCAGGGGATGTCACACCTTCAGGTCCTGCTGCTCCTCCAGATGTGCAGGTAGCACAGCTGGAGAGGAAACCTGCTTAACGTCGCAATGCACAGACGGTGCAGGACACCAAATTAACAAGCCTGCACGTCAGTGTTAATAAAGCGCCTATGAAAGGAATACAGTTTAACTGAGCCGCTGATCCCACAAAGAAAAATCTGTCAGAAAGTCCATTTGTGTAATCCTGTAAAACAAGAACACAGTGTGTCTTCTTCCATTTGACACCTCTTTTAGCAAAAGCCGCAGCATTTGGAGTGTGCTACGGACAGCATGGGAGTGTGGAAAGACAGGTCCTGTTCCGAAGAGCTTAAAATCATTATTTTATGCAAAAAGTGGGAGGAGGACAGGGAAAATGGACTTGGTATCAGACGCTGGCAAAAATGAAAGCGAGCTCTGATAAAGAACTGCAGGACTGAGATCTTAATGCAAATAAGT
The DNA here is from genome assembly GCF_030867145.1 of Opisthocomus hoazin. Taxonomy (NCBI): domain Eukaryota; kingdom Metazoa; phylum Chordata; class Aves; order Opisthocomiformes; family Opisthocomidae; genus Opisthocomus; species Opisthocomus hoazin. The sequence goes on from NC_134415.1 coordinate 56,751,072, forward strand.
TTAAAATTTTCAAAATGTATTTAGAGGTTTTCTGGAAGCCTAACTTCTCAAGAAGTGCTGAGTATTTACGCTGGGGAAAACGCAACTTCCTTAATGTGACAGGTCATGAATGCAGAATTGGTGGCATGCAAAATCATTGGTTTCTTTCATAAATTTTCACTTATGTACAAAGAACCAGATTAAAATAAAACATATTTCTGAAAAAATACTACTAGTGTTTTTAAATAGTTCTCACTGGTTTTGGCAAGGGATTGTGGGTTTTTAAATAAAGAGATAACACACTCACAAGAAGTCAGTTAATGCATATCAGGAAAGAAAATATTTCAGATTTGACAAACAACAACAGAACGCCTTAAACTTAAACCCGCAGGACCTGAACTTTAAACTCAGATGAGACCCAAAGCAACAAATCAAACGTGTGACATAGGACGTAAGCTGAGCCAGCAGCCTGCTGAGCTGATGCACTGCCTGGAGGGGAGGCCAATGGTGCTCATGTCATGTATAATACAAGCCAAGCAGGCTGCAGACTTCAAAATGGGAAGAATGCGCTAGCCTGGAGCAAATCAGACCACAGTGCTTTACACCAATTTGAACTGCCAAAGTCTTCCTACAGTCTTCCTATAGAGTATCAGAAGCAGCTTAGCTCCCAGGCCACAAACTCACAGACATCCGTGTATGTGGCTCACGGACTGGACTGCACGGCTGATGGGGAAGCAGTAGAGCAGGAACCTACTTCAATAAAATGGTTTTAAAAAAAATCATTGAGGATTAAAGTTTAAAATATATATGCAAGGAAAAGAAGTGTGTAAACAAAGTGCAACCCACTAAAAGCACAGTCTAGTTCCATGACTGTTGTTAGAATAGAGCTTTCTCCTCTGTAGCTGTAGAGGAACCGGTTTGCTGCTTCCGCACTAGAGTAGCATGTGGCAAGGGGCCTGCAATGAGTAAGAAGAAATCATTCTTACCGGTGAGGATAGATGGCAGCCCACGTAGGAGCAAGGCCTGTGCCTTACAGCCATGCCCACTTCTAGCTCTGGTCTCCTGTTCTTTCAGAAGGAAAGCTGAGCCTAAGGGTAGCAGCCACAGCTATAGGGAAGCCCCTATAACCTGCATATCTACGGATGCCCTGCAGTAAGTGTGGTCTGTGGGGCTCAGTGTGTGCATGCAACTGGACAGAAGACTTCTCCCCAAGTAAAGCACAGCGTTAGTTAGGTGCAAAGCTGGGCACAGTTATATATGGACACTAATTGCTCCAGAGAGTTATCATACTGGGGTACTCCAAAAGCTGTGTTACACATGCTATTTACACTACTTGTGCCTCTTGCAGGGATATTCTTTTTCAGAAATCTTGTGCCCGGTGCAAATGGCTTTTGAAAATCTGGATTTTTACAACAGTGGTAACTGAGCCCAAAGTAGCCCACTAAAAAATGCTCAGTTTTACACATGGAAAGGCTAGAAACAGGTTCCTGAGAAAAGCCCTATCTTAAGCCTACCCTCTGTCTTGTATCTGTTTTCTTTCTCCAAAAGCTGCAGCTCTAGTACTGCTTTGCTCTTGGAGCTGAAACTAATGAATTTACCTTTATACTCTGCTTTTCTTTCCGTGCTCTGGTGGTTACAGAGAAGCCAGAGCTCCCTGAAAGCAGAGAAACAGAAGTAGGTTACAAAAAACCTAGCTAAGGTTTAAAATTCAGCATTTACTACTTTAGGTAATTGCAGAAATTTGCAGTTTAATTTAGACAGAGACATCATGGCACAGCTGCAGCTGCAGAGTGCCTCTTAAAGGAGTGCTTTTAAGGTAACATCTTCTCTTTTTCCCTCCTTCACAAAGAGAGGCCACACACAAAACACGAAAAAATTGGCATCCTTGTTGCTTGGTATTTTTCACTAGGTGTTCAATGCTTTTAAAAGGTCACGGTAGGGCATTGCTTGTTGGATGTACCAATCACTGCAAACTTTTTAAACTAGCTTACATTCTCTGCGTGCTTTTAAAATTTCTGCTCAAGTGCTTTTGATGTTTTGCAATATTTCATGGACTACAAATACCTGAGAAGGTTAGAATCACCATGCTTACTGGCTGATACCTTCTTTCTGCTGCAGAGGGGATGATCTAAGACACAAAGGATGGTGAAAGGTTTCCATTTGCAAAGTAGTTGTACAGAAAACAAGTCACAAAGGCGACATGGAACAGCCAGGATTAAAGGGCATGCAGAATTGCTCAGAAATGCTATTTAAAAGATAGTGATAACTGACTAATTAAAAGAGCAGCAAAGCGTTAAAGGATTATGTAATCTAAAGCTAAAAAAAAGAATAATTCTTGACAAAAAAGGGGGAGAAAGAAAAAAACCCTACTTCCTGCATAGGAAGAGGAGGCTCTTTCATATAGTAACTAAATCAAGTTTTGATATTATGCCTTCTGTGTTGCCATATGGATATGCTTGGTGACTTCCCCACCCCAAAACCAAAAAGCATTCTCAACTTCCCAACCTGGGTAAATATTGCTCCTGGTTGGTCTTCCTCAAAGGAGTAATGACCATGTCTCGTCCAGGCCATTGATTATCCTACACATCCAATTCCCATCTGCTCTATCTCATGGTGGGTTCACATATAGGGTCCCTAATTGTCACTTAAATGCATTAACCTTAATTTCTGGGAAAATGAAAGTTGTTACCATAAGGTAAAGGAAAATAGGACTTAGTATTTGTTTTTAAAATGGCTGTGAAGTTAAACATGTGCAGCCCTCACAGTGCTGGCTGGTAATTGAGTTGATGAGATTTTTAACAAACTGATAACAGTTGATACTTGCAAAGCAAGAGTCAGTGTTCTTTCTAAGGCCAAACCAAATCAATGTTGTCTTCTTAACTGCTGTCTATTCAAAAGAGAAAGTGACAGATCATGGGTCATTTCACCATCTTTCCCATGTTTTCTATCCTCATCTCTCGGGACGACCTTGGTTCACCCAGCTCCTTCCTATTCAAAACCAAATTATTTCCTTTGCTTATGGCCTGCATTTTCCAACTATTTCCCTACTATTTCTTCAGTACAATTTCCACCAGGAGTCCAGCTCCAAAATCAAGCTTTGTTAGAAATCTTTACTCAATATTGGCTTTCCTTGAGAAACTTACCTATGAAAAACTCTAGCAATAACTTTAGACCTTTAATATTGTTGCTCTCCTTGTCTGAGTCAAAAGCATTGTACAGAAAAATTCCCACTTGAAATGTAAATCCATGAACATTTATCCTGTAAGTTAGAAGAGCTCAAAGAAATGGAGAAAATGTCTTTTCTGAAAAGAAAAATTTGAAAATCCCTCCTAAAAATAGTATCATTGTGCAAAATATAAATTTTCTTTTAAACTAAAACTAGAGAAATTTGAAGTTCTTCTGTAAATACAATTTTAAAAGCAGGCTTAATTATATAAATTCTCACAAAACTAATATTTTTTATGGCTGAATAGCTAGCAATGACTGGCTGGAAATGTAACAGAGCCTGTTCCTCTGATGCTTCACACATCAGGCAGTTATTTACATAAAAGCAGACCCTTGTTTTCTGCTTACAGCAAGTGGCTATAAATGACTGACAGGTGTAGTCTACTGTGTTCAGCAATAGCAAAAATGCAGGTCTTCCCTTGGTAGTTTGATTTCGGACAACCTGGATGCTGGGAAAGAGAAGTCAGTGACTATACTTATGTGATGTGAGAGTGTGTTCCTCAGATGTGTGGCCAAAAGACACCTGAACTCATCACAAAACACCCCCATTGTGTCCACGCCAAAACAGATACTTTCCTCATGAAAACTTTGGGTTTGCTGTGCTCACTAGCAGAGGATGAACACACCAACCTTTCTAGGGATCATGTACTCTTAGAGTTTCTTTTAGGTCACATTTCTGACTGGTTATAAACTGCAGTCTGTACCATAGTGGTCTGGGGGCCCAAGAGAAAGAATAATTTCCTCAAATGGCAAAAAAACATTAAATGTGCATATAGGGTTATTAAAAGTCTGGAGAAAAACCTGCTTGCTATCTAGCCATTTCATGCCTCACTTCATCACATTGCAAAGGCAGAGGAAAGTACAAGATTCCTGTGTTACATCTGAGGTTATGGTGGAGTACTTCAGTGATGCCACAGCCAGCTGATCTACTAGCTGTATCTCACTGGCTTCTGCGGCAGGGGCAGAAACCATAGCACACAGGAGGGAAGACATTGTGACTCCTTTGCGGGAGGGCTGTTTGCATTCCTTTCTAACTCACAGAGCCAGTTACCTAGAAGCAATTAAGAGATAAGCATACTTTATCATGGCCAGGAAAACCAGGCCCCTCACCTAGAGCTATTTTGAGTGCCTTTCCTCGATGCAGTTGCATAAACAGCGTAAGGCTCTTTTTTAAGCCATTCAGGGCAGGACAGGACCTTCCAGCGTGTTTGCTCACATTCATCTGCAATTGCACAGTTCAGTACCAGGCTTTAGCTCTGCACAGTTCAAGAGCAAGTTCAGATCTGAGATTTTGGTTCAGGTGCACTGTGAGAAAGGAAGTCAGATTTTGAACGTAAGAGCAGTCCAGCCAGCTACGGAAGTGCTGGCTGCTCAGCTACTAGTGCTTGTCATTTCTGTATGCTCTGAGTTTCAGCCAAATACTGAAAAGACAAAAGAGGCTATTTACTCTGTGCCATACAAATATAGGTCTGGGTGCAGGTTGTTAAACCTAATCTATTTACCTGAGGCTGCTAAGCTTGCAGCCTTGTAGCAGAAATTGGAGGATGAAGGAAAAAACCCCACCATGTTCCTCCAGCCTTGACTCCTTTCCTTTTGTTTTCCGTTCAGCAGGGCTTCATGATAGAACTAAAGGGGTGACATCACTCCACTAGATAAATTAATTTAGATTCTCACCAGAAAGCTGGCAGTCAATACCAAGGAAGAGAAAGGACCGCAGGAGGAGTGGGAAGGATACCATCTGCACAGTGAGGTGGCTGGTGCCAACTGGGCCCAGGGCTAAAGGATGGAGAAGAGGAGAGGATGACCACTGTTCTGTGTTCATGGCTTTTGTTGTTTTGCTAGCTACAGATGGGATGTGCTCAGCCTTTGGAAGTTGCTGAAACTGCTAGGAAAGAAGAAAGGTGGAGAACCTGGTACTGGAAATATGTGGCTGAAATTTGTCTGGGGTACAATTTGTAGTGTATGAACATGCATGATGCAGTGAATTACATCAGTCCTGTCCTTCTGTGTTTATTTTAAAGAGTTGGAAGGTTTAATATTGCAAAAAGATCAAAGAAAGAGTTGCTTCTTCATGCTTAACTTTCATCAATTTTTTATCTGTCACTTTTACCAAAGCAATATTTTCCTAGTCTGGAGAATTCAAGACTATGATGATGTGTAGGAAATATCAGGATCTTCTCTCTGCATAACCCCATTCAGTCACTAGGAATCTGGTATTAGCTGGAGACTGCTACCGTCGCATCTTTAGTTCAGACACAGGCTGTTGCAGAGGAGATGCAGACTGTGTTCTCTCACAGAGTATTTACTTTTAGCTTCTTTTGTTGTTCCCTTTTATGCAAAATCAGTATTTTTGAATGTAAATATAAGATTAGGATTTGTATATGGAAAATGTGATTAGTGAGTGTGCGCCTACCAGTATGCATATTATTTTCATTATTCAGTGGTGACAGTCATTTTGTTTTCATGGGTTTTGGCAATCCATTTGCTTTATTCTGAGAGACTTGGTAACTAAGGAGTTTGCTGGAAAAAAGAATTTTGCAAGAAGACACTGGAAAACCACATTCTTTCAACCAGCTAAATGCTGTCATTGACAGTTACCCTCACATTATATGCAAACTGTGTCTTAAAGCGCAACACAAGCCCCGCCCCGTCCCCGCCTTTTTGTCTGATGAAGGCTCATGGGGATGTATTGCACATATTTCAAGATGAGGGGTTTTTAACATGCTCTTTAGCTCCCTAAAGCAGGTTTCTGACTTTTATCAAAGAAGCATTTTTATGTCCTCTAATCAAAAAAAACAGTGAGATTTCAACTAGAGCAGGTGCTATTACCAAACCTATCACCACTTCTAAACTAAGACTGATTTCTTGCTAGGGAGATATCTCTGACTTTATGGCTGTGTCATTTGGCTATTGGCCTAAATAAGCGTATGTATGACTGATGTGTCAATGGTAGATTTCTTCTTGATGAAAACCATGTGTCTGGCAGTATTGCCTTAGCATTTCCTCTTCATAATGTTAATCACAAAGAAATACGATCTGTCTTTTCCAGCTGTAGCCATCAAAATGTTATTCCAGGTCATTCACCTAGGCTCTTACCATAAACCATGAGGCAATTCTTAAAAATTTCTTCTGTCTTTATCTCTTCCCACCAGCTAAGGAGATACGCAGATGGCAATAGCAGATACCTAACTTTAACATGACTAACCATAAATGAGGTGGTTCTTCCTTAGTGTGAATGACCCAGCTCCATCTTAAAGTAGCCATTTATGTAGCCAGGATGCAACCTTTCATTTCGTTCCCTACCCAGCTGGAACAGTTGAAAAGTCACATAGGGCTAAAGCTGCAAAAGACTCACCTTCTGGGTTTCCATGACTCCAGCTTACAGTTTGAACCCACAGTCTTGAATCTGGTGCCTAAACTGCAACAACCTTGGATCCCCTCTCTTCCCTGGGGAAACTGGCACTTTGGTGGGATGTTTCCAACAGCTTGAGCGTTGATCTTGTAAATATGAAATGATTCTGACACAAGTTTTTGTCTTAAATCTTACCCTTTTTCCAAATCACATACAGCAGGGACATTCAGATACTACTTAGACTACTTGGCCTAGTGGTCTGGAGAACCAAAGCACTTCCCAGAGCTGGGAGCCTAATAGACTTTGGAGGCAGAATTCTTTTCTATTTAAAACATCCATCCCTGAGAGAGCTCTACTAGTATGAACTAACCTCAGCCAGGCAGGTGTATGATGACAAATAATGAATGAATGAAAAGTATTAATAGGTCTTAGGGGACTGGACTCCAGTTACTACTTTGAGGCTTTGAAAGGTTAGATGTGTTCTTGCTGCCCAGGGACTTCTCATCTTTATAATGGAGGGCCGTGCTCAAGGGTCAGCATGGGAGTGCTGTATCAGCTGAGGCCTGGTGGTTGAGAGGATTTTTGTATCCCAAAGCTGGAGACAGCAAATCCAACATGAATTAACTCATAATTAGGGTGCTTCCTACTATCAAAGGGAGTAAATATGCATGTGTTCATATGGTGAGGAAGGCATGCTCAATGTCATTCTCCTGAAACAGAACTTCGGGGAAATTTATCTTTTTTTTTTTTTTTTTTTAATTTCTCAAAGAACTATGTCGAAAACTTGAGAAGCACCATCAAGACTGTAGGACTTCAAGCTGTCACTTGTCATGGACTTGCTTCTTTGACTCTCTAATAGCATCTAAGCATTAGGAGAACAAATTCTTAAAGTAATGAGTTCAAGATTCTGTGGCAGTCCCATAAGCACTCAAGAAATAAAAGTGGTATGAGACAATATAACAAAAAGAATAAAGAAACCAATTTCTTATTATTTGTCCCTTAAAGTATTATTTTGTTTAAATTCAGTCCTCATTCTACTTGTAATACACTTACAAAGTTTGAAAGAGAGGAATATTATTCTATTGCATTTTATAGCATCCTGAGGATAGTGGTCACTCTATTTTCTTTTCTTACTGTAAGTATATTTATCTCATACTATTCCACCCAGCCACCATGCCACAGGAACAGTTATTTCACTGGGGTCATATGTTTCAGTCTCTCTCCCTTTTCATTTTGTGACTTTGTACAAGCTGTCAGTAGTTACTGCTAGAGTCAGACTCCTCAGTGGTCTTGCTTGAAATCTTCCCTGTCCAAGAATGTGTCTGTTCTCATTGTTCAGGGACTGAAGTTGTGACCTTTCTAGTTGCTTTCCAGGTATTCTTCAATTTTTTAAGATTATAGGAGGGTCTTTTAGAAGATGAAATGGCAAACAACTTTTGTTGGAAAATATACAATATAGTTATATACATAAAAGTGAACAAAATCCATTGCATCAGCAAATTGGCCCACAGTCCCTTGGCTTAGTGAGGGTCAAAACTCTACCTATAAAACATTCCTTCCTCATCTGCAGCTTTCCCCATGAAATTGGTTAGACTAAGTCAAGTTGGCTGGTTGTTCTGTGCGCTCATAACCACTCCAGTCTAACGCGACCCAGGTGCCCAGAGGCCACTCAGCCTTGCCACCAACCACCTTGCTCTTGTTGAATAAGACCGACCCTGCCTAATGCCTCTGTTCTTGCCAAGGCAACCAGTACAAGAAAACTGAACAAAAAAACCCTCTCAAACCTCTTGTCTTTCAGACACAGCCCTGTTATTGAATGGATTTTTTCTACAGCAGTAGTCTAAGTTTATCTGACCTTTAACATAAAAAGCGCTGTTGCTGCAAAGTAATTCAAATGAGTATTTCTCTCGAGCACCAGATATAAAACAGTGCAGTTTTTTAAATGAGTTCATGGCAAGTGCTCTGGGCACATAGATAAGGGCTGCATCTCACTGGATAGCTGCCCTTAGCCTCTGTCATTTTAATTCCTCCTGCCGTTAATGATTTTCCCTCATGGTTCTAGCACAGATACAAAGAAAGCAATTCCAAACCCACTAGTAAGCCATGTGTTCAGGTACAAGCACCATGGTATCCACAATGATTCTGTCCTTCCTCCTTGTAGCCAGTTGCAATTTCACCTTTGGTGTAGTTTTACCATGGTCAACGGAGTTCCAGAAGAAATTACTTTCAGGTAATTCCCAGTGGACAGCCCAGCAGGAGCTGTTTACATTGATGCTGGTTCCCAGAGCTGTCCCTCATATTTTTAGGAGAAAGGCTGGAAAAAGGAGTTTTGATCTTTCAGTATGATGTTTCCAGTGAGTATTTCCCTTCTGAGTAGAAAATAAAATAACTTTAAAATGTACAAAAAGTGATATAAAATTGTATGCAATCTCTTTTATTGGACTAGCTAAAAATAAGAGGCTATCTTCTATTACTGTTGGGAAGCTGTAAAAGACTGGGGATGTGATTTAGCTGATAATGTTATTGAGCTTCTCTGACAAAGGTACACCCATAAATAACTTCTGTTATTATATTTTTACGTCCTCTAAAAACAGCTGCTTATTTGCTTTACGTCTTTTTCTTCTCAGAAACAGTTTGTGGGACAGCTCCCTTTAAAGAATAATTAATTTTAGCTTATAAATTGCAGAGCTCCTTGAAGTTTCCCTGAATAAGTTAGAAGATGTCATAAGTCACTCTCTCTCCATTTCCCTTTCTCATACTTGTGTTGTAGTGCCTACAGAAAAGGAGAAAACTCCCATGCCAGTGTGGAACTGAGCTGCAGTAAGGGAATCTGCGGTTGGCCCATGGGCCGGGAGTTAGCACAGCCAGGCACTGCTGTGCAGGAGCAGCCCATTACCACCTGGTGACTTCAAGACCCTTACTAGGCCACATGGAGGAGATTTAGGACCCCTGTGACTCTCTCTGACAAAGAGAAAGAGATCACCATCAAACTCATAACATGAGCGAGAACAAACAGGTAGGCATAAAGAAAACAAAATACAACCTCATTTCAAACAGCAACACCAACCCCCATTAGGAATGTTCTCTGGGGATTAATATCCGCTAGCGGTTAATGAGCCAAAGCACAATGTGGGCCATTAACTCCTCCCAGCTGGTTATCCGTTCCCCAGGAGATATTCTACACCTCAATCATTATTGTTCAATTACACTGACATCGCGGGGTCCTGCAGCCTTGCTGGGACAAAGCATTTCTAACAGCTGTGTTTGGCCAGCCACTAACTAAAAGGCTGCATCCCAATTTGAAAGCCAGTGGAGGGAGAAGGACATGAGGGCTGGCTGATGAGCAGCTGTGGTCAGTCCTGCATTTCCATGGCTTTCTAGCAGAGCAGAGTGTACTGACAGTAAATTCAAGTGGAGAGGAAAGGAAGCAGTAATCATGCTGGCTCCTTAGCTTAGCTGTGGGCAATGATCAAGCCTGTGGAAAACAGGAGCCTCTTCCAAGCATCTGCCCCGCAGAACACAACAGCTCTGGTCAGTGGTTCCCTTGCAGAGGTGTTCAGAAACCTGCCTAGCTGCCTTACATAGACAAATCTGATTTCTCGTTTTGTTTTTGTAAAGCCTCATCATTCACGCTTCCTGTGAATAGACACTGTGGAAACTGCAGTGTGAATCTGCTATCAAAATGTTTGCTTTTGATACTGTGAAACCTTTTTTATAAAGTTAAATCACTAGGACTCTTCAATGTCAGAATACTATCTATCTATATTATATGTATATTACAGCTCATTTAGTATTTAAATGCACAGTAAATCAAAGTGGTAAAAGTTGAGATGAGCTGTTTTCATAGCACAGAATTGAAATGAGAAGGCTCATTTTTCAAATGGGAAGAGTCCAAATGAATCAATGCTGTCATCTTCATGTGAAATGTGCCAATTTTAATATAACTGTCTCTTTAATGGAAACATTATTCTGTCAGAAATTTTCCAACCAGTTATATAGCCAGCAGCAACTGATAAAAATGCCAGCGCTGGCTTTGAAGGCTGTCCCGCTAGCCCAGGGCAGTCTGGCCAGCCAGCCAGCCAACAACCTCCTTCGCCTGAGAGGAGCTGCTGCTGCTGCTGCTTCCATTTGAGGGTACGGGCAGGTCTCCCCTGCCAGCCCCAGTGGTGGGACCTGCTCCCACTGCACGGCTGCTTGCGGTATCCTCAGTTTTCCTCCTGCTCTGCCACCTGGCAGCTACGTATCACCTCCTGTAGTGTCACACAGCAAACTGTCAGTAGTCCTTTTTCAGGCAGAACAGCAAACTATGGCATCCAAGGGATTCAGATCCCACCCAACTGCTCAAGTCCTAAGCGGCTAGGGTGGTGCCTTCCAGCCCCTTCGAATATTTTTTATTTGCATTTTATGTGAAGGTGACTTTGCAATATTTTCTTTATTCCGTGTATTAAGTGGAATGAGTGAAGATCAAATAAATTAATATTTAAATACCTGAGGAAAAAATGCTGAAGTTTTGAGGAGTCACAAGCACATGGGACACTAAAAATTAAGAGTTTTCAAAGCAGATGTCTATTTGTTGGCTTTAAGGGGCAGACTTAAAAACAAAAATCCCAATAATGCCATAAAATTTTAGATTAATTTACATCGAGATCTACATATGCAAGTACAGCAAATAATCACAAATGAAAATCTCAAAGTGTCACTTGTTTTTATGCATAAAAATACAAGTAAGTTTTGAATGTCCATGGAGACTCCCAGAATTCCTGGAACTATATAGTTCAGGGAACCATTCTGGAAAGTTTCATTCTGGTTTCTGCTTGCAAATCAAGGCACAGTATCTGTATCTTCTACAGCTATTAAATTCTCACCAGGTAAGTGTGTGTGTTAGCTGAGTTTAGTCAGAGAAACTGGGCTGCAAGAAGTCCGATGTGCAGGATCTAGTATTTTACATTCAAGTTAAACAAGATTTCTTTTCCTGGATATAGCATTACATCTTTTGTCCAGCTGGAATTGTGACTTGCAAGCTCTAGAAGCAAGGCAGTACGAGTGTGAAATAAGAAAAAAAAATGATTTAATTTAAAAGCGGTATGTTAAGAGCAACACCTGTAGAGTGAATTCCAGACAGTCTTAAAACAGACTTTTGATCTTCGGTTCTATCCATTGCATAGTGAGAGGCTGTTGCGAGAGCAGAATTCAAATAAAGGAGGTAGTCTGTTTCTCTATACCAAACCCTACAAATCTCAAGTCGACTTGTACTCCTCATCCTGTATTCAGCCCATAAAAAGTAATCCTTAAAAATAAGGGAAGCTAGTTAAAAGCTGTGAGGAGTAGCGATGCTGAGCGAGAGCCCTGCTGTGTCATGGAGGCGTGGAAATTGGGACGGTGCTCAGAGAACTTTTTCTTCTCAAATCTCAGAGGCCAAACACCTCTACCTTCCCTCTAGAAGATGCTGTTCCTGCTGGCCCTGTTAGCTTTCTCGTTCCAGGATTTGTCCTGAACTGACCTTGCAGGTTTCTCTCCCTGCTCTTGTCCCTCAGGTCGAGCTGGACTGCCTAGAAGGTAGCAGTGCTACCAGGATGGAGTGGAGCTCAGAGCAAGCCTCAGCCCCACGTACTTACCCAGCAGATCTCTGTGTCCTGGATTATGTTCATTGTTATTCTGTTGGCGGTTTATTTTTTGTAGTGGCCTCAAATATGGTTTACATGAGCTGCAGCTGCACCTTCAACAGTAGTAGCTAGGGAAACTCCATTGCCTTCTGAATGGTAGGTGCTTTGTAATCTGTTCTTTACAAAAAAAAAAAATGTCTAGAGCTACAGCGCCTAAATGGTGGCTCCTTCAGCAGTGACTCTGGGAAGGCTTTCTCCTACACACCCCTCCATCAGCCTTGTCTCTTGTGAAAGGCAACAATAAGCTTCTGCCATCCTTGCACTTGTGCTCCACAGCTGCACTTTGCAGATCCCAGTAGCAAGGTTCCCCAAAAGAGAATCAAAATAACTCCCCATAAATGCTGATGAGGGTCATGTGGGTAAGTCTTTATTTGCTGCACATTAAACTTACTCTTAAGGAAAATTCCCAAGACTTTAAAACTTCAGTGAGATGGGGAGGGGAGGGAGGAATGTTAAGATTCTCTTCTAATGTCAGTGCCTTCTGGACAGTTTTGTTGCTTTCATATTATTCCTTGCCACTGGTCCTTAAATAGAACTTATGATTGTCCATTTTACACTCACCTTTCTCATAGGGTCATAGATGTATCCATGCAGAATAATTACTATCATACAGCCAGAGGAAATAAATGCTCCAGGAAAAAGAGCTGCAGGAAAAAAAGGAGGATAAAATCTCTTGGAAAAAATCAAGCTTCTCCAATCTGCTGTAGAAAAGACCCAAAAGGGACAGAGTAACTTTTCAGCTGTGCAAACATTATAGGAGCAGCTTTGTGGTTAGTCTCGCCACGTCCAGCATCGTTTTTAGTAAGAACACAGCTTCACAGAAAGAACCAAAATTAATGGAGAAGTTATACTTGTCAGCATGCTGGCAGAAAATAATCTTCCATTTACTTGTAAGGATCACATCTTCTTAAGCCATGAGAAATAATATGCAGTCTGTGAAAGTGCCGTGCATAGGGTGAGGCAACAAAACAAACACACTGTCCTAGTAATATCTTTGACAGAACTGCCAAAATGATACCTATATTTCACCCTGTTATTCTGATTCCTTTATGTGCCATTTCACTGGTGGCGTCTTCTCACAGGAGCACGTTACTATGTGGGATTGGTTTTGTATGTCAGATGGAGTGGAGTACCATCTTTGATGCATCATTTCAGTGACCCATTCTTACTCGGGTCAGCGGTCTGGTTTCTATCTTGAGGTGCCCCATGTGTAATGATGGTCCCATAAGTGCATGCATGAAAGCCAGCATGTCACCATCTAACCTGATGAGCCAAGGAAGCATTGCTGAGAGGATGTGGTGCCCTTAAAGTACTCTCTGTAAAGAGATTGTGTAGTGTCTACAATGCCATCTGCAAAGAAAAACCTACGTAGACCAACAAAGAAACACAGAAATGGAGAGGATCCTACTGGTTTCTCTGGGTTTTTAAGGGTTCAGAACAAAGCCATGAAAAATATCATTCAAATTGGCTGAGGAAGATTTTGAAAAGTTTCAGAACTTCAGCTTTCGAAATGAAAGATACCACAGTAACTACTTGAGAAAACTAACACTGCAAAACTGTCTTACTCAACAGAAAAGTAGCTCTTATATGATCTCTGTTAACTTTTGGCATTGTTTTCATCCAAGAGATTCACTGAAGTGTGACACTAGTCAAGTTACCTACTCACAACCACAAAACAGTTTACTGTTAAAGGGCAGAAAATTTTAAAAATTTTAACATCTACTTTTAAAGCAGTGTGTAAAAGAAGCTAAGTAAACTGGTTTTGAATTTTGAGAAATAAAATCTAATTTTTTGTCTTTCCTCCCTTAGCTCCCATGTACCTTTTCACTTGGTCATAGCTGGGACTAGAATTAGAAATGCAAGTACAGTTATCAAAAAGATGTTAGGCACTCAGATTCTGTTTCAACTGAGTTGAGCACTGAAGTACAAGGGGACCCTTTGAAAATCACAGTTCTCAGTGTTGTTTGCTAGCTACAAGGGATCCTAAAACATAAGTAATGAAGCAGATAGGGGATACACTTTAAAAGATGTCGACTGTAAGGTTACTGATGGGAAACACCTAGCCTCCTCCGAAGAAAGAATTCTACAAAATCTTGCAAATGTTTGTCCTCATGAAAATTTCCACTTTTTTAATAAATCAGGAACTTGCAGATCTGAAACACCCACATGTCATAGGACTTAAAATAAGGGAACAGGAACCTGCTGGAATTTTTTCACGCTTCTTTCACAATCAGCAGAGGGTTGCAAAGTGAAAGGTTGACATATGGGTCACTTTTGCTGACACACTTACTAGATCGCAAGCAGCTGCCAATTTGTTTCAAGGACATAAAAATCATTGAGTTACAGCAAAAAAGCTGCACACATCTTAATCAGTAGTTCCTCTGCAGAAATGTATACCTCAATTTAAAAGTGGTCTCCTTCACTAACTAGAGAATATACAGAAGAAAAACCACTTTTTAGGTCTTTTAGAAGAAATGATTTGCCAATTGTAAGATATTTTGATTCACTTCCTCCCTCATAACATTATAGTTGGACCAAAACTGAAATGAACAAAAAATTCACCACCATAATATATTTCTAAAGAAATAAACTTCCCACAGAAAACCAAAAGCTACTTTTCAGATTTAGGAAATTTCTTCTGAAAAATATCTTATTCTCTGCCTCCTCAGATGGTGGAATTAGTGTGGCATTTGAAGTCCTTTATGGCAGAAGTCTCCATGTAAGGTTTGCATTTTGTCTTTTTTGCATTTTGTCTTTTTTTTATGTTTGCACTAATCACGTGTACAGCAAAGAGTCTGTTTATGGTCCCAAAAGTAATTGGTACTATTTGTATGTAATTCTTGCTGAAGGAGTCTTCTCCATTGGTATATATTTTCTGCCTAAAAAGCTCTAAATAACATTTTCATTTGTAAAACCGACACCATGATGGGAAAGTGAGCTTAGTTGTGATTCATGGATAAGAGTTACTTACATTCACCTGATGGTCCTTACTGCTGCAGAACCCAACTTACTGTGCACCTGAGATTAGGTTTGCTGGGCTTACAGAATGCAGTCAAACAGAAGCCACTGAGAGATTGTAAAGATAAAACCTTTGCTAACATCTGTGAAAAATAAACAAAAACTTCCAGAAATTATGAAATATACAGCATGTAAAGACAACTTTATTTCTTAAATGTATTCACTGAGTAGATTTTTTTTCCTCTTGTGGCATAGACAATGCAAGAGGCCATGTTCTTAATGATGGATTAATCTTTTCCTACTGCTTATTCCTCATACACACCTCAGTCTGTAACACTGCAGTCATTGGCTGTGAAGGTTGTGATGATGCCATGGAGAGTAATGACTTCAGTTGACAAATTAGGAACAGGCTAACTGCAGCAATATTCTTATTTATATGACTTCGACTCACCTGCAGCCTTGAAACTGGGCACATAGCTGGTTTGTGTATTTTCTTCTGCTTACCTTGCTTAACTGAGATGACTCCTTATTTCATCATATCTTAATGTTGGCCTGTGTCTCTGAGTCTCCTCATGGATGTCCTGCCACCACAGGCAAAAAGCAAAGCTCTCAGTCTTCCCCTGGCAAGTCTATGTTTTCTTTTGCAGAAACCTCTCCATCTTCCTTGCCATTGTGTTCTTAACAATAGTTCTCTCCTTGATCCTAAAGCTGCATCAGAGCTAAAATTTTCCCCTTATTCTCTCTATAACCTTACAAAAATTGGCTACCTGTCCATCCTCACAGATAAATTTCTTATTGCTCTGCTATGACCAGAAGGCTGCTGCAACAATCCTTTTCCCGTCATGTCAGTACTGTCTTGAGGAAGGCAAAGAGGTTGCATTCACTGGTAGAAGGAACTATTCATCTGAAAAAAAAATTATTGCAGCACTATTTGTCACTTCAACTATGACCCACTACAAAAATTTTCTCTGTTTCTCTGCTGTGAAATACCTGCCTAGACTATCTCCTTGTTTCTGCCATTGACCCCTTCCATGGTTTTGCCAGTAATACCAGTCTTTTTGTGTTTTCTTTCATGTGGGAAGAGGCCTCTAAAAGTTCCCCTCCTGCAAAACTCCCTGTTGTCTTAACATTGACAAAAAACGTATGCTTGTAAAAATTCAGGTAGCAGACAGGATAGGGTTACACCATTTCAGCCTAACTAGTATTGAGTCATTGCTATCTCTCTGTTCCCCTTCCTGGTTCAGCAGACATTTTTCATTACTTACATTACACTCAGGTTTTAAATTCCTATATTTTATGTACTCTGCTTTGTAGGATGAGACCCACATGCTGGATTAGTTTCTGACAGATGCCTCAACACAATAACAGAAATAATATTTTACTACCTAAGTTGTATAGAGTAAGACCTGCACTTGTAGGCTCGTCAGTCTAATTGGCACTTTTGAGAGCCACCATAATTTGCATTAAAATAGGTGATACAGAACAAATTCCTGTTTTGTATTAAAACACCTAGCCAGCACAGACATGAAGGCTCAGCCCTACTGGAAAGAGTCAGATGAAATCTATTGACAAAGCAGTACTTCATGGTGTTTGGCAAGTGTAGCTTTACATGGTGCGAGCACTGTGTGTGTTTGGGATGGGGCGGGAGATTGGGGGTTGTGTAGATACCCTTGAGACAGCAGCTCTGCATTAAGGAGTGTTTCTAGTTGGAAAGGGAAAGAGAAAAGAGACTGAACACACTTTACGTGGGCGATGGCTGCCTAAAAAAACTTCTTGCATAAATGAAAAGGCAGCCTTTATTCCACAGCATAGTGAAGCCTGTAAGACCAGTTGGAAAAGCATTGTTCCCTCTCCAACAGTGTGGCATGAGCAGGCCCAGTACCTTCAAGGATGGGAGACCTGCCAGGGAGGTTTCGTCTTTCAGCAGAACTGCCTGCCCCTGAGTACACTGAGAAACCATGGCTGAGGTCCCTCAGCATACCTACTTCTCTTATCCTTGGGCTCTTGTACGAGAAGCAACAGGTCTGCCCGAGGAGCTGCATTTGGGTGTCTGAGATGCTGCATTTTGTGATGTGAGTACCACTCACCCTGGGTACCACAGCTGAGATGCTGATGCATTACCCTTTGAGCAGAGGCAAGCTGGACAGACTGACACAAGATGCACAATACTTCAGAACTGGATGCTTTTCACATCCTCATGAAGCATTGATGGCTTTGGAAATATATTTTAAAAATAAGCTTTTTATGACAATAAATGAATTCAGAGCCAGGTGAAAGTTTGCCATTCAAAAGCCATTTTGAAAGGGGAAAGAAGATGCATAGCTATACAAGAAGTGTTTTCTATTAAAAAAAAAGACCATAGTCTAAAGAGCCGATACCACGAAAATGAGTTCAATAATGTGGGGCTATAAACCCAGCATAATACCATCATTTGTCCATTACTTGTCATCAATTTTTTGGGTTTTTCTTGTAGTGTGAAGAATCTGTCTTATTTATGTCCTACTAATCCAGTGTTATCATTTCCCACCACCACCATTTCAAGTCAGATAAAGCAGCATAACCAATTCCGTCTCCACAGGCTAATCTGTATTGTCCTCATCCTGCTTCTTCACTGCTATTTAATGTTGACCCTATAAATACGCTGATTCAGCTTGACCTTCATCTCACTCTGAACATCCCCTTTCAACCAACTTTATAGCCACCTTGCCAGAAATCTGAAGTTCGGACACAGTCTGGATCCCTGCTCCTCTGCCAAACATCACTTTTATGTGCGTCACTCCAGATTTTCCATTCCTCTGCTTTGGTGTAATTCAGTTACTCTTAATTGAGTTACCCCTGAGAGCCTCCAGTGGCAGAGAAGAGACCCGGCCAATCATCTTTGTTTTGTCAACTGTAATTCTCAGTTACAGTTTTCTTAAATCTATTATCTCCAATTCACTGCCTGTTTCAGAGCAGGAGTGGACAAAGCCCAGTTTGAATGGTGAGTTGTACATAAACGGCTTATTAGACCAGTCCCTGGAGTCCCTGGGGGAGCAGCAGTCCCCATCAAGCTGGAAGCCGCTCAAATACGCAAGACAGCCTCTGCACTGAAAGGCGTCCGGATAAAATAGACAAAAAGGGTGGCTGGAGAGAAACTGTTGCCGTAACAGTGTAGTGGAGGTGAGGAAATGCTGATTTGACAGGCTTATATAGAAGAAAACTGAACAGATACCATTAAGATTTGACTCAGTACCCCTTTCTCACGAAAATACTCCCCATGCACAAGCAAATTTTTGAAACATATTTCTTCTCCATTCTTTCCATTATTTCTTTTCCCAGCTAAACAGGGCTAGAGCTGGCCGGTTCATTACCCAGTGCAAGGCTTGTTGTCTCTGCTGAAGTCAGCGTTACAGTGAGCATGCTGTTATACATACCTCACGCACATTGAGGATGATGAAATACAGGAAATACAGTGCTGCAGAAATAGTGTCTGTAAGGATCTTTTTGCAGAATTTCTCAAGCTTTTCTCAACACATCAGGTAGCATTTGATGACTTTGTATTTTCTCAGAACAATATGAGCGCCACCAGAAAAACAGCATGGGAAAGACAAAAGTGGTTAGTATCTTACCTCTTAAAGGCTTCAGAACAAAATTATTGAACGGATGTAGCAATATCGATTTGTATATGTGCTTACTCTGAGGAATAAAAATGGCTGATAACATCTTTTATGAAGACAGTTTAGAAAATGAGCCGTGTCAGAAGAAAAATATTTCAGCTTGACAACTCCTGTTTGGAAGACACCATTAATTCTTTGTCACATGTCTCAGTATTTCAGAGAATTATTTTGTGCATATGTGCATATTTAAAGATTAGCTAAGGTTCTTGCATCTTAATGCAAGCAAATAAAAAAGTACTTTGTAGTTTATTGCATTAGCATTATTCATTTTGGTTTATTGGTATGTTCTCTTTATTTTATTAGTACTTTATAGTAAAAGCTTTGAGTGTGTTATGCTGTTTGAAAGGAAGGATTAAACATCCTACTATTCTACAGTAAACATATGTAAAGTAGAGGCAGCAATAAAAGCATATAGCCTTTTGGTAAGTGGCTGGATGTGATATCAGAACTACAGATTCATTCTAAATGTTTTTGTTATTTTAAATAAGAGCTGAAAAATAATCCTTCAAAAAGTCCATTTTAAATTTGTCAAAATATATGTTTAAACATATGTCTGAACAACCATGCCAGCATTGTTAAACAAAGTGATTATACCAGAATTTCTTAAGCCCGTGTTTCCCTGGTATGTCCTGAAAGCATGGCAAAAAGTACAGCTGGTGGGAAACACCACTGAAAATGGCAAATTCCAATTTTCTTACATTCATGATATTTTGTTTTAAGGAATACTATGATTTCTTTCACTCCTGTGCTGCTAGTGTTTGTGCATATATTTAACTTTACTCGCCTGAATAGTCACATCAAATACTCTAAAACCGACCATAATTTTTAGAGTTAACAATGGAGATGAGAGCCTGCAGATATGGAGTGCAATCTGCCTTCTTAAATTACAGCTAAAAATTTTCTAACTTTCACATTCAGTAGAGTTCTTATAGTCCCTTGCAACATGTTGCAATTTTGCAAGTCGAGAAACAAAAGAACAGTTTGCAGTTTTGGGGCTATATTTTCTTAAGTATCATATTTCAGACCCTTGTTAAGTTTAGAATTATGCATTATCGAAGCTGAAAATTATCTTCCTCCTCTAAATCTGTCTCTGTGGACTTCTAGACCTCAGTATTCCTTGACAAGATTTAGTTCATAAAACATGAAAAGGATATTTTTTTTTACTATGAAAATAAGTCTGATCTGTTGCTCCATTTACAAAATATTTTTAAAAATAAAAACCTGTTTTGTGAAGTGAAAAACTAGATTCAGAAGCTGATACACTTTGCAAATCATTGCTCCTGAAAACTGGCACTATTTTATGGTGTTTCATACATTTCTATAGACAAAAATCATGTCATGCCAGTAAATGCTGCCCAAGGAGTCTTTTTTTTTTCCTCATACTGTTTTTTGATAGCTTCTACTAATGCCTAAGAGGAAATAATACGTACTGTATTTATAGTATCATTTTATGCAAAACAGTGTATATGAAGTGTTTTGATTTGTTATTTGTCCTTTGAACAGATGCACCTTCAAAGATTTACAAAACAAAACCCCTTTTTTTAATCTCTGTGACCTCCTAAATGCTCCTTTGTTTGCCTTGTATAAAAAAATAAGTAAGCAGGGAGAATCAGAAAATCTATTATATCACTAGAGTTGTCTAATTTCACAAGTACGAAAATGGGACCATTTCCAAGAGACATCTGCTTTTTTGTCAAAACATTGCCTGGTCTTTTTCTTGCATCTGCACAGGTGCCAGAATCTGTTGATCCCTGCATTTGCACAAACAGAAAAATTCAAGATAGCCTTTTGTTATAAATCTGGACTCATGAATGAATGTAACCTGTTAAGTCTTAAGACCTAATGAGGGAACTGCTGCTTATATCATAGTACAGGTGTGCTGTAGACAGTGGAATCCCTAACAAGTGTTTGTTCATGTACTTTGGCTTGGATACTATTAACATCTAGAACATATTTTAAGATATATATTTTATATATATATATTTATGTTCACATATATTTTCTGATAGCATTAGCGGTATGTAGCTAAAGTACTGGCACGACATATTCTCATTTTAGGCAAAGGCACTGATTAATGCCTATTCATAAGACAGCTATTTAATATAAAAATATAACAGTGAAAAAATGTATGAAGTTAATAATATAATTATATAGATTTAATTATATATCATTAATGTGACAGCACTGATGCGAAGATTTGTCTAATTCAGCTGTAAGGAACCAAAACAATTAAATCTGTGCATAGCTAATAATCTCTAGAACACTTCTTCCTAGGAAGTATGCTCGTTAAAGAATAGATCATCAAATCTTTGTCTTTAGCTTGCACTATGCTGATGTAATTTATGTGACAGAAAATAAAATAAGCCAAAGCAGGCAGGAAAAGTCCATGTTAATATACCAGTTCATGATATAAAATTGCCACTTCTTGCTTAAATTTTTCAGTATGGCTAAAACCTTCTTCATATATTCTAGGCCTGTGAAGAGTGTGTCGTCTTCAGCTTGGTGCTCTCTCAAAATTTTCACACTTCCTTGTGTAAAAATTTTAGAAATTCTTCCTACCTTACATTTCTAAGAAACTGCTTTTCTCATCCTCCTTACAGTGGCACACTTATCTCACGTGTTAGTTACTGCAACATCCTTTGCTCTTTCTTTTTGAAATGCTGTCTCAACCTTACTCCCACCCATCCCAACAGCTGCAAAGGTCTTTTTCCTAACATGCCACATTGACTGCCAAGATCTCCCTGTGCACCCAGTCTCTGGGCTTCCATTCTCTGTTTCACTGATCATGCCGCCTGATTTCCTTCTGTAAGACTGCTGATGCCCATCCTGGCCATATGCACTTATCCTCATTCCTTATAAAACTCCTGATCTCTGGCCAGGTGTAATGCCAGCCTCCACTTCTCTTGTTAACCTTAAAGCTCATTGACTTCGTGTTTCTCTCAGGCACCCTGCATACTCTAAAAGAAAGGTGCATGGCTACTCACAGAGCTACCTCATTATTTTTCTCCCCTACCTTCCTTATAATCTTCCTTCATTCTGATGTCTATAGACTTTTGACAACAGCATGCTCACAGCATATGTTCATCAACAAATACTATTCCTTTACTCTTTTATTAGTCTTCTCACTTAGCCTAAGCTCTCCGAGAGGCAGAGGATGTCTTGTGGTCCCTATTTCCACAGTGCCAAGGACAATGGGTCTTCATCCATGAATAAGGCACCTAAATGCTATAATTTTCCAAATAGTAACTTATATTCCCTACATGTAGGTTTCTAGCAACGAAAGAGATAGAAAAACAAGATTTTAGAAGCTTGAATTAGGAAATAATGTGTTCTACAGCATTTTCATGCTAAAGCCTTAAGGAAGCAGCATGATTGACTTTTGTGCTGGGATTTCCCATTGTACATTTCTATTTTACATGCCCAAGGAAACCCTCCTCCACATCAGACTACAGTTTGTCTTGCCCTGTAAAAAAATGCTGGCTGCTTCAGGGGAAGATTAGACAAACTCTGTAGGGGAAAATTATGCAAAAAAAAAATGGTAGAAAGCTTGTTTAATCCTATCAGTTCATCACTGGCTTATATCCTGAAGCATGAAAGTCTAAAAGTACTCATTTTCTCAAAGGAAGAACAATCCTTCCTGTAAATTATTGTGTGTATGACTATCATTCTGCTTTGGAGATTTTAGAGGGAGGGATAACTAATACAAAAAAACCAAAACAGAAACATGCTCTTTGTTACACATTTCATCATTTTCCCCCATCTCTCCTCATTAGCAAAAAGCAAAGAACATTGACTTCGGAACAGAGATTAGGACATAAGATGGACATTAATTGCTAAAAAAGTAGTAGGAGTAAGGAGAAAAAGCCACTGATATTAACCTGGATAAGCTTGGTAAGTTAAAGATAAAATTGCACTCATGACAGGAATAGTCGTTGCTACTTCCTGCAGAAAAGGAGAAAAGTACCCAAGGCAATGATGGCTTAGACACTCTTGTAGAAACGAAGATTTTACATTTTATCTGCCAGTGAATGGAATGCTACAGGGAGAAGCATGATGACAAAGCCTTAGAGTGTAGAGCAACAAAAAGAAATGGCTGTGTGAATGAACTCTGCGGCATTAGGAAGCAAATAAAGAGACTACTAGGTCTAAGGGATGACAAATGCAAAATGTCAGCATTTGTGGAGACATTCTTGAAAGAAAATGACTTAACAAAATGACAAATAAAAGACAGGTTTGCTATGAAAAAATATTCTGCCAAAGTTAAAATCCTACATTTAAAGACACTATTACTACAAGAAGCGAAGTATGTTATGTCCCTTAATCCACTCACTGTAGTGTCAATTAATAGGAACTAGAGAGATATAAAACATCAAGCGCAAATTTACTCCCTTTTAAAAAGTGCTCAAGCATGAAGAAATGTATTTGCATAGAACAATGAAAACAAAGCAGAAATGAATAACTGAAAAAGAAAGGAATCTAGAAGACTGCTTAACAATGCTTTCAGAAGTGTAGAGGGCTCTTGAACTTTCTCATGTCAATAATCTTCCTCGCACTGATTTTATTTTAGGATTTCCTAACATGACGTTTCTAACCTTGTCTGAGTAATGCACATGTGTAACCTAGCCATGCATGATGTCACTGGGAGGGTTACACCATTAAGAAGAGCTTAGGGACTTCCTGAGCTAGAGGTCTTATATTTGACTATGCCATACAGTCTGATAACCTGCTGTGAAGAAGTGGTAATAAACCCTCTTCATACTGAAATAAATTAATTGGCCAGTGTTATTTATTTTCTAGATAATGGCAATAGCAGCACACTTTGCTTTTGAGATTCCTGGCACCGTAAGATGACATTCAGAGGTACAGTATCTAACGACTCTAGGCTGCCTGTCTGCTTACTCACCACAGCAAACTCTGGCACTGAACTCACCTCAGGAAAATGCAGTGTCCCTGCTCAGGGAAATACAAGACGTCAGACATGCTGTTTCTTGCATTTTTCATATTACGTAATAACCACAACTAAGCAAAGGTCTTTGAGCGCTCATTTAAAGAAACACTACCTGAACAGAGACTATCTGAATCCTGAAGAAATTGCTGACAGGGACAATGTGATTGGAGAGAAGGAATGAGATTATTCTTACTAATGTGTCGTACCAGGGTAGTTTGTGAGTCCCTAGTAGGCATAGGTCCCTGGATCTTCTGAGTGTCTTGCAAATACAGTAGGAAAGGACGTACCAAGGATGACTGGGGCCACCTGAATGCCAGCAACTTGTTCTAATTAATGCACATTGAGGTCCACCTAGGCATTTTCATTACATGTTGGCAAAAATGTCACCCTTTAAATCCCACTTAGGGGCTGTCATCGCCTTCCACCAGCACTAGGAGGTGTTGCCGTGTATTTGTGTTGGACACCCATTGAAGGAAATCGTGGGAGCAAGCAGAAACTGTCATGTGCTCAAAGTGTTCCTCAAAAATAAGGTGTCCTAGACAAATAATTCCTGAATAAATACTTAAAGACACTGTGTTAATACAGGAAACATTAATACAATTTATACTTCTAGCATGCTGTCTTGGAAGACAATTTAATCATCAAATATCCAAATGCTGTTCCATTAAGATAAACACATGTTTATCTGGGTTTAGCTCAACAAATCTGATTTGATAATTTACATTAATGTTGTAGCTTATTGACAGTTTAGCTAATGCCTCTTGCATCTCCTGCACAATTGTTTGACAACATCACTTTATGACTTTCCTGAGCTGTCAAACACACTGAATCTACATCTCTACATAAGCATGCATGAATGGTTCAGTAGCTTCTGTGTACAAGAAAGCCAGAATGATGAAACACAGAAATACAGTTAAAGGCAGAGATAACCAAACCCAATTACACTACATAGTTTGCACTCTGTTGACTCTGGTAATTTTAATTGTTTTCAATCACAAACAAGACGAAGGTCAACATGAATGTGAATCATACTGTGTCATGTGGTTCTTGCAGACTTACAAACAGGTTTGTCAGCATTTCTGGCATACAGCAGCTGCATGATGGTACCAAATGTTTTATGTCTCAAGCTCATTAGTTTTTTCTTCGCTTTACAAAAATAGACATCTGCGCTCACTTTGAAACAAGAAGCTCTGAACTCGAACAGTACATCACACTCAGTTATCTTTTCTTGAAACGCCTGCCTCAGGTAAGGCTATTAACATATTTGTACAAATCCATTTTCATTATAGAACGAGGAAGCAGATTGATTACCAAGAAAATGGATCTATGCCTCATAGCAAGAACCAGTCTGATGGTTTATCTGTAAATATAATGTAGCAATAGGGAGTGAGGCAAGATACACAGAAATATCCAAGCTAAGAACAAAGGTTTCTTATGCTTTCTGTACCATTGCCCTAGTTTTCAAATGCACTCTGCCCGCACTAACTACACTGAGGATTTTCTTTTCACAAACTCAATCTGTAAGAAATGAATGATCAAATGAATGAACAAGATAGACGGAAAATAGAAAGGTCAGATATGCTGGCTAAAATGAAATTGCTATTAGAAACAGTTTAGAAGGATAGTGTCTCTGTTTTAACTTTCTGTATTTGCTCATTACAAAAATAATTGGTTTAGCTGTTGACACATACAAGGGCTTGTCACACCTCACAATTTATAGCCACTAGACTTTTTTTCCTGTGACATTGATTGTACACTGTGTAGCCAGAGTGACTAAAAGCTAATGTATGCTCTTCTAAAAGGTTTGTTTTGTGTTACAAATATATCTTAGGCCTGATTTGTTTAAAATCTATATTCATGAATAGGTCAATGACACAGGATCCTAAATGATGAAACACTGGAAACTCTGCCAAGTGGCCAAGAGAGTGTTCACTTTCTGGCTTTCTCATGATAGAAGCAGGATGGCCTGGAGGCAGAGCAATGCAACCATTACATGGGCATTGCCAAGCAGGAACGGACACAGTCAAGCTAGCTACTGGATGTCCTTATTCAGAGGTTTTCTAAGATGCTAAAATAACTTGCTGTTGCTGTTTAACTCTGCAACTGGCAACTAGGACTTGACAGCCGCTCGCTTCCCCCTCTCCTTCCCCCCCAGCGGGATGGGGAGGAGAAATGCATGAAAGAGGAAACTCATGGGTTGAAAGGTCAGTTTAATAAGGCAACACAGGAAATGCTAATACTAGTAGTAATACTACTACTATTAATGATAATAATAATTATAATAATGAATATGCAAAACAAACCATATACAATACAATTTTTCGCATCACTCAATGACTGATCCGCAGCCAGTCCCCAAGCAGCAATCACAGAACGCCAAAGTCATGAATTTTTGAGAATTTCACAAAACTCCTCCCAAAAAAACAAACTCCTGGAGAAGTTTGAACTCCCAGACAAGAGATGATTTGAACTCACAAAAATGAAAAGAGCCAAGCGCTCCCTGCCCCCCAGCCAACCCTCATTCATAAACCGAGCATGACGTCTGTGCTGTGGAATATTTCCATTGGCCAGCTCGGCTGTCTGGTTGGCTGTGCTCCCTCCCAGCTCCTGCACACCTGCTCATTAGCTGAATATGAGAAACTGGAAAAAGTCTTTGATTTATAGCAATAACTAAAAACATCAGTGTTATCAACATTCTTCTCATGCTAAATCCAAAACACAGCAGCCACTAAGAGGAAAATTAACTCTATCCCAGCCGAAACCAGGACACTTGCAAATAGAAAGACTGGCAAACTGTAAGCCACTGATGACCCACTTCTGGCTAACAGAAAGGAAAGAGAATTCTTGATGTGACTGTAGCCACACAGACTTTCACAACTGGAAAAATGGGGGAGGATTGTTTTTCTTTTTCCCCCCTCCAGAACACCAAGAATAATGACAATAGACATCAGGGCCCAGATTTTGCCAAGATACCTTCTCTTCAGTGCTGTGATTTTCAACACACAAAATTAAAGAATAGCAAATCCTGTGCCTATCTCCTTGGACACTAGGAGGAAATATATTAATTTGCCTAGGCAGACTTCTGCAATTGATTGATTTGACATAATTTCCATGCTGCCTCTGTAAAAAATCCCCTCAGGGTGCGGTAGGAAGTGGTTGCAATATACACCATTATATTTTTAGTGTGTGATATTTGTGCAGTGTCCATCACCTCCACCTGAGAGCCTCCTAAGCTTTAATGCAATTCCTCTCTAGCTGTGCTGTGAGGACATGTAATGCTGCTACTCTTATTTATTAGTGGAGAAAATGATGCATTGGAAGACTAAGATATACATATTTTGATACTTAATTCCCTCTAACTCCATCTGAAAAAAATTAAATCAGTATGATAGTATGATATAGGCACCTTTATACTCCAAAGACTTTGTTTAAAATGTTTGTCTAGGGGCACCACAGGGGCTTATGGGATCAGGAGAACTGGACCTGACTTGGTGCTCTAACTACAGATCCAGCCTTTCTCCCTAGTTGGTTATTTCCAGTATCTCAGTATTCACCTCAGAGGGGAACATAGATTTGGTGTCAGGAGTGGAGATGAGTTTATTGACTGACTGTAAAGTCAGTACACCACCTAGCGTGAGACGATTTATAAAAAGTTATTATGAACCTAGGCATGTAACTGCATCCTTATCGTTTGTTCCTGGGCATATGTGCCCCAGCAAGTGCTTGTGTTACTTTACCTCTATCCATTTCAAAACCTATGAACTGGAATAAAACTAACCTTGTGTTTGAATGAGTCTTTAGTGCAGGAGCGTAGCTCAGTAAAACAGAGAAATTCTTTTTTTTTTTGACATATGTAAAGCTTGCTGTTAATGTGCTTGGCCTTAGGGCACCAGAAACTCAGATTTGACTGCTGTGTAAAAGGTTCATGCAGATGAATAGGAATGTTTCACAGGAAGCTATGGTAGATTCTAGCTACTAGGTTTTTGTTTCAACTTCTGAGTTGCCTCTGATGTAGCTCATATTCTTCCTTTTGCTTTCAGTGTTGCTTACGAGACTGCTCAGGGAGAATTATTTTGTTATTGCTACGATTGTCTTTCACTTGGACTGCTTATAACCTTATCCAAATGCCTCAAAATCCATCAGTAGTGTTCAATGATTCTTTACTAGCTAGAAGTTGGAATGGCATCTTCCCTTTTGTTCATTGTATGTTGTCCTGAGCACACCTTCTGCTTTGACAGCCATTTTAATATATACTTTAATGTAAGAACAATTAACTACTGGGACAACATCAGCTTTCAGAGCAAGGAAAGGTTATTTTCATACTTGAGAGCAACAACTGTGTTCTTTCCTCATCCATAAATTTTCAAATGAGTACAGTCTGCAGTGTGCAGCGCTAAACTGTGCTGAAGTTCAGCACAGAGGCCTTTACCAGATCATCATAAAGATAGAAGCCATTCGTAAAAT
Organism: Opisthocomus hoazin; assembly: GCF_030867145.1. NCBI lineage: Eukaryota > Metazoa > Chordata > Aves > Opisthocomiformes > Opisthocomidae > Opisthocomus > Opisthocomus hoazin. Next base: position 56,779,317 of record NC_134415.1, read on the forward strand.
CTGGATCTCTGTGCAAACTTCATCAAGACTGAAGCCATTCAGATCTGAGGCTTTGATTTGAGTGGCACACTTCTGAATATTGACATTTGGCTGTGTCAGAAAATACAAGTTAAGCCAGCCCAGAGCTTTCCTCTCCACCTGTTTGCACAAAACTGCCAAGAAGAAAAATTAAATGCTTATATTACTAAATGTGAAAGCCTGTCAAAACTCCCGAGTTGTTGATTTCTGCAGCTATTTTTTGTTTACTTTTTCCTATAAAAATGTTGCTAACATCAAAGCTGGGTATCTGTTCAAGTGTGTTGAGAACAGTAAATCCCACAAAGTCTGGCTTCTCTTTTCACATACAGACTCACAGAACAACAGAGGCTGGAAAGCACCTCTGGAGATCATCTAGTCGTGTTGCTGCAGCTCTGTAGTGGGGTCATGTCTAGGTATCAGAAACTCCTGTCAGTGCAGAAAAGGGGTTCCTGTACAGCCGTAACAGTGGTGTTGCTTGGACCGAAATAATGGGGACAGGGCTTACTTATTTAGCTTCACTGCACATCCCTTGAAGACTTGTTCAGAGCCAATTCTGCTATGTCTGAAGCTGTGGGGCAGGCTGCGGCTCTCTTGTTTGCCGCATTTCAGGCCAGAGCACCTATTCTGCACTACACCAAAGAATGGCACATAGGAACATAATGTGATAGCTATGGGAAATATGAGGAAGGAGGAGGAGAGTAGCAACTAGCTCTGAACAGAAGAAACCAATTACAGTCAGCAGAAGGGGAAAAATCTCTGTCCATCTTTTGCTCTTTCTCTGCAACAGCTCAGGGTGACACTGACCTCCTCCTCACCCTCCCCTGTTACTGTCCTGAAAACAAACCTAAGAGCTGACGGGCAACTAGGCGACTGCAGTGATCAAACACCTCCCAACATGTGCCAAACAGTAGGCACAGCTGTATGTTTGTCACTACACTGCTTCCTCTGCAGAGAAAATCAAATGGCATTTGTTCAGTTCTGACTGGGCTATCATTTCATATCTTGCTTTCAGCTCTTTTTGATCTTCAATCTGTTGACTGCATTTCCCTCCACAGTAATGAGGGAGACTGCTGAGGAGCCACAAAACATGCAAGAGCTGGGGGAGAGAACAGCACAGCCCAAGATTCACCATAACGGCAACATAATGGGGCCTCCAGAGACCTGTACTTTAAACGGTTGGGGGATCTCTCACAGTGTAAATTCTTATTTCCCTTGGAGAAACTGCATCACATAACTTTAAGAGAGTTACGGGAACTTACTGCTATGGCTGTTCAGTCATTACTTCACAGATGTTCATGCATCAAGCACCAAATCATGATGCAAATCATGGGCTTTGTGACTGAGAAGAAGAATTTGGCAATTTGCCATTTGAAAAATCCTTTTATGAAAGGCAAAAAGCAAATCTTTGCCACTGCTTTCTAAGAAGAGGTGGTTTTATTTCATCTGGCCCAGGTCTTTTTTTAAAATATTGCTTCTATTAACCCATTCCCATTCAAGCACCTCCACTCCCTCCTTAGAAATTAAGCTACATACTCCCTATACCACATAACAGTTTGCCTCAGAAATGTTAAACTCAGTGTCTCAGTTCTCAAGATTTTGTGGCACAAGGCCAGTGTAAATTCACTCCTGTGTTGGATCCCTCTTTGGCTTAAAACGTAGCAAATCCTGCTAAAAAAAAAAAAATCACCAGGGGTGGTGTAACATTTGGAAGTAAGAGAGCCTGTGAAGAGGCAGCACTGCCCTCTGTATGACATTCATATACCACAGTGGAAATGTGTCATTTTCTGAAATTAATTTTTTGTTAGGGATTAGAGAGAAAAAGAAATGGGTGGAGAAGTTAGAATCATTTTATATTTTTCTGACAAGAAGGGAACCCTGGAAATAAGAATTCTTTCAGTGTTTGAAAGGAAGAACCTATAGGGGCAAAGGTGTGGAGAAAGCTCTCACAAGGAACACAATTCAGAAATCACTGGGAGCATTTTGCAAGTGGCATGACAGCACACTGGGGAGGAAAAAGTTTTCTCAATTTGAAGTAAAAAAACATAGCCCAGAAAAGAAGCCATCTTTTCCTGATGTACCCCCATCCTGCTCATCATTGCCACCAGTATCCTGCAAGCTGCCTAGTCCTGCTCTTTTTGTCAGACTCACGCAAATCCTGCGTCCAAGCAGAAATTGGCTCTTAACTTATCCACCACAAGAACTTGACAGATATTTCATTGTTTTCTTTCAAACCACTTTCTAGACCTAGGTTTAATTTCAGAGCTATTTATCCATTCAGGCTTAGCTCCCTGTCTTCTGTCTATAAATCAACATCGATCTCCATCTTCTTATTTCTTTAATTAATGCTTGTTCATTGAGCAGTGTATTGAGAGGTTTTACAAAAGACTGCTGCTGAATGGCAAATGAAGCTGGGGGGCAGTGGTGGGAAGGGTTGGAAGCAAACAGGAGGGTACCACTTTCTTTTTCCTTTGTTACACTTTATATCTCGTGTTTGTTATAAAAGACAGTGTCGTGTTGAAGCCGATCTTAGAGAATAGGAAAGAAAGAGTCAGAAATAGATAAATACCATCCTAAGTACCTGAATGGACAGAGTATACATAGAAAAATACACTTATTTGTCTAGGATAGCTTAGCTACAGGCTGTTTTCAGCAGTCCTCTTCCTGATGGATGCACAGCTTTGATGCTCTCTGCAAGGAGTGCCTGGAGAAAAAGTTGCTTATGTCGGGTTAGAAGAGAAGGGAAAAAAGAAGAGGAGGGAGGGGAGGGAGGCCAAACTCATCTTCACTCTGTAGCTGCCTCCATCTCTGCTCTCAGCCTGAAGTCACTGGTTCCTGATTTGCTGCCCCTTAAAACATTTTTGTTCATGATGGTTGTCACCCACCCAGCAGTCGCCTTTCTTTCCTGAGCTCCCACCCATGGCCTCAGTGGTAGTATCACACAGGACCCTATTGCCTGCGTAGCTTGCAAACCAGCAAATTCCTCTGGGGTGGCTTCTACCTTCCTGTCTTCACCCTAAATCCCAAACACCATCGGCACTCCTTAGCCCCCACCCCAAAGACTACTGACAGCCACAGTCAATGCCCCATCCTCGGCCTGGAGATGTCGAGTGCTGAACCCGGATGAGAAATCCAACTTATGTTATGCGTCCTGACACCAGAGGTTGAAATAGCAGAGAAAGACTTAAGTCTTGGCTTAAGAAGTTTCATTATAAGAAGAACTGTGCTTATGAAATGTGAATTCTGTGTGGGTCTAACCAGCAGTGAGATATCTTTCACATGACTCTGTCTCAGAAGGCCTGTTGGGCCAGCTGCAAAAGTTCACTTTGAGATAAAAAGATTTCCTGCTGAGGATCAGTAATAAATGCTGATCTATGACGTGAGTTCAGCTCAGGCTGAGAGCTGAAGCAGCTGTGTATCGGGCAATGGGTTTTTCCCTCTGGCAAAGGAGGAGCACAGCTCTGGGGGCCAAAAAGGGGCTCTAGGCTGAGCCCCAGGTCTCTGAGCTTCCCATCAGAATTGGGGGAGGTTATTACCTGTTTCTGCACAGCAAGAGAGAAGCCAACTTACAGAGGCTGTGAGTTCATGCCAAAATCTGAGGTGTCTTAAGGCATGAAGGGCAAAGGTCAGTGGAACACAGCTCTCCTGGGCATGGGCAACAGCCTGCATTTTAGTACTGTCACACACAAAGTTATTCAACCAGAAACAAAAGCCATAAGCCATGGTTACAGAAAGGAGGTCCCAGGACACAGTGACTCTGAAAAGGACTTAGGGCACCGATGAACTGGACATGAAGGCTCAACTTTCTTACATGGCCACTACAGTTCTGGGGACAATAAAAAGGGAATATTGAGTAGCACTACTGACACTATGATGATGATCTGAGGGTTGGAGCACCTCTCCTATGAGGAAAGGCTGAGAGAGTTGGGGCTGTTCAGCCTGGAGAAGAGAAGTCTGTGGGGAGAACTTACGGCTGCTGTTCAGGACCTGAAGGAGGCCTATAGGAAAGATGGGGAAAATATTTTCAGCAGGGCTTGTTGTGATAGGACAAGGAGCAAAGAGGGAGGGTAGATTTAGACTAGATATAAGGAATAAAATTTTTAAGATAAGGGTGGTGAAACACTGGAACAGATTGCCCAGAGATGTAGTGGAGGCCCCATCCCTGGAAACATTCAAGGCCACGTTGGACGGTGCTCTGAGAAATCTGGTCTAGTTGAAGATATCCCTGCTCATTGCAGGGTGGTTGGGCTAGATGACCTCTAAAGGTCCCTTCCAACCCAAAGCATTCTATGATTTTATGATTATGCTTCCACTCCTCATTTGCACAGCCACTACTAGAATACTTCATCCAAATTTGGTGTTACAGATCAAAAACTACACAGATAAATTTGAGAGATCTGAGCAACGAGGATCATGCAGAAACAGCTCCTGGAAAGAAAGAATGAAGGAACTTGTCATTGACAAGGAACTTGTCATCACTAGTCATTGTCAGATACTTTTCTAATAATGGCTTCAGTGCAAGCAGGAATTAATTGAGACTCTAGTTTCTGTTACAGCAGAGGTCATGAAGGGACATTGATCAATTTTAACACCAGGATTAATGAACATGTATTCATCCCATAGTCCCAGGAATATGCTTTTAACATCTGGACTTAAAAGACCAAGATCCCCACCTATTCTACCCTAAAACTCTCCCAAAACTCAGGTAGATGTCCTCTACAAGAGGTTGAGCCACATTATCAGGTGAGTTTAGGAAGGATAAAATGTTACTCAGAAAACCAAACTTTCCTCAAAACCTCCAGAGGAGGAAAGACAGTGAGAGTTATTTAAGGCTGTTCTCCTGCCACATGTCACACGTTGTGACGCATTCTGTCAGTGTGGTTACACAGCATCCCCACTTCCTCAGACACAGCCACCTTTCCACATAGGGCCTGCGCCCCCACTGCCACTCCCCGGCCCCCCACCATGCCGCACGCAAAGTAGTAAAACTCTGCTGATACCTATCAATCCTACCCATTCCGAAGGAAGGATGGATTCTTCTCTTCATAGAGACTTCTTGCCTCTCTTTCTGGCACACAAGATCCTTGCTATGATCAAAATACAATTGCTATTCAATTTTTATTAATTATTTACTGACACTTCATTTGCTGTTCTATATAAGTTTTATAGGATACTGGCATCGCACAGGACAGAATCAATCCAGCAGTCTTTCCACATCCTGGCACCGGAGCATGAAGTTGTACGGCTGAGGTAGATAAGCTGCACAGCTAGTTTTGCATCCAGCCCTTCTGCAGCCTCACACCCATGAGCAGCCCAGGCGAATCACTGGCTCTGTTCATGCAATAGGAACGCTGGACTGCCCTGAAATACTGTTTTGCAATCGGGATTTGGTCAATACAAAAAATCCTTAAAAATTAAATCACAACTATGACAGCTAGCAGAAACTACGTAAAAACATGGAAGAAATTTAACGTATTTTGCCTGTTTTTGACTGAATTAAGAGCACTAAGCTTAATATATATACTGCTGTGGTTATGATTTCTTTTTAAAAATGTTTCCAGGCTTTAGAGATAAGAATGTGTTTACATAATAAACTATTGACATGAAATATATATATAACAAATAAGGCTACCAGTAATCTCAAAGTGAAGGTTGCCGAATACTTTCCAGAACAGGACTGTGCCTTGAAGTATTTGCAGATGTGCCAATTTTTTTCCTTTAAACTGTGCTATTATAATGTGGGTGTCTGCTTTTGAATGAATGTTTAGTGGAAGGAAAAAAAAAACCCAGCTATTTCTGACCTTGAGACTAAAGGAAAATATCCTGCTTTTCCATTTTCAAAGTACACTTTCAAGCATTTACTTAAGCAACTCAGCCATGGCTGTGTTTCTTTGACAAGGGAGCCAACTCAGGAGCAAAGGACCTGTCCCTTGGGAAAACTCTGCTCAAATAGAAATCAAAAGCCTTTCAAAATGTGCACGTGCAGTGGAAATTTCTCTGAGGATTCCAGCTAAACACCCCCACCATTCAGTCACACTGAGAATAATCCAGATTGGGACTCTCAGGTGAAAGGAAATGCCTGCATTTGCTCTTTTTCTGTCACACATGGCTCTGGCCTGAGCCATGGGAATACGGGAGCCATGGGAATACAAGGACTCAAAAGCAGCTGTCTGCTTTTGTGTCCAGGCAGAATGGAGAAAAACAATGTGACCTGACCCAAGTGCATAGGAAGCGAGAGTTAATGAAGGATAAGGGTAAGTTTATAGGTGACTTGATCAAAGACATCTTGGCTTGAGGATGACATGAACTATGAGGACTAAGTTAATGTTTCACAAGTCACATTAGTGATCATGCTGAGTTTGCAAATTCTCCATTCTCTGGACGAAGAGAAAACACTGAATTTGAAAAGTTTTTTTCATAACAGAGTGTCAAACACTCTTGAAAAAATCTTATCTTTATTTTTTTATTTAGATTTTTAATTTTTTGCCTGCACAAACCAAAGGGAGACACAAACTCCATTATTATTTTGATAATCCCAACCTATGAATGTCTTCCAAGGAAAGCCATATTTTCTTTTTAAAACAGCTTCACATAAAAATGTCTCTTCCTTCTCCTTTACAAATACAAATACAGAAAGCTTTTCCAGAACCAAAGATCAAATGTGGTACTCAAATCTGTGTCCTCTGGGATTAGTCTTGTTTTCAGAAGCTGCCAAGAGCTTTCCACCCTCCTAAGCTGGCAGGAGCCCAAAGCACACAGGAACCTGCAGGAAGTTTCCAGTTTAGAACTGCCCATTGCTGCTTCTGTTAGGCTGAGTGCAATACACTGATACTTTGCTTCAAATACTATTTGTTACTCTTTTACCTTCACAGAATCACAGAATGGTTGAGGTTGGAAGGGACCTCGGGGGGTCACCTGGTCAAACGCCCCCCGCTCAAGCATGGTTACCTAGAACCTGTTGCCCAGGACCATGTCTTGATGGCTTTAGAATATCTCCAAGGATGGAGATTCCACAACCTCTCTGGGAAACCTAAGCCAGTGCTTGGCCACCCTCAAAATGAAAAAGTGTTTCTTGATGTTCAGAGGGAACCTCCTGTGCTTCAGTTTATGCCCATTGCCCCTTGTCCCGTCACTGTTGAAAAGCACCTGGCTCTTTGCACCCTCCCTTCAGGTATTTATATACATTGATAAGATCTTTCTGAGCCTTCTCTTCCTTAGTCTAAATAGTCCCAGGTCTCTCAGCCTTTCCTCATATGCGAGATGCTCCAGTCTCATCATCTTTGTGGCCCTTCATTGGACTCCTTCAAATATATCCATGTCTCTCTTGAACCGAGGAGCCCAGAACTGGACACAGTGCTCCAGGTGTGGCCTCATCAGTGCTGAGTAGATGGGAAGGCTCACCCCCATCAACCTGCTGGCAATACCTTGTCTAATGGAGGATACCATTAGACTTTGCTGCAAGGGCCCATTGCTGGCTCACGTTCAATCTGTTGTCCATGAGAACCCCCAGGTCATTTTCTGCCAAGTTGCTTTCCAGATGGTCATCCTCCAGCATATATTGGTGCATGGGGTTGTTCCTCCCCAGGTGCAGGGCTTTGCAATTTTCCTTGCTGAATTTCATGAGGCTCCTGCTGGCCCATTTGTCCAGCCTGTCAATGTCCCTCTGGATGGCATGACAACCCTCTGGCATATCAGTCACTCCACCCAGATTTGTATCGTCAACAAACTTGCTGTAGTCAGTTATAGTCTGTCCCATCATCTATATCATTGCTGCAGATGTTAAACATGACTGGACGCAATATTGACCCCTGGGGTACACCACTGGCATCCAATTAGAATTTGTGCTGTGGGTCACCACCCTCTGGGCCTGGTCATTCAACTAGTTTTTACCACTTCACTGTCACTCATCCAGCCCACATATCAACAGATTGTCTATAGGATCTCGTGGGAGACAGTGTCAAAGGCCTTGCTGAATTCTAGGTATACAATATCTACTGCTCTCCCCTAATCTACCAGGCCAGCCACTTCATCACAGAAGTTTATCACGTTGGTCAAATATGAGTTCCCCTTGGTGAAACCATGCTGACTACTCCTGATGATTTTCTTGTTCTTAATGTCCCTGGAAAGTTTTCAGCATTAGCTGCTCCATCATCTTCCAAGAGACTGAAGTGAGGTTGACTGACCTGTAGTTCCCTGGGTCCTCCTTCTTTCCCTTCTTGAAGATGGGTTGATATTTGCTTTCCTCCAGTCTTCGGGAACTTCTTCCAGTCGCCATGATTGATTACAGATTATTAAGAGTTGCATTGCAATGATATCTGCCAGCTCCCTCAGCATTCGTGAGCGCATCCCGTGAGGGGCCATGGATTTATATGTATCCAGTTTGCGTAAGTATTCCCTGACATGATCCTTTTCTACCAGGGGTACATCTTCCTTACACCAGCCTTTCCCCCTGGTCTCTGGGATTGCTGAAGGTCAGTCTTGCTAGTAAAGACTGAGGCAAAGAAGGCATACAGAGATACATATGTTTGATGTAGAAGATATATTCTGACATACTCTGAAAATGATTCAGTTCAGTCACTAGTTCAGGTTCAGCTCAGCTGAACGAGAGTCAAATCAAGCAAGATTTCAAAAATATTCCCTGTGTGTTTCTGACCACCTCTAATATTGCCTGCTTTCCCAGAACAATTTTTTTCTTTGCTCTTCTCTAAAATAGTGATTTTATTGATTTAGGGATTTGTTCAGCTAACCTGGTACATGTTATTAGAGTGAGTAAGCAGGTTGGGATCTCTGGGACCCTGGAACCAATGAAAAGAAAGGTCTAGATGATAACGGGAAAGAAATTAAGAGTGAGCTTGTGGGAGAGCATGTATCAATGACATAGCCCTACTAACATTCAGCTTTTCTCAGTCCATTTTCTTAAGCTTCAAGCCCTGAAGTCACCTGAAGAGATTAGAGTAGAAAGGGAAAGGGGTGGGCTGTGTCTAACTGTGGGTAATTATATCAACCTAAAACTGTACACCCCCCTGGTCTGGTCCCCTGCTCAAGATTTTTACTTGATGGACGCCCATGGAAATGCAATTCTGCTACAAAGCCAGCTATACTTAGGATAGAAAAAGTACTGAGGTACCAAGGAGAAGATATCATGACTTTGGCCTTAAGAATATAGCAGCTGGGAGTGCTGGCGTCCTGATGGCAATACAAGGGCATAAACTAAAACAAATGAAACATCTAGCCAGTTGATGATTAAGGAGCAGTTTTTAAATTACCTGTGGTTGCAATCACAAGCCAGCAAGGGGATACTCTTCTATGTTTAAAAATCTGCTAAATCTTTGAGGCAGCCCCTCTGTGAACTGAGGTAACAAGAGTCAAAAAAGCCTGTTTTCTACCCTGTCAGTGTAAGGTTTGATTCCTTCCATATAGGCTAACATCATAGGGGCCTAGGGAGGTCACGGCTACTCTTCCTCTCCCTGGCCAGAAATGGAGAAGAATGTAGGACTTGTAACTGTGTTTATCATGGAGAGTCAGGGAAGACTGGGGTCTTGCACTTCATAGTGATGAAGTAAAAGAAGAGAGAAGGATGGTGTCAACATGAGGGCAAGCAGAAGGGTGGAGAGGACTGCTAAAAGCAGCAACTCTTTGTGGCTGAACTTCACAGCAGGAGGAAAGGCAGCCTTCAAACATCACAAAGGCAGAAAATTACTGCAAATAGCCAAAGTGCAGCTTATCCAGGAAACACATTCTGTCCCCTTTTGGGAATATGACGTATTCTTGGTGTCAGGCACTGCAAACCACAAGAACGCAATGTGGATCTCTGCAGAGACAGCTGTACAAAAATCCATCTTATTCAACCTGGCAGTACAGGCACACACACACAGAATAAAAAAAAATGCATTTAAAAAGCAAACTTTATCTAGCAAGACTCACCAGATTTTAAAATAAAATTCATGTGGCTACACAAACTCATTGAATGGAAAGGTTGTGTTATGTTCACACGAAGTTTGCACTACACAAAACTCTATGAAGTTCTGTAACTCAAGAAAGAGGTAAGAGTTAAATTCTTTTATGGCTGAGTACTGACCTTTTTTCTGTAATAGTTTACAATTTTCAATGAGGTTTCAAGCTATGTTGAGAGCATATTTAAGATACTCAAGTGTAGTCATCTTTGTTAGCTGGTAATCTCCTAAATCTCTGTAAGTAAGAGGGCAGAAAGCCCTGTTCCAGAAGTCAACCCACCTAGACACAACTCCTGCTGCAAATGACCCAGTCAAGGTGATTCTCACTCTGTTAACTGTACAGGAAGCTGAGAAAGACTGGCTGGCCGTTGAGGTAAGTAATTTTTAACATTGCGGATATGGAGAAGAATGTAAATGACAAGAGAAGATGGGAGAAGGATAGAGTGTTCTTCTTCTTAAGGAAGAAAACTTGCTAACCAGTAAATCAGAGAGTTTCTTTTTTTCCATTGTTCCATCAGCTTACAAGCAACACAAGGAATTACTAACAACAGTGATCCAAGAAACTGTTGAAGTATATTCTTTACTTTAAAAGGACTACTTGCATACTTAAGAATGTATTTCAGAGTTTGCTGGATAAAGGCCTGTATTAATCATGAACTATGAAATCATCAGAGCAGTTTATTTGGAGGCTAGGTCTTGACATAGTTTAGCTCTTCCTGACCTTATTTTTTCTACAGCACTGCTTGCTGTACCTGTTTAATACTGTGATATGTATTAAATCATTCAATGATTTTTCCACTCGGTGGGCAAGTCTCTTCTGCTTTTGATCAAACATATCTGAAGTTATCATGACTTCTAAGATTGCACTCTGAAGTAACAGGGACAGGGGCTTTATCAGAGTGCTCAGAAATAGTATTTGTTCCACAGTGTTAATTCTCCAACTTTGTTTGGGAGCTGTTTGTTTTCTACTTCTTGAAAAAAGATTATTTACTTAAAATCTGCAGCATAGCTGGATAGGGCTCTTCCTTCAAATTAAAATGATTTGCCCTCAGAGAATTTATGTAAATCTTTGCAAATTAATTTCAAAAAGCCCCACTCTGGAGAATCTGTGCTGTTCTTGTAGAACACAAAATTATATTAAAAAAAATACACCTCTAAAACAATATAAAACAATGCACATTAAATAGAACAAGATTACTATTTTCTATAGGCCAAATCCTTGGCTTGTGCAAATTGGTACTACTTTCAAGTCTTCAGAATGTATAAGTTTATCCTAGCCAGCCCACTATTTTAAAAATCTGAATGTCCTGAGCCTTACATTTAATATTATTATATTTTTAATAAGTAGTTAATTAGCATGTTCCAAGCCCCTGCCTAGAGGATTGCTGAAAAACCTGAGTTGCCAATTGCAGGGCTAAGTTAGTCAACATAAAGTTAATGTGATATTACATGGCACATTGAGTAGAGCATTTATAAAACCAGTGGAGCAGGCCTTTTGTTTTATATAGGAGCAAGGGAAATCTGTTATGGAAATAATGCTGTTCAGGAAATACAAATATCTGCCCCATTCTTCTGCTGCCAATGCATCATTTTCAAATGACTTAAGCCTTATTTAAAGTATGAATGTTCTCCTCAGCCTCATTTCTCTCACAATTTTTTTTTTCTGTTTACTATCCCCAGCTCTTCTTTTTCTAAATAGACCGCCCTGGGGTTCCTTTCATCCTTCATTGATCTATAGCTATAGCGATATCTTCCTAGAGATCTACACTTCTTTCCTCCTTTCCTTGTTTTTCTTTCATATTTTTCTATCTTCTCTACTTATTTCAATGTTCCCCTTTTCCTTTGTATCTTTTCATCCATATCTCCCAAAACAAGAAACAGAGAAAATAAGGCTAATACTAATAACAAGAAATCTGTGCCTCTGGTCCCAAGTACATCACAAATAGTCACAGAAGTAAGTCAGGCTGGATGTACCATCCAAGAAGCAATCTTCTGGTGTTAGTACATCTCATATGTACAAATGGAGGTGAGATTTTTATTCTGGCAAAGAATAATGACCATTCCTAGACACAACTAATACATCTATTCATGATTATTAGTGTCATATTTAATGAAATATAAGCTCATTTCTTGCAAGTTCCAATTTCATTCCTTTCATTTTCAGCTTGCCAGTCTAACCTAAGAGTTTATGGGAAAAAGTAGTTCATTTATGGGAAAAAGTAATTTCTTTCTAATTAGCCAAATGTACATTGTGACAGCCTGGAACGTGTGAAGAGAACAAGTATGCTCTTAGCAGAAAAGATCCTTGTGAAGTTCTCTGTAGTGTGCTTCAAGAGATCAGATCTTTATTTAATCATCATCTTTATCACTCTTCTCAAAGGAAAATTATCCAAACTGCCTTTTGATAACCCTTTTTGCAACGATCAAAGGTCATGTCTTCTAAAGTCATAGCTTCAGCTGGGTGTTGCAAAATTGTAAAAGCATTAGGGAACCTTCCTCAATTTAATGCTCCTTATATGTTCTATGGCTTCACAGTTCATTAAGCATTTCGTCAATGAAAAGATGTTATGGTTGATGAGATGTCTTCATTAAAATCTCTGTCATTAAGTCCTTATAATTTTAGAGGAGAAAAATGGCTTTTGTTCTGATTTTTCTCTACTCAAAAGTCAATGCTTTGTAAAATTTGGCAAAATTCCACTTGGCCTTTCCTGAATGAGCTCAGAGTATGAAAAATTATTTTCAGTCAAGAAGTTTTTGTTGTGCTTATTTTGCAGTCAACCAGCTACAAAATAGTCTTACCTATTAAAAAAAAATCCAGCCCAAGCCAGTCCTCGCAGATAGTCACCTGTTTTAACTTGTTTAAAAAAAATGCTACACTGTAAAAGAGAATGTCTCTTTTATTCCAGAAAAATAGACTTGGCAGACAGTAAATGTGTGAGTAATACGGTAATGAAAACAATGCATACCAAAAATAAGAGTCCATGCCAGCAGATCTAGCACTCTACTCAATGAAATAATTATTCATTTGCGTATGTTGTGTATTATATACATCTAAACACAAATCCTTGGCACATTTGACTGGAAAGCACAATCAGTTAGTCATAATTTGTAAATTCATTACAAAACCTCTGTTCAGCAATGTCAGATCCATCATATAAGAATAAACAGTGGCTCAAGACAGCCATAAGAAGACAGTAAGAGAAACAAATTATATTTACATGTCCTCTCATCAGAACTCAGCAAGGCTTTTAGACATAGCTGCTGATGGCTTGGAAAATCTTTGAAGAATGTAAGTAGTCGTAGAATCATAGAATGGTTTGGGTTGGAAGGGACCTTAAAGGCAACTTCCACTAGACCAGGTTGCTCAAAACCCCATCCAACCTGGCTTTGAGCACTGCCAGGGAGGGGGCAGCCACAACTTCTCTGGGCAACCTGTTCCAGTGCCTCACCACCCTCACAGTAGAGAATTACTTTCTTATATCTAGTCTATATCTACCCTCTATCAATTTACAGCCATTTCCCCTTGTCCTATCCCTACATGCCCTTGTAAAAAGTCCCTCTCCAGCTTTCCTATAGGCCCCCTTCGGGTACTGGAAGGCTGCTATAAGGTCTCTCTGCAGCCTTCTCCTCTCCAGGCTGAACAATGTCAACTCTCTCAGCCTTTCCTCATAGGAGAGGTCTTCCAGCCCTTGGATGATCTTTGTGGCCTTCCTCTAGACCTGCTCCAACAGCTCCATGTCCTTCTTGTGCTGGGAGCTCCAGAGCTGGATGCAGGACTCCAGGTGGGGTCTCATGAGAGTGGAGTAAAGGGGCAGAATCAGCTCCCTTGAACTGCTGGCCATGTTTCTCACGATGCAGCCCAGGATATGGTTGGCCTTCTGGGCTGTGAGCGCACATTGGTGGCTCCTGTCCAGCTTTTCATCCACTAGTAACCCCAAGTCCTTCTCCTCAGGGCTGCTCTCAGTCCATTCTCTGCCCAGCCTGTATTTGTGCTTGGGACTGCACTTGCCCTTGTTGAATCTCATGAGGTTTGCACAGGCCCACCTCTCAAGCCTGTCAAGGCTTTCCCTTCAATGACATGCCTTCCCTCCAGCATGCTGACCACACCACACAGCTCAGTGTCATCAGCAAACTTGCTGAGGGTGCACTCAACCCACTCTCCGTGTTGCTGACAAGGATGTTAAACAGCACTGGTCCCAGTACTGACCCCTGAGAAACGCCACTCGTCAATGTTCTCCACTTGGACATCAAGTCATTGACCGCAACTCTTTGAGTGCAACCATCCAGCCAATTCCTTGTGTACTGAGCGGTCCATCCATCATATCCATGTCTCTCCAATTTAGAGACAACGATGTCATGTGGGACAGTGTCAAATGCTTTGCTCAGGTCCGGGTAGATGATGTCAGTTCCTCTTCCTTTATCCACCGATGCTGTAAAGGCCACCAAATTTGTCAGGCAGGATTTGCCCTTAGGGAAGCCATGTTGGCTGTCACCAATCACCTCCTTATTTTCCATATGCCTTAGCATAGTTTCCAGAAGGATCTTCTCCATGATCTTGCCGAGCACAGAGGTGAGACTGACTGCCCTGTAGTTCCCCGGGTCTTCTTTTTTACGCTTTTTAAAAATAGGGGTTATGTCTCCACTTTTCCAGTCTGTAGGAACTTCATTGGACTGCCACAACTTCTCAATTCCCTCAGGACCCACGGATGCACCTCATCAGGTCCCACGGACTTGTGCACCTTCAGTTTCCTTAGATGGTTTCGAACCTGATCTTCTCCTAGAGTGGGTGGTTCTTCATTCTCCCAGTCCCTGCCTTTGACATCTGCAACTTGCGCAGTGAGGCTGGAGCACTTGCTGTTGAAGACTGAGGCAAAAAAGTCCTTGAGTACCTCAGCCTTCTCCATATCCTGGGTAACCGGGTCTCCTGTTTCCTTCCAGAGAGGGCCCACATTTTCGCTAGTCTTGCTTTTATCACTGACGTACCTATAGAAGATTTTCTTGTTGCCCTTGATGTCCCTGGCCAGATTTAATTCTTTCAGGGCTTTAGCTTTCCTACCCTGATCCCTGTCTGCTCAGACAATTTCTCTGTATTCCTCCCAGGCTACCTGTCCTTGTTTCCACCCTCTGTAGGCTTCCTTTTTGTGCTTGACTTTGTCCTGGAGCATCATGTTCATCCATGCAAGATTCCTGGTGTTTTTGCCTGACTTCCTCATTGTTGTGATGCATCACTCCTGAGCTTGGAGGAGGTAATCCTTGAATATTAACCAGCTTTCTTGGGCCCCTCTTCCCTTCAGGGCTTTGTCCCATGATACTCTACCAAGCAGGTCCCCGAAGAGGTGGAATTCTGCTCTCCTGAAGTCCCGGGTAGTGAGCTTGCTGTGTGCACTCCTCGCTGCCCTAAGGATCTTGAACTCCACCATTTCATGGTCACTGCAGCCAAGGCTGCCCTTGAGCTTCACTTTCCCCACCAGCCCCTCCCTGTTGGTGAGAACAAGGTCCAGCATAGCACCTCTCCTTGTGGGCTTTTCAATCACTTGGTTAGTTGGTGTTGCACTACATGTAACTTGCCTTCTCAATCGTGTTCCAGACCCTATGGTTACACATCACCAGACCACACAAGCAGAAGTAATCGCATCACCAGTTAGCTAATGTATAGTAGCTAATCCCAGATTTTGAAGGGACTAGCAGGTTTATGTTAAATCCTGTTTTAATTATCATTTCAACCGTGTGTGGAGTTGGATGAATGAGAAGGATGGAGAAATGGCTGGCTCACTATGCCTGCTCTCGACTCTAGGGGCTGTATATTCACAAGAGGGAATTCCATGTGTGCCAGTCATTATATGAATTCATAATAATAATTAATTTGGAAACTTTTGCAATTTCCTGTTATTCTCTGTGACTCCCTGTTGGCTTGATTACAAACTTACCTCTTTATTTATTGTTCACATCTTTATTTTATACACAGAGAGTCTAATACATTGGCCCAGGAGCTAATGCAGTTGTTATTATCCAGGACATGTAACTAAACTCACGATTGTAGATCAGCTCCTGCTCTGGATTCAAACAGGGAAACAATAGGAGAATAGTTTCCTCAACAGCAATATAATAACATACATACCCCCCAGTGAGAGCAAAATTAATCTAAGGTCAAAGACCTTTCACATGCTTTTTCAAGGGAAAGAACAATTTCTATGGTTTGCCCTTAAAAACTGATAAACCTAGTGAAGTCTAAGAAGCATGGGACTTGCCACCAGAGCAATTCTCTCATTTGTGTTGGCTTTTGGGCACTGCTTATGCATGGAATGAGGTAACTGTTAAACTCTTCCTCACTCCTGGTCTGGCACAGTAACTTGCAAGTCACCATGGCATACAGGCCCCTAAGTTACCTTCATACGTGTAGGTACCCATGAATGATGCACCTAGC
The DNA here is from genome assembly GCF_030867145.1 of Opisthocomus hoazin. Lineage (NCBI taxonomy): Eukaryota > Metazoa > Chordata > Aves > Opisthocomiformes > Opisthocomidae > Opisthocomus > Opisthocomus hoazin. The sequence goes on from NC_134415.1 coordinate 56,795,709, forward strand.
CTTTATTCACAGTGAGAATCACACAGAGGTGCAGGCATAAAGGGTAGAGATTCCCATGAAAATCAGTGGCATTCTGCACAGACAGAAGGGCATATTTCAAATGAAAGATTGAGACCTAGTAGTTTATCAAGACCTATAAGGGTTTGGGTGTTGCTTTTGGTTTTTTATCGTTTGGTGAAGATCATAGTTTTCTTTCCTTTGTATTATTGCAGTAAGCATGAACTTCATCATGTTTGTAATGATGCAGGTTTATTTGGTGAATCTCCCATTTCTAGAATGAAGTAATTAAAGATAAACTGAATATATTGCAGTAATCTGTTCCTGTTTGTATAGTATTTTGGCTAATGTCAGAATGATAATAAAGCCTGAAATAAAAAGGAGTGAATTAAAAATTCATAAAGCAGCTGTGCTTTTCTGAAGTAGGTGAGGGGAATTTTGGAATTCCATTGACTGCTCGAATCCAATTGTGACATGGGACCTGATTTCATTTCATACCTGTAAATACAATGGTGTTCGGGACCCTCCAACCATCGTTGTTCAAATGGCAGTCTTGCTTTGTGCGTGATTGGAAGGATTAATCATCCAGGAGTTTATATACTATATGGAGTAATTAAAAGAAAACTCTCCCACATAAAGGCTTTTTATGGTCTTATAGAACTGCCACCTGAAATGTAAAGCCTGAAAAATCATAGTTGCTTATTGTATTTGCCTGCTGTGAAACTGGTTAATCTATAGCCTTTTAATTTTCTTAAGGATGTATGATGAAGAATGGTATGAAAATGTTAAGACTAAGTTGATTACAATAGACATGAATCAGTCATTTTCAGACTTGCCCATATAAAGTTGATGCTTTCATTTGGTGTAATTATGAACATTAGGAAGTTGGAACAAGCAGCCTAAGATCTTGAAATAAGAATGTAATACATTACAGATTGTCACAGAATCACAGAATCACAGAATGGTAGGGGTTGGAAGGGACCTCTGTGGGTCATCTAGTCCAACCCTCCTGCTGAAGCAGGGTCACCTACAGCAGGCTGCACAGGACCTTGTCCAGGAGGGTCTTGAATATCTCCAGAGAAGGAGACTCCACAACCTCCCTGGATAGCCTGTTCCAGTGCTCCGTCACCCTCAGAGGGAAGAAGTTCTTCCTCATGTCTCATTGTCCTGAGATGACCTAATACATAAGTGAAGCCATTATGTTTTATCCTCACATGGAATGTTTAGCTCATGGAAACATCTGTAAATAAACAATTAATGACCTTGATTTTCTTCTCTTTTGTGGTTTTTTTCTGGCCAGCCAAAGTGCTCTTGTATCATTTTGAAAGTTTCTGACCTCCTTCCCAGCTATTCTTCTACTTGCAGAAGTGTTGTGTTTTAAACAAAGGAATAAAACCTTCATGCACTGAGCCGCTAAGCAATTAAAAGCCTTATGGATAGAAGCCAATAGCTCTCATTTTCTTCCTGCAGTTGTAGATGAGGAAGTTGGAAGGTGTTCTTAAGTGAGAGCTATAATGCTGAACATTAAGTAGCTGTATCTAAAAATATAGGTGGAAGAAGCAAAGGTCTTTCAGACAAATTATTAACAGTTTATTTTGATTTAAAGGAAGGAAGTAGTCCCACCATCTGTCACACAATATTTCCTTTACTGAAGTAAGAGATAGCATGACTCAGAGAGGCAAAATAACTCCATTATTATTAGACAGTCATTTATATTTAAAAAGTAAATAAGAAATAAATAGCAGTGACACTATATAACGTGCTTGGGTCTGCAAAGAAGAGAAATAGTTCATTTGCAAGTAGGGAATACATTATTATGGAAAGAAATGTTATGAGATTAAGATAAGAGTAAAACTTCACTGGTCTTTCTTCTCACGGTAAATGGTTACATCTGTACAAAACTCAGAAACTTATCAAAATTCCATCATAAGACTCCTTTTGCTTCTGTATATTTTCAACAATACATTTTTAATCATTTGAAATCTTCGTGCATTGAAAATGAAACAAGCGCTGAAGTCTATTCAAAATTGAATGGAAAACTGAATAGAAGATATACTGACATCATCTTATAAACAGCTCCATCCCACCCGCAGAATTCTTTTTGCACAAAATGCAGCAAAAAGAGTTACTCTCCATGGTTTCACAGAGCAAAACAAAAAAAAATTAATAAGGCAAAATTTTAAAGATTTTCATTGAGCACCATGTTAGACTGAAATTGATGGGAGTCATCATTTTTTATTTTCTGTTACTCAGTCTCTGAATATTTTTCAAACAATCGCAAGTTCTCAGGTTTACTTCAGAGAGCTTTTGGTAAGTTTAGTGTTCTTTAATTGCCAATATCAACAGTTATCTCCCATCAAACCCTCCACAGCAATCTGTTGGCATTTTGTTACTTCTTTTCATGTGCAAAATCTTGTTAAAGAATTTTATTTGAGTGCAGCCTAAGATCAATACCCGTCATACTACAAAAAGTTGACTCCTCCAACAATGACTGCTTCTCCTAAATATGCTTTACTACGTTCTTCCATTTGCGTGCCATATTTATGTCCTATATACATCTCAACCTTTTTACATACTGCTAGCAATGAATAAACCTTCTTGGCTAAACAAATAAGTGACTTCGTTACAGCAACTGATTGCAACTTTATTTTTTTGTATTATTAGTACAACTTTACTTTGCAGATGACTCCTTAAAATCCCAGATATCAAAACAATTCTGTTACCCAGTTCATACATCCTGATCAAAATTATTGTATCTTATGCTCTTTTCTCCTAATCAACTCTACCTTCTTTTGAATAAACCTAATTTACTTATGCCAGGCTACATGTTATAGTGAAATTTTCCCTGTGTGCTTTGTTGAAAGGCAAACACCTCAATAAACTCAGCAGAGGTAACGGTGATACAATCTGCATCTAATTTTAAAAGCATGCCCTTGGGCATAACCTGCAGTTACCCGAGTCTGGAATAATTTTACTGGGATGCTTCACAATTGCCTGCTCATGTAGTTATCATACCTCGGCTGACAGACGGAAGGTTGTGTGAAATACACCTCAGATCTGCTCCGGTATCACCAATCCCATGTTCCTAAATAGTAGCCAGCATTACTGGAAGATCTAGATGTGTACACTTTTGGTGAACAGAAAGAATTTATTGTAGGTAGCAGAACTGCTTCCTGGACTGCTGGAACATTACAAGTAGCACAGAAGTCCCATTCCATTTTTAGGGTGATTTTTTTTTCTTAACCATAGTTCAGATGTTTGCCAAAAAAAAAAAATCAAACACCAAACTCAAAAACCTCCCTTTTTTTCCAAGATTAAAAATTATTGCACTTGGATTTGTTTTATTTCAATGAACACTTTCAGTGAAGGGCAAATAATTTTTGTTGAAAGCCATTTCCCATTTTGGAGAGGTTGTTTTGTCAGCTCCAGCTGAAAATGCACAGAAATGCTCCCTCAGCCCCTGGCTCTTTAACATATTAGCCGCAACAGCATCACAGCATGCTATGTTAGTGAAAAAAAAATTGCTTTGACCAAGTGCAGAATCCTGTTTTCAAAAGCCTATAACTCAAGCAAATCAAAACAATTTTTCAGTCAATTTCAGCTTTTAACATCTCTCTATTACAGCTGTACAGATGTTCAAAATAACACCAGTGCCTTTTTTATAATGAGAAATGTCTGTCTATTTTCCCACGCTCACATTCTGAAATGAATTTCTAATCAAACATTTTGAAAATTCTTTTTGGGTAGAAATCAAGCAAGGAATACTCCAGCCAAAAGTTGTTTTTTTCTGAGTCTGAGAATAAGTGAATAAAAAGGGAAATCATTATGCTGCCTTAACCAACGCTTTAGTTGGCAGTGTAATCAAATTACAGGCTGCTATAATAAAGCGAGATCACCTGTGGTATGTGCACACTGGAAAAAGAGGTAGAATTAAATGTAAGGCTTTATCAAAGTATAATTGTAACCCAGTGTTAAAAGTTACTAAATTCCATGTCAGGGAGGGCTATCCATGCTGGAGACATCTGCACAAATCATTCCCAAAGTTGCAGTACCTGCCTAGTCAACACTTATCTGCAGACACTGAGCTGAAATGCACAAAAGCACAGAAAATCTCCTTTAGTTCTTGTGAGAAGTTTAACAAGGCACAATTAATTTGATATGTACCCAGTAGTATTTTATTTTCAAGCACATATTTGGTTATTGTTTTCCCTTTTGGGGTTAAAGCGAAGGTGAAAGTTGAGAGATGATGGCTGAGGAATATACTGACTATAGTGGTGATAATTAGGAGCCTTTGTGCTGGTCTTTTCTTCATGTCACATTCATAAATCAGCTGAAATCAAGTCTGCATCAAAATCCAGCAATTTAGAAAAGAAGCCAGATTAAAAATTTCTACATGAACTTCCACCCAAAAAGCACAAATATACTTCTCAACAAACCCACACAGCCATGTTTCTGACATACACACATGCCTTTAGTGGGCCCACATTTATTTTGAAGTGTCATGAACTTTATGCCAAAGTATGATTGATGTTCAAGTTTGTAAGAAAAGATACTCCATAGTTAAAGGAAAAAAAAAAAAAAAACCACAAAAAAACCCCAACCTTAGTATATGAGGCTTGCATGCTTTCAGATGATAATAAAGGGTATTGAACACTTTTAATCTTACTCATACTATGTAACTAGGTAGCAGGGACTATATCGTGTCCAAATAGTGACTAATGGAATATGTCTGCTCCAAATTCAGACTAGGTTAAGGCTGGTATGTTGTGAGCTTGCTCACACTAGCACTGAATTTAGCTGCTTCTGGCATCAGAATCTATGGTTTCACCAGGCTTACTTTGAGTCTACCCTACTCATTGTGCATATTCCCATAGAGAAGAACTTTGAATCAGTAAAGGCTGACTAATTATGACATCCATGCAGAGAAAACTCTTGAAAGCAAGAAAATGTTAGATTACGGAACTTCTCTTAAAGGTACCTTAGTGCCCACACAACACATTTCCACTGACATGAGTAAACTTCACACCTCCCCACAGAACTTCCTTCTGTCTCCCAAATATAAGGGATCCCATCCAGCTCATTAATTTCGCACTACAGAACCCCCACACTATAAGCCTAGCTCAACACTGATTATTTCATAAAGTTAGTAAGGTCAAGATGATGCGTATGTGTGAGATTTTGAAATAAAGAGGAGATGGGGGTGTTTGAATTTTATTTATGCTTCAGATTTGTAGTTCCGAGATGTCCAACTAACAGCAATTTTTTTAAATGTTTTTTTTTTAATAGAATAAAATGCAGGATCTAGTTCTAATTCTATATTTCAGACTACCAGCTTGGAGAAAATGTGCTGCATTCATATAGCAGGTGAGGTAGCAGAGCAGTTGTTCCAAAGACTAAATGAGGACAGTAGTAACTGAGAATTATTAAGTGAAGAATCTGAATTGAAACATGATGGATAAACACATGGGCAATTTTTAAATGGGATAAAGATACTGCTTGGCTTCTGGTAAGTTCCTTTGTGCTGTCTAACGAGAAAAAAAATTTTTCATCATTTGCTGAGGCAGTCAATTCCTGTGTCTTTCATACACTACTCTGTGGTACTACTACATTTTCTTATTGCTGTCACCTGATGCCTATATATGAAGCAATCCGGAATACACGCTTTATAACTGCACTTGCTCAGATATATCCTGCATAGAATAGGTAGCTCACATCAATGTTGAATGAAAATGTAAACTTAATGAGGAATAAAGTAAGCAGTAATTGAATTTTAATCACACAGTCACCTAAATATTGCTATTGCTTAATAGGCATACTGGTTCCTTAGACTCAGATTAGCAAAGCTGTTTAGGATCTTCTAGATACAGAGAGGCACCAGGGAAATCTGCAATTTTACATAATCACTCAGACACTTGTGTAAAACTCCCTCATCTGCATGCCTAAACAGCTTTGAATTTCCGGTTTCATCCTTTTTCTGGATTGCAATGGCATCTTTAGTTTATAAAGGCTGAAGGGGCAAAGGAGAAGTCCTCATTAGGACTCTCTTTCAAAGGAATTATTTTTGCTTGCTTGCTCTACCACTAACAGTTTGGAGAGTAGTTTCTGCATCACTCTGAAGTGTCCTTAATTTCGACATCAGCTGCCATGTTAGAGTGCTCGTATTAAGTGTGATCCAGAAAGCATCACTAGAAGCTCCACACTGCTTGCTTACTCCTTACTAGTAGGAAAGGTTTGAACTCCTGCTAAAATGAGAGTTTTCATTTTCCTTTTGTGATTGGAGCAATGCAAATGGGACTCAAAATGGAGTTCAGCCTGAATTCACAACAGTTTTTAAATCTTATTGATTGATTCAAAGAACATTCGACTGTAGGTGAATGAGAGAGCATGGTAGCAGAAATATCAAGGGATGGCACAATAAGCATTAGATTTGAGGAAAAGGAATAGAAATTAAGATAGCATAATGAGGCAACAATAAAAAGCATCAATGTAATTTTCCCATTACTGGAAACAGTCGCAATATTTTCCTGTGGGAGAAGATGGGGAAAAGGGTTTTTTCATTGTTCATTTTTCCTGCTGGTGAAATACATTCCTCTGATCCTCTTGAATACCCTTAATCACAAGGTAGCAGTATTTCATTCTCAGAAAACCATCATATTTCAGAGAATGCTAGAACTAGTTTCGGAAAAAAACAAATGTCTAACCCTGTAACTGAATATTTTAATGCTAATGCCACATTTGAATCACTCTGTTTAAAAAACAGTACGTGAACTTGGAGCATACAGAGTAGGCAAAGTAGAATTGAAACAGTATTTCGAAGAGAAATTGCATACAAAGTTTGTTAAGCAGAAATAATAAGTCTTCTGCAAATGGATTTTCAGATATTTTTTGTTTTTTAAAATAGAGAATGTGGTCGTCCCTCTTAAAAAAAAGTTACTAGGTAGCAGAAATTAATCTTTAAAGGAGAGTTTTGGTCATTCCAGGGCTTGATTTGCTGTAAATAAAAGAGAGATATTTGCCACCAGAAACCTCTAAAATGCTAGACAAGTTTAAATGTTACGCAAAGGTATCAGGTTCTGCCATGCCCCAGACCTTTGAAAGATTCCTGAAATTATTTAAATGCTTTTTGTATTTTATTTGAATGTATCTCTATACATATGCTATGACCGTACTGTCAGAAATTCTTTCCTTGCAGAAGTTTACAGTTCATTTTTTTTCCTTTAATTGAGTCACATTTTCCCTTGTTCCTACTTGGGTTCATTGTTTCTTGTCCTCCCTCTGTGTACCTCCAAGAAGCGTCAACTTCTGGTTTTGGACAGCAGAAAGGTCTCCCCGGAGCCTTCTCTTCTTAAGGCTGAACAAGGCCAGTTCTCTCAGCCTCTCCTTTGTACACCATGTGCTCCAGCCCCCTTCTCATCTCAGCAGGCCTCCGTCGGATGGCTCCAGTATGTTGATGTACTCCTTAGCTTGGGCAGGCTTGTTAGCTTCGGCATGGAACCACATGGATAAACCAGTCTGAGACTGGTACATCCTCATAGCTGGGTGTTACTGGAGAAATGTTGTTGTCTAGGACTTGCACAGGCATCTCTCCACTGAAGGTTACTTCTCCTAAGGTCTCAGCCAGAGAGGAATCCACATCCTCAGTAGTGATGAACTAATTTTCTTTCCTCTGCTCAGACTGTTTAAATTTCTGGTTTTGTTTCAAGAAATAAAATTCTAATCAGTTCAATGGATGGAACTGCATGCACTCCAATTAGATTTAGGCCTCACAAGAGAAAATGTGCAGTCTGACACTAAATTAGGACCAAGCCCTGTCTCGGAAACTCATGAGGAAAATAACACATCACTGCTATACTACTCAGTGCCACGTCGAGGTACTCTGAGGCAATGCTCCCAGACACTAGGAAGGAAAATACATGTTACAGACAGTCTCAGGTGTGGTTTATGAAAATCTGAGGGAATTATGAATGAGAATAATTAAGGCAGTGATTCTATTTAAAAATGAACAAGATTTTTGTTGCAAAAACTTTCACACCCTGATCACAGTAAGCCTCTGCAAATTTTGCTTAAAAAAATTAATCAACACGGCAAATGAAATATTGCTTGCAGAGCCTTGAAAGAAATTTTCTTTAAGGAAGCCCTGAGTGAAAGAAGAATGAGATCTGTTTAGCATTTATCATTTTACTCTGCAATCTTTCCACATCATTCTCTGCATAACTAATCTAACCGTAAGATTTATCACTTTCCCAAATCAAAACTGGTTCCTCCTCAGTTTAACTCCATTAGGCCCAGACTAAGAATGCATAAGCTTGATATCTGTAAGAAAAAAGAAGCAAAAGCAGCTTTTTTATTTCTTTCGCTCCCCATAAAGCACCTGTAGCTGTTCATAAAACAATGACCTTGTCCCACTTCTGCATCCATAGATATCTAGGTGAAATAGGCCCTCATCACAACAGGGTAAATACACAGTTTGGCCTTCTAATTGTATTTTATATACAGTCAGAAGAGCTTTCTTTTTTTAAAATGTCAAATGTTAAAAAACTGCATGTTAAAAATTTGCAAACCTCTAAAAGCATCAGATGATTTCCATTCTTTTTATCTTCAAAAAATATCTGTTGTGATACATGGAATATGTGATACACTGGTGATTTTCTATTCTTTCCAAAATTTCCTTGATTTTCAACTGCCTAGTCCCACCTTTGTATTTAAAAAGGCTCTTGCCTTTTGGATGTCTTTGTCTTAAAATTGTATATTTTAGTACTTTTACGACCTGAGACCCAAAATAACCATTTCAGTCCTTAGTGCACATCTCATTGCATGCTAGCCACTGTCTCTTTTGTGGCAAGTATATGGCTGTGCTATAGATAGATAGGGGCAGCATTGCCAGGTCTTTTTTTCACACTTCACTCTGCTCCAAGTGTTCTAGGCACACCATTACAACTAATCTGTACATTCCTTCCTTTGGGGACAGCAGTATGTCCTTCTTCAGCAGGAGATGGTGTAAGTCCTGCCCTGTTGTTTGAAGTACGTTCAGGCAATGCACCACTGTAAACAACGGCTTCAGCTACGACGTGTTTATTTGCTTTTCGCCTCCTGAAATCTTCACACATACTTTCAGTCTGAAATCATAAAACATATTAATATTTGAAGAGACACAACTTTAAAATAAGAGGTCGTAAGTAGCTATAATTTAGAAAGGAAATTTTGCTTCTTGAGAAATCATGGTGAGTATACTTCTTCTTTTCCCCAGACTAGCCACTTAACTAGCCACTGAAAACGGTTTGTATACAGTGAGGTTTTCTATTCTGAAAACGTAATTCAGTTTAGGTATCCATACAGAGTCCACAAAGGTCCTTCACTCACAATTGCCACTCAGCAGCATCCAGAGCACAACCGACATCCTACACTGGCAGCACTGTACATGGTGCCAACAGCAGAAAGCTCTAACATTTTTATGAGCAGAACTGAAAACAACCTCTGCAATTGAAACTGTAGAGGATGATAGACAATGGGCTTGGAAATGGTGTGAAACAAACTTACTCAAGACCAAAGCAGTGAAGTGATATGTGCTGGGGCTATTCTTGGCAGCTTCCAGATGTGGCGTACCACAATTTTTGCTACTTATGCAATGGGAGAGCTGAAGTTCTTTCTGTACTCCCAGTGGAGTCACCTCTGCTATGGGGAAGTTAACTATTCTTGAACATACTCTTGGATTTCAGGAATTTATTGTTTGTACCAATGAACAAAAATGATATGCATTTATTTTGTTGCCTGATATTGTATCTCCTTCCCAAGATGGCATTAAAATTTGTTTTTTAAGAGTCCTGTGGAATTCTGGATAGAGTGACACACCCATCAAGGTTTTTCTCCTAATCATAGCTCACAGAAGTTATGTTCTGATCACTATACAGCTCCACTAGTTCTATTTCTATGGTTTTCTGTGCATTAACACAAGTTTCTTCCAGGCTGGAAACCAGAGGCCCTTCCTGAACCACTCCCAGTGTCTACACAGCTGGCACAGGCATTCAGATGATGGACTTTTCCACATCTGTCCGAATCTTTTTTCTTAAGAAAAAATGACTGAGCAGAAAGAAACCTTACGTAGGCTGGATTGGATTCAGCCATTGGTGACTACTTGGATCATTCTCTAACTATGACATTTTGAAAATACAGGTACTTTGATTATGTGTTTTTTTTTTACCAGACTTGATATGATCTTTGTAAGTCTATGGAAATATTTCTGCAGGCAACAATAACTAAGGGAATTAACATTGTTAACTGGTATTAATTCTTCTCCTGAGAAAGTCACGTGCAACATCCTTGCTACTATTGACACAATTTTTTAAGGTTTGACAAATATGGTGAGTCAAGCCTGCTTGTTCACTACAGGTACATCTGGGACTGTTTATAAGGAGTGCCTGTTTAAATACCTATACCACACCCTCCATATCAAGAAGAAGGCCTTGCTCAACTGTTTTGATGACTCCTAGTGTTTTAATGATAATGCTACTTGTTCCAAAGTACTGAAGGTTTTCTAGTACCTACAATATACACTGGACTACTCCATCACCGCGTATGCACCGCAGTATGTCATCTGTTTGTGAGATGTTTCATTTTCAGTAGTCTCAACTCCAAAATTTCCACCTAGATAAAACCTACTCTTGTAGCTGCTAAGATTTCTGCTAGAATAAGTATACAAAAGATGGACAGACAGTCATTCTTACCATAGAATAAGTCTGAAGAATGCCAAGATGGATTTTTGAGATTAATAATACAGTATTAGAGTGCTTAAATCTTAATATTCTGCTGGTGGTGTTTGCTGATGGTTCTTGCATAGTGTCTATGATCTTTATAGTCTCAGACTCTAGAGGAGGTGAAAGTAATTACTGTCTTAGAACGTTGCCAGAGAGGTACAAAGGTATCAGGGAAGCTGTGCCTTTTAGCTTCTGTGCATCTGGTGTGTTGTGCTCACCTTGGTCACACACACACATATGTGTACCTACACAACTGCTCTGTCCCTTTATCTGCAATATAGCGGTGACTTGCTTCCCCTCTTCTGGAAATATTTAGTTTTATCATGAAACTCATAGTGTCTGGTGTTTCTGGGATTACCAAATAAAACGTGTACCTCTTTTTATTTCAACAAATTAAAAGACACCTAGTCCTTGCAATTGGAAAAAAAAAAAAAGAATGACAAAAGCACACCTCAACTTTCAAAACAGACTGTATAGACTGTGAGCATAGAGAATCAAATTTATCCTCATCACAAGGAGGTGGGGGTAGCTGATGTTTTAGAAATCCATTTATCAAAATACTAGAACACATGCTTAACATTCAGCTTATGTGTGTCACATGCCTGTAAGTGCTTAAATTTAGGCCTGTGCTTTTATATTTTAGTCAATCAAAATTAGTATATTCATTTTATGAATGGACACTTACTTTCAATTAAACAAAGATTTCAATGAAGAAAAAAATTACTACAGTATTCCACTTTGCTACTCACTTGATGGATAATATACTAGTTCAGGGGGCTTAATATCTTTTATTGAAAAAAGATGAAGTAACTACAACACTGAACAGCTGTTTCTGACAACAGGGAAGCCACTTAGGCAATTTATATTTGCAGTGTTGTTTACATATGGGAATAGTACTCTAGAGCACAGTATGTGAGCTAAGGAAAGTAAACACACACCCAATTTGTAAACTTTTAATATGCTTGTTTTACCATAAAAATAGACTTGTAATTAGTTCCCAGGAGTTTTGGTACAATGAGATGAAGTCTAATTTCAGACAAGATGAACAGAAGATTGTTGCCTTAGCTGAGACTTAGACAAGCATGCCAAGACAAATAAAATGAATGGGAGTCTTCTTACATGTTTAAATGCCTTTACATTAGAATAAATAGAATTAAATTGAGAGTGCTGACTGACAGCCTTCAACAAGATATAGCACTGTACCACTGGACTAGATTTTTTTTCCTGTCTTCAGTCTCTGAGATTGCTGTGAAAGCATAAACACACAGTTTTGAGCAACTAAAAAAGATACGATGATTAACTGTTGCGAGAGGGAGAAGGAGAGTGAGAAATCCTAAAAAGTAAGAAAGTTCTAGATCCACAAAAGCGTTATGGTATAAAATGCCCTTTGATTTCAGTTTTACTGGATCTAGACTAAAAATCCCATTCTGTAAAGATTTATTCATGAGTAATGAATTATAGTCATCCCCAAATGACTACTAATATAAATAAAACATCAAAAAAGCAGGCTTGCAAAATTAGGTCCAAGTCATCACACAGTATGGTGAGGTTCTGCACACAGAAAATACATGTAACACACATAAAATACATTTAAATGTTTAAAGCAATTTTAACAACTCAAAAAACAAGGGAAAATCAGAACCTTTAGCCTCCATGAGCATATTTGGTATAGGAAAATCAAATGTCTGTGTGCAAAAGCTTGAATGTTTTTCTGCCATAGTCATTAAAGACAGTTATAATTTGGGGATTTTTTCTTGCATGTTTAATTTAAGTGATCAGCACAGAAGTTTCAGAGCTGAATGGTCTTTTTTTGGCAGTATAGGCATGGTCTCATTACACTCTTTTCCCTCTCATCAACAACTTTGGAGCCTCCGATGCAGTTTTGAGCAACCTGAGGAGCAACCTAAAGACTTTCTTAGTTTGTGACACTCGTAATGAGCTCCTAGAAAATGCTGCATGCCTAATGCCACTTCAGTAAACTCCCTTGGTAAAAGCTCTCAATGTGCCCTTTATATGCATGGATACGGTCAAAAAAGTAACAGCATATTCCTATTGCAAAAGATATCTGATTCCTATTTCTGCAACGTCTAGTACACAATCTTTGAAGACCCTTTCTATTCCCATAAAATATCATGCAGACTCTCTCTGTAAATGAGTCGCTTTCAGTTTCTCTGTGCGAAGTAATTAAATTATTATCAGTACTGTAATATGTCCCTCTCTATTGCTTTCCTTTTAAAGAATTCTTTTTTTGTATACTGCTATTCTCTAATCTGGCTTTCAAATTAACAACACGGACATAAGCTCCAGAACTATAAGTCCTGTTTTTCACTTAACCCCATCTGATAACGGACTCCTCCCAAGACATGGAGGGACAAGAGCTTCCCAAATGCGACCACAGCATTCTTTATGACAAGGTCTCCAGTTCTACCGTGCCTATCTAGTTGATGGTGTTTGATTTCAGAATGGATGAGGTTTTTCTTGCTTGCTATCTGGTTAGTGAGAAGAGAATGTCTTATACTAATTTAATCAAGGAAGATTATTATATAACATCTGTCAGATTGACTTGTACCATATGGGCCCTGGGCCATCTTCTGTAATAGAACTTACAGAGACATCTCAAAATGTCTGTGAAAATAGAACATATTTTTAGAATTGTAGAATATCCTCCCACACTGCCAAATGAACCTGTCAAAAGCGCATCTTGATATGTTCAGCTCCTACAATTCATGCTTGTTTGCAGTAACGATATTTATTGACCAAAGGTGGGTGGTAGAGGTTTTTTGATCTGCTTTTGCAGATGTTCAGTTAACAGCATGGAAGGTTTTTTAGGGTGGGGTTTTTTTGCAAAGTTTTCTATATGTTCTGAAGCAATCTCTTTTTGTTTTTTTGGGTTTTTTTACACTAGAGGAGGAAAGATTAAAGAGACTGAATAATGAGAACAAAAGAGGAGAACAAAAAAGTAACAAAATAAATGAAAAGCATTTACATGGTCCAATCTCTGTGGTTATGATCCAAACACAAAGATAACGTCTACCTGACCCTATTCATGATCCTAAACTGTAGATTTTCAGTAGCAGTAAGAAGTAAAATCTTGAAATAATAATGCTCAGTTTGGGGATGGCAAGATGGCGCCTCCTGAGCCATGTGGAGCTACTGGAGCTGGTTTGAGGACGATGGGGGAAATAGGCAGTAGGAGTGCAACTTTTCTGGCTAGGGTAGGAGGGATTCAAGGGGGCAGAGGGGAACTGGAAGGAAGCATTTGGGAAATGTGGGAAAGCATCTAGTAGTTCAGTATGTGGCTTCAGTATGTGGCTTTTCGATCCTGTGTATTGTATTTACTTGGCTAGTAAATGCCAGCACACTCCTACCCTACTTACTATGGCAGAAGGAGAATCTGCGGTTCCTAAACAGGCAGGTATTCTAGCTAGTTTCTAAGAGAAAAGTCATCAAGCAGTTGGCTGCTAAAGTCTTAACTTCTAGGATATGGACTTCTAAATCATAGTGTCTAACAAATGAAGAAGCCTGAGCATAATTAAGACTGAACACAAATAAGGTCAAAAAGGAAAGTAAATATCCAGAATTTGTTCTAAAGATGTCCATTGTCCTGAGACTAATGGTAACAGGAGTTCCATTAAGAGAGGTGTCGACGGACCATCACATTGTCTAGATGTATGCACTCACACTTTTCTATTGAGAGCATCAGTGTGAGCTGGGAAAGAACGATTCATGTCTTGTAAAGGAAGCTATACTAGTGGCCCACAAAAATGTGTCTTGCACTGAAGAAAACAGCTATTCCTGCAGTTACTGGTCTATTATCAGCTATCTATTCTGGAAACCTACAAACGTCTAGGACTACATTTTTAAAGACACTAAGGGCAGGATCATAGAAGCTTATCAGCATCATGCAAGTACTAGTGTCAAAAGCCACAGCTCAGTCACTTCTTAACCCTCCCAGCTACCTAGAGTAGACTTACAGTGCACAAGGAGAGGAGTGCATAGCTGTCAGAACTTCTGTCAAACGAGCTGGTATGACAATATGGTGTAGCACATGTGCCAGCACGCTACTTTAGCCTCAGGAAGCAGTCTGGCTGTGAAAGGAAGCCAATGTGCATGAACTAATAAGCTTCACATCTCAGCAAGCCTAATGAGCTTGAGATGACACTGTGCTGATGTGACTATAGTGTGGACCATGCTCCTCTTTGCACTACAGACATATCCTTTTTCTCCATCTGCTGGCATCTGCTAACAGTGTAAATGTAGCTTTCACCTCCCAGTTTGCAAGCTGCTCAGAGCCTTGGCTCAAGTCACAGCCTTGAAGATGCTAAAGGATTTTAAGTTAGTCGGGAAAGTAGCTTGGAGTATTTTTCAGGGCATACCTGCTGCCCGTGGCATGTCCCATACCCTTGTATTTTGACACAAAGCCTCATTCTGAGGCCTGACACTTGGTACAAATATGACAGCATTCCAGTGTCGTGTAGCTCTGAGCAGGAATATGGGCAAATGCCATCAATAAACAGAGGTACCATCACTTGCCCCAGAAATGCATGTCTTGACATGTGGATGCTGAAAAGGAGGGATAAGACTGCAATCTTGACAAGTGCAACCAGGAGGTGTTTAGGATTGTGATGGTTGCTGCCTCTTTGCTTACTGTTCCTTTCCAATTAGCTGCCCAAGTAATCCAGTCCATTCAAGGCAAAGTCAGCTTCAGGGACTGAAAATACTTGCACTATTCGTCCTCACCCAGGAACCAGTAACTAACAGTAGAGCAACTTCTTGAGTTGCCTCCTAATGTAACAGGCCGTGTTTGTTTGAGGGCTCAAATCTGCAAAGGTTTGCCTTACGTCACCGGCACTTTGCACTGAAATGCAGTGAAGGAGAAACATTCACACTTGCAGCAGCAGTCTCACCTGGGAGGCCACAACAAGAAGCTGAAGGGTCATCTCTGCACCTTACAGGGAAGGTCTTTCCCTGCCTGAGGGAATGCTTGCTGCCTGCTGTTCTAGGGTAAACATGGAGGAACAACATGATCAAAGTTTATGCAGCTAAGGCTACCATTTGTTTGAGAATATATTGATATATTGGGCAGAAG
Source organism: Opisthocomus hoazin (assembly GCF_030867145.1). Classification (NCBI taxonomy): domain Eukaryota; kingdom Metazoa; phylum Chordata; class Aves; order Opisthocomiformes; family Opisthocomidae; genus Opisthocomus; species Opisthocomus hoazin. Next base: position 56,811,546 of record NC_134415.1, read on the forward strand.
CAGCAGCAAAAGACCATTGACGCAGTCAAGAACAGCTAAGATTTAGTTTAGGATGCAACTTCATCAAAGCTGTTATTGTCTGAAAGCACAGGTTAGCTTAGCATATGCTAAATACATACTTGGCTGTAAATAATATTGGCATGACCTCTATATTATTGGGTAATCTGATAATATTTTAAGATGCTTTTGGAAGAGGTCTGGATGTAGCTGCCAGAGGGTGGAAGGGCAGTATGGTTCTCATCATAACACAGCTCAGAGGCACAGTTAGCACAGTGCACCTCGGTGAGATACCACGTGTAAGGCAAGAGGAATTCAACTGCTGGTCACAGGCAACTAAGGGCTCGGAGACACCATCAAGATTTACCACAGGATAACAAATTACTCTGCTGTAGCTGTTCCTGCATTTGCTCCTCGCATATGTTACTCTTTGGTTAAAGTTCACTTCAAATTTATTCTTTGAGGCTTAGGCTGAGGGCCTTCACCTCTGTTTGTTACTGCTCTGACTTTAATGCATAACCCATCCCCTCTGAGTCAATGAGATTTATGAGTTCTGCATGTGCCTTAGCTTTCATAAGATTTACATAAGACAGATTTTTAGATTTGAGATCAGTAGGGAAGAACAGATAGATTAATATGTAATGTATGTAATGCAACCATGGCTCCCGACTTGGCAAATTGGGCAAGTAACCCGTCCCTTGTACAACATGGGAGTCTAACCAGCATGGCACTTGCTAAAAACCATCAGGAATTAGGCAGCTTAGTGGAGAGGTGTGGCCCCACTCAAACAAGCAATCTTTTAAAAAATTCTCCTAAAAATCTGATCCCATGCTTCCTCCCTCCAAAAGAACACTCATGGTAGTGCAGGCGGCCATTTCTAAGTCTTGTTTTTTAAAGGCACTTAAGATATAAAGAACTGCCATAACTGGTTGCCTGTATGCAACGTGAGCTTCCACTGTAGGTAGTCATGGGCATTACCCAGTGCAACAGTAGCTAGTTGATACTGCTGACATGAAAGGTACAGTCCATATGGAGAACTTAAGCAGAGGACCTGATGACAGTTTTGCACCTCATTTACCTTCAGAGAAGGAAAAGAGATCAGTAGAAGGTCTACACTGCTCCCAGAAGGCTGAACGTGGATCAGATGCAGATCAGAAGCAGTGCCACAATGTTAACATGCAACATGTGCTCGGGATAACATGTGCTTCTTTTTAGCAGAGATTTGCAGCTTGGGTACAATGCCCCGCTAACATGGCTATGTGACTTCCAGAGAACTTGGAGTACAGGCAAAAGTCATTTGAGTACACCCATTCCTGCCACGTAGCCGATAAGAATGCATCTAAATTTACTTTTTAAATTTTTATTGCACTTTTATAAAATTATGGTGCAACTGCATTGTTTAATTAAAGACAAAGACAGCATCTGCTTTGAATATAGCAGGAAGAAAGCATTGCTGGCTAGACCAACTCTGAAAACCTGAAAGTGGCTTTTGAAGCCTGTTCTTTCCTTTGAGGTAGCCATATTCCAAAATGCAGGTTGCTGTCTGATGGGCAATTACAAGGTTTTGATTTATTCATTTTCACAAGCGATAAGATTTGAATACAAATATAAATATTACCAAAGCAGATTGCATAAATGGCAGACTTCTTATGTAACTCTGGATCTGTGTCATAGGCAAGCATTTACAGAAATTCAGCAAGTTTCTTTCATTAAGTACAGATTAATTCTAGCTGATCTCTAGCTTCAGCTGTTTCAGGTCCAATTGAAAATGAGACTGCAAAAATGTCTATTTTCTCATGTCAGTTTGAAAGCTTCTGAACCACTGATCAAACAAATTTGGAAGATTCTTGAAACATGCAGCAAAGGGAAAACAACCACATGTATTTCTTGAGCATAAATTGGCAAGAGGGAAAGGTCATTCTATTGACAGGCTGCAAACAAAGGACACTTTTTTCTGGCAGCTGCAAACAAAAGGCACCATTCCCTCACAAGTGTAATATTTGAGAGCTTGAAATCTATCATCACAGGAGGCAAAAGTCAAGCAGGGGCTCAGCCTGTCCAGTACACATAAGATGTCCCCTGTGACTACTGTCCCCACTTTCCTGCCTCAACATCTCTCTCAAGAAGGGTGAAACACCTGCTAAGTAGAATTAAGAGAGGGAAAACACCAAACTGGGCAGCTCAATACTTTTAATCTGTTGGCTTCTGCTGTCTAGCTGCTATGGTAACCAACCACGTAATTTAAGAATTTGAGTCTACTAACAAAATTGTCAATTTAGTATTCTGAAATGATAGTATCATCTACAAATAAGACGTAGTTTGGATAAGTGGAGCTAATACATCTTACAGCTATTGTTTTAGGCTAAAGCACTGATGAATGCAACAGCAAATCCATTAGCATGTAGACTATTTTCCTTACAGACACACACATGAAAAAAACATTTATGATATCTTCAAATCTGCTCAAGACAAACAACTTATTATCTTTATAGTGAAAACGCTTTTGGTGCCTATAATTTGTGTATCATAGGCATATAATGCTGGTTCATGTCTTTAGGGTTCTTATTAGGCTTGACAGTGCTCTGCGGTAAGATTGCGCCTACGTTTACTGAGATCATCTCTGCTTTTACATTGCATAAGTTAAAACCAAACTTAATATTTTCTATGGAGAAGTGTTAAAAAATAATTACTAGGAAGGGTTGGCTATTGCTATTTTAGAGGTGAATTTAAGCATGTTTGCATTCTTTCCCTTCAGTGGAACAGACACTCAGACTTTCAGTTTTTGCAACAACCTAATGCTAATATTTATTTGCTAGGTTGGGATTTTGGATCTGCATTTAGTTTGTAGTTGTTCTCTATTCTGACACTTAACATGGGGCATCACTTCAACTGCCACATAACATCAATTTTCATGCAATATACATTTTCTTTCTTAGATTTGTCACAGATCCAAAAAGACAATGGGAAAGTGAACCAGATTCTATATTGACAATAATCAAAACACTTCTTCCATCTTCCTTATGTACTGTGTAATTACACCAGTGTAATTACAGACAATCAACTACTTCTAAAATGCTTAGGGTGCCAAAGAGGTGGTCCATTAAAATGATACGTGATTCAGTAAAATTTCATTCTTGATTTTCACATCTTAGAAGTAGTATGCTTTGCTGCCAAACAGAAAAATCTTTTCTGTGTATAAAATTGGCAAACTTTAGCAAAAAAGCACAGTCAATAAACATGGAATTCTAATTTTCAAAATAGAATCAACAAACTTCAACACAAGCCTAGCAAATGCAATATTTAAAAAATGTTATGTATCACATGAATATCAAGAAGCACCACTTTTGTAAAGTTCATGTCATCTGTTTAAGAAGTGCATCCTCCTAGTATTTCTCGTAAGGAAAGGAAGTTTCCTTAAGCAAACAAGTTTCTTTTTGTTATTATTATCAACAGCACATACTGTGAAGTACAATTTACAGTGCAGAGACTGCAACAACTACACTGGTTTCTTGGTATATTTAGGAAAGTGAAATATACACACACAAACCTGGGAGGCTGTTCACCCCTAAAAATTAACAAATTTTCTTACCAGATGCAAGACCAAAATGAGGAAACTCTGAAGACTAAGTCATCTTTTTCTATTAGGAGAAAGTTGGTTGTTAAATTGGTCCTACCCATAAGACTCCCGAGATTCTTTCACTGGGCAGGATATTAAAGACCCAGTCCAACTTAATACATCATTTGTCACACGGAGAATTTCTATTAAAAGTTTCAGACCTACATCATTATGCACCATCTCACCATCATTAAGTATGATCTTCATGGCTGACTAAAGTTAGCAGAGATGCACTAACAATCAGAGAGATATTACTGCTGAGAATTGTTAATGCTTGCTTTCATAAGGACAAGCTGCTGACCATGCTCAAGCATGCAATGGCTATATCTTCTTTCCAGCTATCTTTGGATACCAACAGGTTCAAAAAATATTGTCCTGCCTGGCACCTATTCTTTTAGAAAGCCATCTCAAACGGTGTCATGTGGCTAAGTATAGACACTTCTAGGTGCTTCATTTTATTTTATCTTAATCAGACCGTACAGACTAACAGAATATTAAGCTTGATGGGAGGTGTCACAGCAAGAATCAGAAGTAATTGTCCTGATTTTTTAGGTCTTCTCACTATTTACTCAATGTATTTCTGGCCTATACAGATGTATTGCAGAGATCTCATGTTGATAGGGGATTCCAGACTGCTAGAGCATTGATTTGTTCCTTGAACCCTTTCCAGAAGAACTGACTGTACTCTCTTCTGATCCTTCTCTTGTTTCCTGAGTTATATGAAACACTTAAGGGGATTCCTACTTTCACAGTGAGTTTAACATCACCAATGATTTTTCATTAAACACAAATTCTGAATTTCTCATTCCTTTGCCGGATCTGACAGCAAGGGACAGCTCAGTCCAGGAGTGAAGTTTGGTGGTAGAAAGGCATTTGGTGGAGCAGATACAAGTTTTTTTCTGCCTGTTCTTTGACAGTGTATTAGCTTTTACCTCCACACTGAGTTTTACTTTCAGGGTAGAAGATGAACTGCATTTAAGATGTTGATATTGTGGACAACTGAAGCCCTGGACAGCCTAAAACAACTGCAGGGCACTCAAGAGGACTCCCCAGCACAACTCCCAGTGAACTGTTCAGAGCCAGCTGCAGACTTAAGTCAACACTTGTATCAAACACTAAGCTTTCTATCTCCCTAATTAGGGATTTTATAGAATTTCTGCCACTCTAGTACCTAAGCAATTACGGAATTACTACTGCTTCATATCAATATTGAATTCAGTCATATCCAGTGGCAGGAATTTCTCACTTGAATGATTCTACTGCTGGGCTGTGCTGCCCCTGAAGGCCTGAATCTCTTACACTCCAGGGCATGATGCCCTGTTTTTTCAGATTACTCTGATTCATTCTTTTCCTTCTTGTTTCAATTTTTAATCTCCACAGTAAAAACATTCACCAAACCCAATACTCATTAACTACTTTTTAAAAACTAATGTATATGCATTTATATATAATAATAGTATTTGCATGCTTTGAAGCAAATAATTCAAGAGTGAATGTCATTGCAATGTTTTGGGGTAAAAAAGCATTGTGATAATATGAAAACTTGTAAGTGTTCACTCTCAAAGCTCAACACAGCTGAAAAACAGACACGGTATTAAAATTACATATGTAAATGGTCATGTTAAGTCTATAGTACAGTAAAGAATCTTTAAATAACTATATGTACGTGCAGTGTTCTTTTAAAAGGCTCTTTGAGTTAGAAGTGTGTATCCTCTGTACCTCCCTTCAACTCTGAAACACTGCAAATGTTTCATAGAAGAAGCAGTTTCTTTGTGCACTACGAAAATTTCCTGCAGATATCCAGGCATATTTGCTGCTTGAATTTCAAGTGTCTTCCAGGATTCTTGTCCAAATATTAATAAGTTTTTAAATGTCAGATATTGTGTTTGCCAAATATATATAAAGTTAACATAGTTTCTCAAACACATATAAGTGATAAAGGGATTTTTAAAATTTCTTTTACTTATGAAGTGATGAATCTTGCCATTAACATTGTTTAGAGGGTGGGAAATGCTTGTTCCAAGATATGATGGGCAAATTTCAGAATCCAGAGAATAATTTCAGGAATAGAAAGGCTCCTGCACAGAGGTTCAGTCTCTGCTAACAATAAAGACAGTGAGATGCTTATAAATACTGTAAGCAGAAAGAAACTCAGTCATCAATAAAATGCTATCACAAGAGAAATAAATGCTGCCTTAGTTGGGAGGAGAACAGCAGTTTACCAATGGAATTAAATCAGTGGTCCATATAATCCTGTTTCTGACAGCAGACGATACTTGATAGTTACAGGAAGTTAGAAAAAAACTCCAAAATTAAGAAATACAACTGAGCTCTCTGTAGTGGAAATTCCTTCCTTACTCCAGCTAAATTCTGATTAATTTAGCCATGAATGTCTATGCAAAATATTTTTCAAAGTTGTCAGCTAATTATTAGTGGATGTTCTTATTAATCATCCAATACCTTCTTTAAAATTTTTCAAAGTTCTTGGCTGACTAATATTTTGCACTACATTCCAGCACTTCCTTTTGTGTAGTATAAGAGGTATTCCCTGTTGTCAACTTTTAATATTTTAACTCTTAGTTAAATATTTGTCTTGTTTTTCTTGGATGGCCAAGTATAAAGTAGACTTATCCCATTCTAATAACCCCTCACAATATTCTGTTTTTCGCTATTATTTGTATGTAACTGATGCCTCTTTAAATCATTTCTTTCCTGAATGGTGTAGACCTACTCTCCAGTATCTTCTTACAGTTCTCCAAAATAGGTCAGAGTCTCCTTACCTATTTTGTTCTTACAATAATGTTAGAATGACGAAATTCTGTCTCAATTCAATATGCCTGCCTCAATTCAGCCTGAAGGAGAGAAGGGTGAGAGGGGGGCCTTATAAATGCTTATAAATATCTCAAGGGTGGGTGTCAGGAGGATGGGGCCAAACTCTTTTCAGTGGTGCCCAGTGACAGGACAAGGGGCAACGGGCACAAACTGAAGCACAGGAAGTTCCGTCTGAACATGAGGAAGAACTTCTTCCCTCTGAGGGTGACGGAGCACTGGAACGGGCTGCCCAGGGAGGTTGTAGAGTCTCCTTCTCTGCCTAGACACGGTCCTGTGCAGCCTGCTGTAGGTAACCCTGCTTCAGCAGGGGGGTTGGACTAGATGACCCACCGAGGTCCCTTCCAACCCCTACCATTCTGTGATTCTGTGATTCTGCCATTAGTATCTTTTCAGAAATATATTCCATTGATTTTTCACAGTAACAATTTATTTGTTTGCTATTGACAAGCACAGATTCTCCCTGAACTTTCTACAGGCATGGAACTGGTAATTTAAAGCCTGAAAATAAATATTAATATTTATATTTGAAATTTTCCCACTCTATGTGTTAAATTACCAGGATTTTCTTTTGCTGGGCATATGTCTCTTCTTAGCTTTGTGAAGTCTTCTAACTAGTTCTGTCACCTAGATGTCATTAAATGTAATTTGCAGATCATTAATAAATACTTAAGGTATCAATACATAAATTAAGCATATCTTGGAATACTCTGTCAGTACTATTATTGTTACTAATTTACTGCTTATTTATGTTTCTTTCTACTTTCATTTTTTTTAATGCAGGTCTAGTCAATGACTTTTTTTTTACATAATAGCTGTTCAGAAAGACGTCATTAAAGACTAAATAAGACACTCCAGGTCTTCTATAGTTCCTTTGACAATCTACATTTCACTAAAATATTCAAAATGATAAAGCTGCTTTTTTTATTATGCCTTTATTGGCTTTATTTGTTGGGGTTTTTTCTCTTTTAATGTTAAAGTAAGCGCATCTCCACCTTGAGACTGTTCTCAGCACCCCTGAGAATGTCAAGAGAGCAAATAGTCTTAGAGCAAACTCAGACACTTAAAATAATTCTTATGTGAAAAAAATACTTCAGAAAAGAAACAGTGATTTTCTTTCTAAACAATCTCCTGTCAATTCAAATCCATTGTTTTCCTTTCTATTATGATTTTTTTCTTTGCTACATTGTTTACTGTGTGGTGGGAAGGAAAAAAAGTTCATCCTCTTTGAGAAAAGTGGTAAACTATACATGATAAGAGACATGAAAAACTTTTTTTCCCCTTTTTTAAGCCTAACATGTTGCTTGAAAGGAATAGGACTTTCTAAGAGACTTACTTAGCCTTGCAAATTGGTTTCAGAAACTTTATGTATATGCATGCAGGGCAGCATGCAAGAAAACAGGAGATCCTCTCAAGCAAATAGAAAAAGTCAGGAATCTGAGCATCACAAACTAATTTAGGTGTGCAGCGAGGAATAGGGTCTTATACAACTTGAATATGCTGACAAACTGCTTGAAGTTGAGGTAATAACAGTTGAAGAGTAAGTAGGGGTAAAAATAAAGAATGATATAATGGCAAACGAGGGGCAAGGATGATAACTTCTGTGGCTGCGTTTCCTGAAAAAAAAAATTTTAAAAGATGATTATAAAGAAGCCAGGGAGCTGTTACATTAGTTACTATGGGATGAGGATCTGAGAAAGGAATACACCCTTGGGGAGAGAAATTTTTGTGACACTGAGAAAGAACATGAAGTAAAATAGGAGCTGGTCTTGTTGTGGTGAGGGAGCAGGGGGAGAACTCAAATACTCTACTTCTAGTGCTGGTAGGGTGAGCTGTTTCAGATGTATGAATGTTATGGGAGAAAGACCAAAGGGTCTGATCCTCTGTGTGTAACTGAAGGCAAACAAGGAGATACCCAAGACATAGTTAAGAGACAGTCGAGGTCTTTGGTGAAAGGTAACAGGCTTAGAGATCAGCATGAAGAGATAGTAGCTATAACTGTGATGAGATAGCTCACAGGAAACATTAAGTTCAAAGTTCCTTCAGGATGCACCAGAATAAAGTATGGAGGACAACGAACCACATGGGGAGGCAGCCAGGATGGAGAAAAGCCAAGATTATGTAACATCTGATACTTCTGATGATTACCCAACTTCTGGTGGTATAGAAAGCAAATATTTTTGAATCTTTTTTTCTCCCATTATGGGAAAATTCTCAAATTTTATGCAAATCAGAACATTAAATTATGTCAGTAAAATCTTTCCTGGTTCAAAGATTTCCATAAAACTGAAAGTAATTTTTCAATGCTTTTCCCTTGGATTTCCAAGTATCACATATATCTTTACATTAGAGCAATAAAGGAACAGTTGAGGGGCATAAGTGTTGAGGAAAACTATTCTAAGATAAAAATACATTAAAATGTGGGGGCAAAGGGGGAGGGGGGTTACATTGTCCTTTGCATAGTTCTCACTCCTGTGATAGTGTGACAGCTGAGGTCAGCTGAAGAACTCATACACACAATTCCACATTCAGTCAGGCAGGAGCAGAAGGAAGCAACCTCCACCAAATCATCTTTGATCTTGGGGTGTCTTTCTCTGTTAATCACTGGTGTTGGAAGTCACTGACCTCCAGGTCACACTATTTTTTACCCAATTGCATACTTTGCATTATATAAAAGAAATGTCCTGCTTGTTCTGTCTGGGCAGGATCTGATATCTTAACACTGGTTCAAGTTGTATGTTTATTTCACAAGCACTACACAATGCACATAATTACTTCAAAAAATAAATACTGGCAGTGGTAGACTACAATATTTTTCAAAACATATTAAAAGCAAAGCAGAATCTTGCTTTTCCCCATTTATGCTCTTCCTTTAATTTGTTTAATTTTGCTATTTTCCAGCATGAAAATACATGAGCACATTTTGCTCCTACTAAATTTTTGAACATTTTACTGTTACTGTGCATGAGTTTCACTGATTGAACTATCCTACAGTTTTTAGGTAGCAAGAGCTCTGTGGGGAAAGTTTGTTTAAAAAACATCCCCTTTGTTATGTATTTACTTATTCTATTCATGCTTTAGAAGAAATATTTCTCTCTGTTTTCACCTTTATGAAAGCTTTTTCTCTATTGTTTAAACAAAGTTCTGTTTTTTCACTAAATTTAATTTACTGTTTTCATGAAATATGGATTGTCACAAACATTATCATTTTCTGCTTGAAGTGTAAGGCACATTTCTTTGATCATACTTTTTCTAGCGTAAAAACACAGCAGTGCGTATGTGCAACTAACTCTCCACCTCAAAGAAAGCCACCAAAGGGAAACATTATACTGCTCACATAATTCTCCTTAGAGACTGAGGGAAAACAAGCTGCGTATGACGGATGAGAGTTACAATGCTGTATGCAGAGCTGGTGTTCACTCAACAGCTACAGTGGTGATAGTGGTAATAAGAACCTATGCAGAACAGTAGGGAGACAAGATAAACTTCTTATTTCTCTTAATCATTTACTTAGCTCAAAGATACCATGCTTTCAAAAGATGTGAGGAAGAAAGCATTATTCTTCAGCATCATGTGAACAGTTTCATGTACAGGGTTTTTAGGGGCAATGTTTGTTAACGCTTCTATGTTGCATTTGGGAAGAGCTGAAGTGTTATCATAGTATAACTCTAACATGCTTGTTTTCTGGGAAGACACCTTTTCAATACATCTGTCCTCACCTGAAAGATCCAAAGTCACAGGCATTATATAGCCAGCTGTTAGAGATATACTTTACCAAATTTATGCTTAAAAAAGAACAATTCCTTGAAAATACCATTCAATGGCCTAAATTCTTGGGTCTAAAAAAACATGTTAAGTGCAGGACCAGTGAGATAGACAAAGGTGTGTCAAAGTACCTAACGAAAGATGGAACAGCCTCAAGGCTCTTCTAAGCATGTGGTGGCTTCTGGTATGTGGTGGCTCCTGGTATGTGGTGGCTCTAGGGGACTCCTGAAATGCAGTATGTCTATGAGTGCCGCCAAACCTGAATGGAGTAGCCAGGAAGAAGTCTGTAGACATAGATACAGTATTTAATACATGGAGAATTTCTAAATACCTGGTTAGGAATTGAGGAACATGTTAAGTGGTGCAAATATAAGTGACCCGATGTCTAGCCTAGCCTAGCCATTGGTATTCCCTAATGGATTTGCTCTATTTCAAGGGACCAAACTATACTAGAAGTTAGTGCTAGAGACTATACACTATTTCTGATCAGATTGGAGACAGTGGGACAGGAATAGTAAGATGGATTTGGAAATCGCTGCCTAAAATGTAGCATTTCTTTAATTTTAAGATACACACAGATTGTTCTCCAAATCCATGTTAGGCTTACAGTACATAATAAATGGCAAATAAAAGAAAACCGCTTGCTTGTACTTATTTGTGATGACTCTTTACAAGTCCTGTTTCCTTTCACTGCCACTTGTGAAGTCACTACGTAGTGTTGGAAATAAACAAGAGAACTCTATTTTAGTGGCAAAAACTATGCAAGTCAAACAAAAACACTCAACAAGTGCGGCGGACAGTGCAAGTGATATACAGATCAGAGAATCCCAGGCTTTATCTGTTCTTAAATCAGTTCTCACAAAAATGATGGACTCTCTTGCCTGGCAGTTACAAGACTGAGACTGAGAAGATCTTTCAACTTACTTCAGTAATAGGATGTGACATTGCATGATATAACTCTTAAACTCATCTTCACATGAACTGAAACAAAACAAACAGCTTTAATAATATCACTCGTATTACATAACTTTTGTCACATTTTCCAATTTTACATTTGAGAATGGAGCAACTTTATACAATTTTTCCCCAAAAATTTGTTCTAGGAATATGAACTCATGTCCACATTACATATACAGCAAGAGAATAACTCACATTTGACATAAGGATTATTTATAAGATACATTTTTCACTTTAAAAAATTTCACTTTTTCCAAACTTCTAGACAAAAATAGTCATGACAGAAAAAAATTTTCACGGGGTGTAAATTAAGATGGCCCTTCCGATATGAGTTTCTGCTTCAGATGTCAGTCTGAAAACCTCAGGGCCCAGGGGGCACCACCAGCCCCAGCTGTCCCTGTCCAGCTCTCCGGGGCTCCCCATGGCCCAGGACCCCACGCCAGCCCCCGGGGCCGCCAGCCCCTGCTCCAGCGACGCCGCAGCAGGGCCGCCCTCCAGCTCCCCTCATCCCTGCCCAGCCACAGACCCATGTCCCAGTCCAGCCTCAGTCCGTCCCCGGGGAGGTTCCCAGTGGCCAGGGCTGCCCCTATGGCTAAGGGGGAAAATGCCCATCTAATGCGAACTAAACAGCTTCCACTGCAGATTGTAATTTAGGCGTAGCTGTATGAAGCAGTACAAACCGTACCAGATAGTTGCACAGCTAAACCAGCATGGCCTTACTTGTGTGTCTATCTCAATTTCCCATTGCTAAACTGAAGATAGTATCTTTTTTCCCCTTCACCTGTCTGTTTTGCCTAAAGAGATGGGCCTCTGCAACAGTAGTCTTACTCCCACTGTTTCTCAGAAAGCGTATTTTTGGCCTAAGCATCTACATGGTAGTGTGATATAAAATATAGGTGTAATTAATAAATGTTGGCTATTCCTAATTGGCACTGTAACCAGCCGTAACTGGGTGCTACAGCAGAAGGAATGGTGACTCACAGGGAGACTTGAAGGAGCAGGTATTATTAATGACTCTTTACACACCTTGCCTGAAGTAGAGCTCAAAACCGTGATAATACATCAAGTTGCTGAACCTTAAATCCAGCAATAGGTCTAAATTCTGGTGAGGACAATTCCCTGCACTATAGCACTTGCTGAGCTGATCTAATTAGAGCTTATAAATTCCTCTAGGCTTTAATTCAATCAGTTACTACATGTCAAAGTTCAATTGCCTCCATTAGGGTTTCAAAAAGTCTTAGATTAAGTCACCAGCTGGACCTAAAGCCTACTGAAGAAGCTCACTGACTAGTGTCTTGGGACAGAATCTAAAAAGTGTAAAGAATGCGAGAAATGAAAATTGTCAGGCTTATTGACTTTAATAAATTGGAATCTGTCCTGCACGCTCTAGGCTTCTCCTACTCACTTGTCTTGTTACCCATTTACTTTCTCTGAAACAATTATTTGCATTGTTAATTTCAAATTAATATGTTGTTCTTAAATCCGAGGGCATTAGCATTTTCTTTGGAAAGTCTCAACTGTGCTTGCATTTCACCTCCTGTTTCACTTGTTGGGAGGGAGGCAGATGCAGAAAGAGGAAGTGTTTGCCATGCTTGGAATGAAGTTAAGACTATATAGAACGCTCCTGTTCTTATGTGAAATATTTTAATTGTCTTGAAAGCTGAAATTTTCTCACACACCTGAGCTAACCAGAAGATTTAAATATATATCTGGTATTATTATTTCTGAACTGGTATTGAACAAGAAGGCTTTATATTCACAGAAAAAATGTAACACGAATGACAATAAATGTACGAAAAAATAAAAGAAGCCTAAAATTAAACAAAGCATAGATGCATTTCGGATCTTTTAGCTTCAACATCATTAAAGGGATTGTCCGCTTGCTTGCTAGCTGTCCTGGTTTCTGCTGGGACAGAGTTAATTTTCGTCCCAGGAGCTGCTGTGTTTTGGATTTAGTACCAAAAGAATGTTGATAACACCGATGTTATCAGTTGTTGCTATGAAATCAAGGACTTTTTCCAGTTTCTCGTATTCATCTGATGAGGAAGTTTGCAGGAGCTGGGAGGGAGCACAGACAGACAGACAGCCGAGCTGGCCAATGGAAATATTCCATACCATGGACTTCATGCTCAGTTTACAAATGGGGTTGGCTGGGGGGCAGCGAGCTTTTCCCATTTCCGTGAGTTCGAATCCTTTCTTGTCCGGGAGTTTGAACATTTTTTGGGGAGTTTGGTCTGTTTCAGGAGTTTTGTGAAATTCACAAAACTCATGAGTTTGGTGTTCTGCAATTGCTGCTTGGGGACTGGCTGTGGACTGGTTGTCACGTGGTGCGAAAAATCATATATAGTTTGTTTTGCATATTCATTATTATCCTAATTATTAACATTAGCTGTATTAGTATTAGTATTTCCTTGTTGTCTTATTAAACTGTCTTTATCTCAAACCACAAGTTTCCTCTTTATTCCATTTCTCTTCCCCATCCCGCTGGGGGGAAAGGGAGGGGTGAGCAACCGACTGTCAAGTCCTAGTTGCCAGCTGCAGGGTTAAACTACAACACGACACTTGAGTGCCTAGCCTTTCAGCTTAAGCCATTCACTGCTTTTATTTTAAAGTAAGAAGAAAAAATACCTGTGAAACTGTAGTTATTTTCAATAAAGGCCTAATGTTTCTGCAGTCTGAATGAGTACTTGTCTAGATTATTGAACTACTGTACAACAGGAATCCACTACCAACTAATGCATTGTAATCACAATGACAGTAATAAAATATGTGAGTTTTTTTTTTTCTTGTAGTGGGCACTTAAAATGACTCATTGATGAAAGATCCTGTCTGAAACCCTACACTTCATACAAAATACTGTACATAAACAACTTACCATATTTGAAAGACATTTTCAAAATTGCAGCACTATAATTCTGTTTTAAGAATGGACAAATTAGTTTTGTCCATCATATTTTAGCTGTAATTCATTTAGTCCAAGAAAATCCTTCTTCACTTGGCAGACACTCATACTTCATCTTAATTTGGCTATTTTATAAAGCTTGTGTTGATTTCACTTCTAATATTTCACCGCCTTTTAATGGAGACAGATTGTGTTTCATATTTACTTCACTCTTTTATGCAGGTCTTAAAGTGGCACTGTAATAAGAAGCACTTGTGTTATACTTGAGTAACTACCGCAAAATGTGTATGATAAATACATATGAAAAAATATTCATTATTCAGTAAAGTATCAGCCCATATTTTTCTAGATGGAAAAAGCCTTACCTTGTTTAAAACCTGTTCTGATTGTACTAGCACTGTATGTCTGAGGTTTTAATCCTGGCTTAGGCCTACTATTAATGTAAAACCAAGAAAACAGAAATAAAGCACATGGGATGTGAAATTGTAATTTTATTTTGTAATAATGCAAAATGCAGAGGTTACAGGACCTCCACCACTGAAGATATGCAAAAATTAGACATGACCTTGAGCACCATGATCTGACTTTGAAGTTGGGTCCAGTTTATGACTGAGTGGACTGTTGGACCAGATGGCCATCAGAGCTCTCTTCTCACCTCAGTTATTCTGTGCTTATATGATTCTGCATTAATATGTTGCACGTATCCATCAGAATAGATCAAATTGCAGAATCAGTATGATATAAGGCAAGCAATGATGAAAGTTTTGTACTGAGGACAAGTATGTCATACTATCAGTTGAGTAAATCATGTCTTCTGATGTAGCTTAAGCTTATACATACTGTTAAGAAGCTGCACGGATTGCATTGAAGGAAGCATAAAGTTAACTAGATGTTGAAGTGATGGCATAGATCGGGTTAAAATTAGAAATTCCTTACTATCATTATTTGTAATTTTGCTTTGGCCACTAAAGAACAACTACAACATATTAAGTCAACTTAAATGTTGAATGCACATATTACGTGCTCCTCCTGCAAATCATTAAAATCTACTAGCAGTATCTGTGTAATGATTTTCTTATACAGAGACTGAAAACCCCAAAACACTTCTGTTCAAGTGAGAGATAAACCTTAATTCATACACAAGAAAGTATCCATAAAAATATAATTAGTTAGGAATGGAAGAAATTGACAAAGGATCAGATCCAAAGTACAACAGATGTGGATTTTAGGAGCCTAAGTACAACAGTGCACTTCAAAACTGCCCATTCTGTGGCTGCCTAGCCCTGGTGGTGCTTATTCATGACAAGCAAGTAAGAATTTTAATTCAGACACCCCACTTTGCACCTAATGAGTAGGCACAATCCAGAGGGTAATGTCATGGAAGAAGAATCTACCCTCTACTTATTTTTTTTTTTCCAAAAAGAAAGTAGGTGACAGAAGGTGACGACCTCTGCAGCTTACAGAGTACCTGCTTGGAATGGAGGCATCCTGAATTGTGAACCCCGATCCTAGGACTGTTTATGCACTACACCCTAGAAAATCATGAACAAAAAAGAAGAAATACTCTGCCACCAAAACTGCCTGTTTTGATTGCATAAGAGATTAATTTAAAGCGCACAGGACAACTGAGGAAGCTGTTGTGATTAAAAGCGTGAAATAGGAGAGCAGAGTGAATGCTAGGGTTGAAATATCTCTATTCCTAACAGAGAGCTGGCCCAGGCTCCAGTAAAATGTGATATAGAAAGCAGAAGAAATCAACAAATTGCATGAACAGAAAAGAACTATACATTTTTAGTACAATATAAGAACGAAATTAATTAAATACCTGCACTGGCCAGAGAAGATTTGGATAAGCAGAAAAATAAATTACTCTTTCAGACAGTGATAAAAGGAAAGGATTGGCTGGAGCCAAATCAGTCAGACTATGCTGGTAGGATGACCTAACCTTAGGTACTGAAGACACAGCTGAAAATAATTAAAGGAATTTTGTAAACAAAAAACGTGGTGTTAAAAGCCTCCTTGGATATTTCTTTGGTGTTATTTATTTTTTACTTAAAGAGCCTCTGTCTCATGAAAAAAAGACAAATGGATGCTTAAGTGCAACATTTTTTGACGGGAATTTTGTATCACCAGTGAAGATGAGAATAATATGTAAATAGGTAAATAGGTAATAAGCCATAAACATATTTTCACTAGGTGCAGTAAATGTTTGTGTATAGTTTAATAGCTGACACTGCCTTTGTCTGGTCCAAGATGACTGTGGCGGGACAAAAGTCCAGATAGGCATGCGAGATACTAAGGAGGATGGTGCACAACCTCCTTCACAAGTCTCACGTTCCCATTGCATGGTGCTGCTGTCATTCATTCCTTTCGCCTCAGGTACCCTCCCTTGCTAGTGCATTGCAGCTATTCACCTCCTGTCACATACCACTGGCAGTGGTCAGCAGAGAGCCGCAGTGGTCAGCTGGTAACAATTCCTTAAGTTCTTCCTAAGACAACCATGCCTCTTTTTTGCCACGCTCTAGCTCGACACAAAACAGCAACATGGGCACTTGTGTGTTATTATCTGCACCAGTTGGGTAGATCGATACTGCAGAGCCCTTCCAATTCATACTTCAACAACCAACGTATGCACTTGTCATTTTGCTTGCTGACCCGAGCTGAGTGTGCAGGAACTTGGTGCGGTCTCTGCAGCAGTAAGATGTGTCCTCTCTCTGCCACGCACCTCCATATAGCCTAATGGCATCCATACATAGGGTGTTACTCATGCTGTACCATAGGTCTTTTATTAAAGATGCCCTTGATCTGTGAGCCTGCCAAAGACCATGCAGGCTTCCAGATGCAGGAACTCATCATATCAGTACAGGCATGGTCAATCAGGATGTTTCTGAAATGGGTGAATTTACACACAGTAGACAGTTTATCTCCAATTGCGATTATGGCAAGTGCTAGCACAGCTTTTTTCCAGGAGCTGACCAGCTAACTGACACATGCTTTTCATTTCCTTCTTGTTTATGGCTTATTTAAATTAAGCTGCAGAAATATCGGAAAGTTCACCTGTAGCTGGAAGTCCTCCTTAGAATTTGTCACCAATGCAGATTATTGGGGAAAAGCACAGATGTTTGTCTGGCAACAGCTCTGAGTCTAGAAAGCTTGAGCAGTTTCCCAGCAGCCAGGAAAGATTCCAAAACTCACTTGGAGCTGTGGTTACACTGCCCCATCCAATACATTTGAGTAGAACAACCTGAATAGGATTAGTTCAGAAATGTTTCCCAGCTTCTTTCTATTTATGGCAAGGAAATGTTTGGCTAGGGCTCAGTCGATCCTGACTCTGCAGTGTGAGTGACTAAGCACCATTAAGAAGTTCTCAGGAAAGCTAAGCACCTTAGCTAGTCTTCCAAAGCCTGGATTGACTGACTGTCAAAAGCTTTAGTGCAGTTAGAGGCCAAGCAGAGATCTTGAGGTCACTTCTGCTGGTCCTTTTCTCGTCCATGATGAGTAGTTCAATAATTATTACGGTGTGCAGATCACCTGGAGTACACTGCCTTCTCTGGATACAACCGAAAACACTTCTGTGGCTTACGTACAAACTAATGACAAACACCACGAGTGGACTTGTCGCTTCAATAGCTACCCACTGCTCTGGGATTATTCTATCAAATCTTAGCACACATTAGAACTGGGTGGGCTTTTACTCATTCTGGCTTGTGTGGGACTACCATCATTCTCTTTCTTCTTCATGCTAACACCGGTGGTACACTACCACACAAAAATAGAAGAAAAAAAGGCTCATAAGCACAGTGATGCCCGCACTCTGCAGTTATAGATGAAGTTACTGCGATTATCTTGAGGCAAAAGACCCAGCAAGTCTGACCAGCAGCAACTCATGGTCTGCGGGATCACACTGGCATGTGGGCCAACATTACATGCCCCATTGTCTCAAACACTTACTAAGAAAAGGGGTTGCTTACGTGGTATCTGTAGAATACTGATGAAAAAAAATCAGCAGGTGATCTCCTCCCTCCTTTTCCAAGAGCAGTAAAAAGAAAAGGCGGGCAAAGAAGACCAAAGCCGAGTGGATTCGTTTAGTAGCAGGGATCTGAGTGGCCAATGAAGATACATTGCTGGGGGCTAAGTGACTCGGCAACATTTTACAGTGGCTCTGTCACAGCTGGACTCTGTCATAGCTGAGTACAAAGATGTTGCAAACTAGCTGGGTCCAATTGCTTCTTCCCCAGCTGTGCAAAACACTTGGGCTTTGGACTGGGGTATAAAACACTGGCAAGAGATTTCAGACATCAGAGATCAAAAGGTCTGAGCAGGCAACATGAATTACGGAGGTTCAGCAGAATCGGTCTTGCCTGTAAACAGGATGTGGTTATTGGGTAAGAGCTAGAGGCCCCAGAGAAGCTCTGAAACACAGCAGCTAAATCCTGAGAGATAACGGGGATGCTCACTGAACTATAAAATTAAAAGGCCTGCTACTGTTCCCACCGACGTCCCAGTGAGAGAGCAGGTTGCTGCTAATTTTTTACAGGAAGAATTCAAGTCCCAGAAAGCCTTGACTCGTTGAATGGCACCAACTAGAAAGTGAGGGTAGAGAACTGCTGTTGTCTCAACCTTGTGTGTATTACACTATTTGCCTAAATGTTTGCAAGTATTGCTACAATGTTACAATAATGAATGAGGTTCTCCTTGTGTTACCTGCCAATATAAACAGAAAATGAAATCCAATCTCCCCTCAAAAAATGCATAGTCCAGTTAAAGAATGGATTAAAGGACCAAATGCATAGAAGTTTAAGCAAAGTGTCTGTATTATGCAAAAAGAGTGCTTTTAAAGTCCTTTAGTTCTTCATCCAGTTTCGACAGGTTTTTGTGCTGTGATTAATACTACTATAAATAATAAGGCTAGCTGTGCTATGAAAGTTATAACCAGGTGTGTTTGCAGGGCCTGGCCTAACATACCCAGACAACAGGACCCAAGTGGATTATAACTTACATTCTTAAAGTTATATCTGGGCACAAGTCTTTACTTGTAGCAGTCTCTGTTTACCATTTAGTCAAACACGGCCAAGTTCTACAAGTTTTCTTCCCAGTTTAGTGTATTACAGTAAGCATGTGTGAATAGATGGAAAAATTAGATATTATTTCTGTAAATTCTAAACTGTTAGCTAAAATATGTAACGGACAATTAAAGGTATACTGAAAATGCACATTTCTCTCAAGTTAATTTTTATATCAGATATTTACTGATCCTTATCTAAGTGTACTTCTTTGATTTCTAGGACTTTTGCCACCTGTGGGACCATTCTTTCACATTTTACCAAGACGACATGAGGAAGTATCCAACAGCCCTGGCAGCACAGAGAGGCAGCTCTCGCAGTTCACAACTCAGTCACTTTGTAAAAATATGGACACTGTCTTGGTTTCTTTCCAATGTTTACACATCATGCTGGCAATATGGCTGTAAACTGACATGGGGTTACAGGTCTAAGAAAGTTTGTGCAATTTTTGAGGTGACGATGATGGCTGCTTCGTAACTATTTTGCTGCCTCCTGATTACGCTTCTCCCTCTGTGCGCTATCACATTTACCGTGCAAACACAGCACGCCTGGCTGTCAAGCTTCCAAGAGCAAACACCATGTAAAAGGGCCATTCCACTGTGTGCAGAGCCTGTTACCGCCCAGGCCCTCCTGCTGTGGCTAGGAGATGCGAGCCAACGTCTGGAATCACGGCGCGGCAAGTTTCCCCTCCAAAAGTGACGACTGATCTTCCAGCTCACTTTACTTGGAAGGAAAGGTCAGGAGAGAGTCACAAAGAACAATTACCTCCAGCCGTCAGGGAGGAGGTGCTGGGAGAAGAGTAGCATCTGCCACCCGGCCACTGACCACATCACCCAAAGACGCAATCTAGCGCTGAAAGGAAGACGGAAGCAGAATGCAGAGTTACCACACAAGAGCAGTGAGCGGAGAGAAACGTTTAACCCGTGCCACCCGGCCACCAACCGGCCGTGCTGCCGCAGGGATGAGCGGAGGCACCTTGGCAGCCCCGGCGGCTCGGCTCGGCCCGGCGGTGACCGCGGCGGGCGGTGCTGCCCGGCCCCGCAGCAGCCCCCGGTCCAGCCGCTTTCGGCCTGCGAACAGCGACCGCTGCCCGGCCGGGGCCGCACGGCGCTCGCCAGCACGGCGGCGGGGGCGAGGGCGATGCGGGGGGGGGGGAGGCCACAGCCCTCCGGGGAGCGCTGCCGCCGGTGGAAACGCTCCTCCCGCCTCGCCCCCTGCCCCGCCGCCGCTGCCCGCTCCCCGCCGCACCGTGAGGCAGCGACGTCGAGGCCGCCGCGGCGGGACGGGGCGCAGCCCTCGCCCCTGGCAGCCGCCGGGGGATTCACCGCGTGTACCCGCGGCCCCCGGCCGCCGCCCGTTACCTGCTCCCGCCCCCGGCTGACGGAGGCCAACGCCGCTCGCCCCGCTCGCCCCACGCGCACCCCCCGCACCGCCCCGGCCCCCGCGCAGCGCGGCGCGGCGCAGCGAGCCCCGCCACATCCGGGTGCCGCCGCTCTTAGCGCGCATGCGCGGCCGCCCCGCCGCTGCGAGGTAGGGCGCCGCGGCGGTGTCGGCGCTCCTCCCCGGGGCGCTGCGCTTCCGCGTTGTCAGGCAAGGGGGGGCGACCGTGAGGCGGGGGAGGCGCCCTCCGCGGCGGTGGCAGGAGGAGGAGGAGGAGGATGATGGTTGTGGGGGCGGGCGGCGGCAGCCGCTGGCAGCGGCCGGGAGAAGCCCAGCTGGTGACTGGGTGGCGGCACACGCAGCTCTGAGGAGGCGGAGGGTGCCCGAGCCGAGCCGCGGGGCGGGCGCCTGCGAAGAGGGGAGAGACTGCGGCGGCGGGAGGGGACCGGCACACACGCACGCACGCAGAGACGGGTGACAGCGGCGGCCGCGGTCGCCACGATGTGAGGCGGGCTGCGCGAGGGGAGCGCGGAGAGGAGAGGCGAGGCAGCCCGCACGCCCCCGGCGGCGGGAGGGGCGGCCGGGCCCGAGGCGAGCCGCGCGCCCCGGCGGGCAGGGTGCGGGGCGCGGAGCGTCCGCGGGCGGCGAGTCCGGGGCCGGCGGCGGCGCCGGTGGGCTGACCGGCTCGTGTTTGCTTGGCTCCAGTCTCCGCCTCCGAGCCCGCGGGCCCCGATGAGGAGCGCCGCCGCGCTGCCGGGCTGACGCCTCGCCGCCCCCCCTGCGGACGAGGAGGAGCCGCTGCCCCGCGGCGGAGAGCGCGGCGCCCCGGGCCGCCCCTGCACCGCCCTCCCCGGCGGGGGCTCGTCTGCCGCCTGCGGGGCGGGCGGCGGCGGCCAGGCCGGGGGAGCTGGGGAGCGCCGCCGCCGAGGACCATGAGGAAATTTAACATCAGGAAGGTGCTGGACGGCCTGACGGCGGTCTCCTCCGCCGCCTCGGCGTCGTCCGCCGCGCAGCAGCAGCAGGCGGGGAATCGGGAGACCGAAATCCAGGAGACGCTCCAGTCCGAGCACTTCCAGCTCTGCAAGGTGAACGGGTGCTGCGGCCCCGAGCCTGCTGGCGGCCGGGGGAGGGGGGGCGACGCCGCGGTGGGCTCTGCGGGCTTTGCCTCTCGGTGCCGAGCGCGCCCGCCGCTCCGCTGTACTTGTTTGCGTTCGTTATGTGTGTTTGGTTTTTTTTTTTTTGGAGGAGGGGGAAGAGGAGGAGAAGGACTGGGGGGAGAGAAGGGGGGGAAGCGGTGGGTGTAGCTTGCACAGGTCTTGTTGGATTTCCGTAGTCATCTTTCCTGGAGAGTTTCGGGGTTTGTCGCCTTCTAGGCTCGTTCATGCGTGCCATATTGGCCGTGAAGGCTTGGCAGCGGGAGCGGGATGGATGGGGGAAGGAGCGATGCCTGGCTGTGGTGCGGGTCTGATCGTCGCGGCGTCTGGGCAGAAGCCTCTGCTGCTGGGCCCAAAGGACAGGGGCTCTGTCGCTCTGCGTTATTTGGAAGTGCAGTTAGCCTCTTCCTTTGCGCCTGAGAAGGGCTGTAGACGTTCGTGGTGGCTTCGCTGCAGTGGGTTGCCAAGTTGCCGATGCTGCTGTTGCAAATGTTCTCCAGAGACAAAGTTACTGGTTTTTAATTTGCTTCTGCGTGATACAGTAACTGCAGTTCGTGTCTGCACACTTCAGAAAATGATGCAGCGAATTAATCCACCAGCTGTAACAAGAGGAATAAAAACTGATTTGAATATCAATACCCATTTTTATCTTTACAGTGCACCCGTGGCCTAGCTTGATATGGATGAGCTTGTTTGTGGATTCTCCTCCTTGTTTTATCTAGTACTGCAGGCGTTGCTTCTGCGAGTTGTTCGCGAAGGACATGGGAAAGAGCCGAGCTGTTACCAGTGAGATTTTATTCACTGTGAAATACTGAGAGTTGCGGGCTATGCCTGCGACTTTGTTGAAGTGAAAGGAGTATATCAGAAGTTTGCTATGTATTTATGAGGTCCTAAAATAACTGCTTTAAACTAAAGGCTTTGAAATGGAAAAGCTAGTGTTTGTGTGGCTTGTGTTGTGTATGTTTATAACAGAAATAAGAGCAGGTAGCACTCTTATGTTCTTGATTCTGATTAATTGCAGCCTGAGAAGTGTAATGGAGTTATTGCTTGGTCAATTACCAAATTAGCCTTGGCTAAACAGAAAGCTAAATGCGTCAATAGCTTCATTTAAGAAAGAATCCCATAGTTGAAGGGGTTTTTTGCATTGTTTGGTGGGGTATTTTTTGTTGTCGTCTATTTTCGGGGTTGTTTTTCTCTCTGGGAGAAGCGGAGGGTGAGAGAGTGGTTCTGTGGAGCTTGGGTTGTTTGTTTTTTTTTTTCTGACATGCTGAGAGAGGTTGCAGTGTCATGTGGGGCCTGTTGGATTGAAATTGATAATTTGTGATAGTTTTAATGACAAGTCTGACTTTGTTGCCAAACTTCCTAAGAACATCTTGTATTTTAATAGTTTAGTGCCATTGTCAGAACTGAAAAAAAGATTACTCTGAATGAGGTAGATGAAATAATGAGATGCTGAGTTGACAGAGTCTTTGTACAGAAGAAACGTAAGATTCAAATGAAGTTTCAGTAAGTATGACTCACTTCATGATTGAGGATGAATGAGTAGTTATGACTAAAAAAACATCTTTAAGAATGGGTTCGTGTAAGACAGCTGATTTTCTCAGTCTGTTGTTAAAATGCTTAAATTCCATTCTTAATTGTGATTAACACTGAATCCTCTTCCCTAACATACGATATTGATTCTGTTTATTTTTGCTCTGCTACTTGACCCACCATTACTGTGATGCTCTGACTTGTTAGACTGTACGCCATGGTTTCCCCTATCAACCTTCAGCCTTGGCATTTGATCCTGTTCAGAAAATACTGGCCATTGGGACTCAGACTGGAGCACTAAGGCTGTATCCTTTTATATTCTGAAGTGGATTTGGTGCACCTCACGCAAGTGATGTTTTGATTCAGCTGCTGGAACTATTCAGAAGTCTGGTGGGAACCAGGTATGCAGGAGGGGAGTAAAAAAGCTCTATTTTCTGTTGGTGGGTGGCCTGGCTGTTCTGGTTGTTCTTTGTGTCAGTTCAAGTTGTGTTAATGATATGAGGTATGGCTGCTCAGTCCCCATTATCTCAAGTTAATATATACATTTTGAAGAGGATTTCTAGTGTGCCGACAGTTTACAGCAGCTGACTGCAAGTCTGAAGAGAAATCTGGGCTGAGTTCTGTTTCATTGTTCTGACGTGTCCTCTGGGACTGAAAAATAACGTGGGTTTTTTTTGGTGGGTTTTTTTTTTGGTCTTTTTCTTCAAATAAGCTTCGTAATACTGTACTTAACCTGCTGCTCCTTCTGCATTGCCAAAAGATTGTTTCAAGTGGAGACACTAAAGAGTACAGGATTATATCTCACTAATGGTTTCCAATGAGCAGAATGAATTTGTGAAATAATGCACCAGTAACCCTTCTTCTTTTTGTTCACTAAAAAGTGAACTACCCATATGTTCGTGGCCGTATGATACTATAGCTATATGGTGCTATCCAAGCCATGTGATAATATATGTCTTTAAACTTTTATTTTTAAAAGAAGATGCCCCGTAGATTCTTTAATCTGCACTGCCATTGCCCAAACCTTACTTTTCAACAGAAGAGAATGAACTGAATTCTCTGTCATGAAATTGACTGAACTGTGACCTTTCTGAAGAAGGTTTAAGTGATCTCGCTAGAAAAATTGACTTAATCCTCTTTAAACTGTAGGTAAATCACAGCTTTTGGGGTTTTTTTTCTTGCTTATATTAGTCTGCAAGTGGACCTCTTTTTTTGCTTGTGTAACATCACTACTCTGTAAGGTTAATTTCCTGAAAAGGGTTATCTTTTATAAGTTGAAAAGTTAGAACTTCAGTATCAAATCCAAGTCTTAAAGAAGAGGTTGAAATGAAGTAGCTTGTAGCATATCTATAATGTTATCTATTATGAAGTTCCAAAGTCTCTTATTTCAAAGTATGAGTAACAGTAATGACCATGCAGTGCTCTTTTTGCTGTATTTGAAACTACCCTTAACTCCATAAATTTTGGTTGTAATAAGGTGGCAATGTTGACTTAAATGAAGAGTGAGGTATGGGTGGGTGATGCTGTTAATTACTCTCATATTGGTGGAACAGATGAGAAAACAAGAGACTTAAAAGTAAGGATTTGGGTTGGAGGAAAAGGAGAGATCAAAAAGCACTTGTTTAGAGCTTATTCACCTGTAATTTTGGGCAACATGATGTTGCAGTTTAGGTAATGATGACTTGATAAAACCTGTTTACTGGCACTCATCCATGACTACACCTGTGAATTCTCAGAGTGTGAATTGCTTGCTAAATAATGGAGAGAAGTATTGCAAGGTTGTGAGGAAAGAAACAGTTACTGTGAGAGGAAGCAGTAACGTTGGCAGAAAATGTATTTCCTAATGGAAAGGAAAAAGCTTCATGCAGACAATGAAATGTTTGTGCTCCCCTAAGTTGATGAAGTTGAATATGCTTCACAGTACCTTGATAGAGATCTTGATTCTTGGAAGAACTGGTTAAAAGCCCTCAACCTTGGCTAATGTGTTAGCCCTATAACCCAACAATGCTGCAGAAATTGTACCTCCTGTGATTACTTCCTCGTTGGAATAGAGGAGTGCAGGCAGAACGGATAGACTCAGACATGTTCCCTTCCCGATGTAAAACCAGCTGCTCGCTTTCTGCCTAGTTTGAAAAGCACTCTTTGGGTGAAACTTGCAAGAAGTGCTTATTTTAGTTTATTGCTCAAAGATAAAAACACAAACAAAAAATGCTTGTTGACCTAGAAGATGCTTTACCCAGTAAGGTTTTCACAAATAATAAATTGTGTGCAAGGGTTCATTAAAGTGGGAGCCACTTACTCTTTAGAGCTGCAAAAGTGTTTTTAATTGAAATGAGGTGTGGACTAGAAAGACTGAGAGTCAGTAAAGAGGTATTAATTGAGAAGTAAATCTTAAAAGTGAGAGAAAAGTCAATCCTTCTCATCTTCTGCATTCATGTTATGAGAGTATCGAAGTAAAGGAATGATAATGCTTCTTTCATTGCCCACCAGCAGATGGGAGCTGGGTATTAGTGTTTTCCTTGCATCTGCTCAAGATTTCACTTCCTTTGTATTGCTAGTAAGTGATCTGAGGAATTCTGAGGCAATTTTTTTTTAAAGGATATTAAAGTTTAAATATTCTTAAGTGAAGGAATGAGCTAATCTGTTCTAGATTTCATGGCAGGGGGGTGATAGAGGGGGACCCTCTCCAAATCAGGGGTTGTAACTAAATGCTCTGTAAAGTCCCTTCCAACGCAAACCATTTAATGAGTTCTATGATTAATATGTAAATAAATTAATATTGTAGTCCTGATTGACTTTGGGCAATTTATCAGCTGACTGCTTTACAGAACATGTTCTCTGTATATGAGCAGTCTGCAGTCGGGTATTTTAACTTCAAAACCAGTATCGGTTACAACAGATTAATGTGAGCAGGAATTTTCCTAACCATATTCCCATCTCATTCTTCTTTCAGGTCTCCGTAACCACTAGTGGAGGAACACTGAGAATTCTAATACACAAATACTGAATGTTGTATCTAGTATTGATACAGCGACATATAAAGATAGAACTAAAGCTTTTTCTGAAGAGAC
This sequence comes from Opisthocomus hoazin, assembly GCF_030867145.1. Classification (NCBI taxonomy): domain Eukaryota; kingdom Metazoa; phylum Chordata; class Aves; order Opisthocomiformes; family Opisthocomidae; genus Opisthocomus; species Opisthocomus hoazin. The sequence goes on from NC_134415.1 coordinate 56,837,813, forward strand.
AAAATCTGTAGATACAAATATACTGGGAGTTCACTGACTTAGCATGTTTATCAATTAGAGATACATGACGACAGAATAACATCAACGCTGTATGGAATTCTGTGAATCCATGAAGTAATTGTGAAAATGGAAATACCTAAATTAGAGGTGGCATGTTTCACTGAGTGGGTTAGAAATAGAAGTAGTACTCTCAATATTCTTGTGCCCAATCCTAGGCTTGATGGGTTAAAATTGGAGGATAGTGTTGTGGAGTTGGTGACTTGATGTGCCACAGGCAGGACCTTTCTGTGCATTTAAGCAGCAGTTTGTTCTAGATCTTGCAATTTTAAGAGGGAAAGAAGTCTATAAAAATATTAGGAGGAGACAGCTTTTAGTGTAAAACTTAAACTTTGAGTCAGCAGAGTTACAGTTTGGGATTATTCACTGGCTTGAGTGGTGTATCCCTTGTATTCCTTTAAAAAAACAAACAACCTTGATTCTATTTCCAGAGTTACTTAGAAATATTTCTAACTGATTTATCTAAGAGTCTTAAAAGCAGGTGTTTCTGACACAGACCGTTATTGCTGATTTTATCCTTAATTAGAGAAGTATTTTGTGCCCTCCATAGGAAGGAACATTTTGAGCAATGAATAACAAAGGCTCTGTTCTTCTGTTTTCAGCTGTGGACAAAAACTTGTTCCCTTTACTGTGTATGGGGGAAAGTTACAATGCATATATGGCTTAAGAGAGTACAAACCTTGGAGAGAGGTCAGATTCTAGAGCTACTACTGTTGATGATAAAACAGCCAGCTGATGTGACCCTCTCCCTGACACTAGGATCTGTTGAAAATAGTTGAGCTGTTTGATTCTGTTTTCTGTATCACAGGGGAAACTGAGCGAGGTAGGCACAAGAGCAGAATCACAGCACTGAGTGACATAAAAATCTTAGATTTATGTATCTCGCATATACCACACTCGCCTGCTCGCACTGATCCAGTTGTTCCTCTGAGTCCATGGTGCTGATCAGAGGATGCTCGTTGGAGCTAGTTGAGGTGTTTCAGTCTTGGCTGGTGGTCTGGCTCTTACCTGTGGCAATTCTGCCTCAGGCTCACCCTTCTGCACAGTGCTGGATGTCTGTGGATGTGTTTTCCTCCAAGGAGCAATTGTGCTCATTACTGATTTCAAAGTGCAGTGGTCAGTATAAGCTGCTGGTGGCCTCATTTGTCATTGCAGGCCAATCTCTGACTTTCTCCATGCTTAAAGGGATTTAGTTGTTGTTACCAGGGTGGCTTGCATCTTTGATCTCCTGTCCCAAATGTATTAGATGTCAAATACTTAAAAGTTCATCTGTGCTTTGCTTCTTTTCCTGTGCATACCCAAACCATTACAGCAGGACACACAGTCTATAGTTTCTAGGAAGTTTTGTGCATAATTGTCTGTGCTTTGTTTTCCCAGCAGGTATAAAGACCTTCTAATGAGCTAGAGTTGAGTATATGTATTTGAGGCTTAACTTGCCTGAATGGTGTAATTGGGTGGACTTCACACTGTGACATCCCGGCAGCATTCAGTACCATAAGTAATAGCCCTGCTTCCATGCTGTCTGTTGTTTTCACTGTTCTGCTTAAAAGTCCCTGTAGAAGTCAAATGTGATTTAAACTGTAAGGAGATTTGAGAAAGGTGAAATGAACTTTTTTTAGGATTTGTCTGTCTTTAGGATGATGTTTCCTCAGGACTTCAAATTACTAATTGTACAAATTACTAATTGACTTAATAGCTGAGCTGGGTTTTTTTGCTTTTGTAGGAGGTAGAAAAAATTTTGAAGCTGAAAATTTGAAGGAGATCTGCTCCTTGCTGTTTAACTGCTCCATCTTAAACAAGTTTCTTCAGTTTTCTGTGCTCTAATTCCTCAATAGCAAAACTAGGACAGTATATCAAATGAGATGTTTTGATTGTCTGCCAACATGAATCCAATGTCTTAATTGGTGCTTCATGCCTTAAAAATACTCACTTGCAGCTTGGAGCTCTGTCTCTGTATTGACAGAGAGAATTCTGAAAAGGAAGACTATTTCCACTAGAAATGCTTGAGAATAAGGGGGATATCCATAGAATAAGTGTTGTGCCTTCCACACAGACCAAATCATGCTTACGACTTTATTCCCAAGAAGAATAGGTTCTTTAACTGAAATTTTGGGGTGTTTTATTCTGTTGCAAACCTAGTTCACAAGAAGGAGAGAAAAATTAGATTTTGTCATTGTCATTAAATATTTGAAGATCCCAATCATGCTGAATGTCAGCATCTGTTAATTTCCCCCCCCCATTCTTTGCAGCAGCAAAAGATTACTTCTATTAAGCAAATGGATGAAGTTTTCATATATTTGAGGCATATAAAACTTGCTTTCTGTGTCTTCTGTTCTCTAGCTGTTGTGAGAAGAACTCACAACTGTTATTCTTTGATGAAAATAGCTCAAAGCCTGGATGTGGTTCTATGCAGTCAGTTTCTGATGAAATGTTTATGTTGCTGCATCTGGATAGTTTCGCTATAGAGATATACCAAAACATTCCAGTGATTCAGTGAATTTTCTGAAGCTCTAACAAAATTCTATTTCAAACTTGTGATGATGTTGTATACATTAAAATTTGTTTCCTTTGGATCATTCAGATTATGAGAGGCAGTTTGACTGGGGGTTTTTCCTCTTGCTGAAACATCTACTTGAGATGGTTTTGTTTTATGTTTTTGAAGCAGCCTACATCTGCTTTTCCTCCCTTCTGGAGGAAGGGCAGTAGGGCAATGGCAGGAGCTGTGTTTACAGTATGCAAAGATTTCAGTTTTTCAAACCAAGCATCCTACTGTTAAGTTAGCACAGCTTAAAGTGGGAGACTGCACTAGATGAACTGGTGAGGTGCTTTCCAACCTAAATTAAGTGATTCAGTCTATTCTATGAATATACCAAAGTCAAACTGAACTACTGCTTTGTGGATTGTCAGGGGTTTTTTTTGGCACTTGTACACTGAAGAGAACAGTCTCAACCTTTGCCAATGCTCTTCTGGACTTCAAACAAATCGTTTTGGGAAAAGTACATCAGTAAAGCTACTAAAAATGTTGGAATAGCGTCATGCCAGAGATGGTCTGTGATTATCTATTAATAAGAAAATGTTTACTGGCTCTCTTGCCACACAATTCACATAGAGTAGTTTAAACAAGAAAACTACTTTGCTTGAAACATACGTTAATCTATCACATTTACACTTTTTTTAACACTACCACATTTCTTATATATTCCAGGACTTTGTTTATGTGGGTATCATTAGCTTTCTTGCATATTTCTTTCAGTGAAAAATCCTCATCCCCTAGATGAAGAAAATCAACTACCTTTGGATATGCTGAAATGAAAGAAGGCCAAAATGCCGTGACAAGACATGTAACTCTTAAAAACATATGAAATTATAGCAAGCTAATCCTACGCAGAGAAAGCTATGACTGAATTCTTCATAATAAATTGGATGGTGTACTTTTAGAATCCGTGGTTACACTTGCTGGGAGACTTGGTGATACTTCCATGAAAGCAAGAAAACTGAATTTGTCTTTGATTTGATATATTATTGCATATACTGTAGTTCTACTAAACAGCTTTTAGAAGTAATTGCTTTTGTTCTAAAATACCAGAACTGTAACTGTATTAAATCTCATACTGTAATTCACAAAAATGAACTTTAGAATTAAATCTTTTCTTCACTGTAGCTATTTCACTGACAGAGTAGAAGCCTAATGGATATAGCCTTGCAGCTTCAAACTTGCTAGGTCATGGTGAGCTTGGGGAAGAAAATGTCTTTGGAAACCATGCAGTTTTCTAGGCAGGTGTTACTGTAGCACTAGCGTAGCCTATTTCCATGTACCTCCTAGCTATTTGTGAAACACTGAGGTGGTGTGGACTGTGTGGTGTGATGATGTTACAGTAAAATGTAACAGGGAATTGGACAGCTGGGACCCAGCTTAGGCCTTCAGACCTCTAGTACAGTGCTCAATTCACTAGGCTCTTAATTTGACATTTTACTGGAGTTGTTCTTTGTCAGTCACTGTGGAAGGGCTTTTGGAACTGAAGTACCGTTATTGCTGTAGGAGAAAAAATAAGTGGTTTCAGTAAAGTCATGTCTGGAAAGGTAGAAGCAGCTCATGATTTGAAATGTGATAAAGCTTGAAAGCACAATTCAAGATTACAAACCCTTCCTCACAAAGCTTCCTGTTTGGCAGAAATTTGTAACTGCATTAGACTGCTTCTAAGTGTCCAAGTCTCTCTTTTTACAATGGTAAGCATTCCTAGTGACTAGAAGTTCCCTTGGTTGTTACTTTTATATGTTTCCTCTTGCTCTGCTAGAACTGTTTTTTGTTTGAGTTGAATGGAACAGCAAAAGCCTACGTTATTTATCAGGGTTCCCATGGCACATCTGTTTTTGTAGGGTGATCTGTGTAGAAGCTCATTGAAAAAGAGAATAAAACTTGTAAATTATTACATTCTACATGAAGTTGAATAAAACTGGAGCACATGGATTTTGGACACAGTTCACTTTGTCTTTAATCTTAGCTAATTGGTAATGGTTTCACATTTTGAAAAAATAGTCCTTTGCAGTTTTGAGAGAGGTAATACTGCAGTAGGTCTGTACGTTTAATCTTTTGGGTCTTCTCTTTTCCTCTTGCTTTTCTTGATGTGGCCCATCCTGGAGCATACCATCAATCTGATCATCATTATATTTTTTTGGAAAAATGCAGATTCTTAATCCTGCAAAGTACATCTGGTTAAGTAGACAAGACTTCTCCAAAAATCTAATTCTTTGAAGTGCATTTATTTGTTTGCTGGCCTGAGGAAGAAGTTTGTGGTACTTGTGAACCAGAACTGCATGTGAGTGTGTTGCTTACCCACTGCCATTATGCAGTCTTTCAGCAGCTTTTGAAGTTGCCTTATTTTGCTGAACCATAAGTTTAAATTGTGGTATCGTAATTGGTACTTGAATGCTAATCAAGCATGGCCTGTTAGCATTCAGCTGGTGATAACTTAGGTGACCTTTTTCACGTCAATGTTTCTATCATAGGCACTTGATAATAATACAACTTACATATTTATCAAAGGGAACACTAAGTTACTACTTCTGTTGACATCCAGTGCAAATACAGGAGAAGGTCTAATGACATAATTTAAATATCTGGCAGTGATATTTCTATCACTGAATTTAGGCACAGTTTAAAATAACGAAGGTCTTGGAAATAGCTAAAAATGAAAGTCACTAGTGAGGACTCTGGTAGAGTGGTACAATTCCTTATTTAGTAGATTTCTAGAATATGTAGCAATTCTGTCGGACTCTGGAGTCTTATACTGAATTCTAGTTCATCTTGATTTTTATAACTCTTTAATGAAATTACTTTTTCCGTGGCTATCGTTTAGCCTGATCTGACATACTGATGTTCAGTTTAAGACTCTCTGCCACAAATGAGAACTATTTTGTCCTGCAGTGAAAATGTCTCCTTGGTCAGAGATTCCAGAACTGCTTTTATGTCTGAGATCTGTACAACTTTGTGACAGTTTTGGTCTGCATACTAGTTGTTCTAACTTAATAATTTCCTGCAAAGACTTAGTCTATTTTAAATCCCTATGCTTCTCCTTGGAAAAAAAATCTAATTATTGATAGTGCTTGTATTGAGGCAGCTATATGAATTGCTGGATTAAGATTGATTCTAATATAGTATTAGTAAAAATTTTTCACTGAAGTTTAGGAATAGATATTCCCTAGTCATTTGTCCACAGTAGTTCTACTCTGCATCAGTGGTTCTGTACTGATGGATTTTGTTTGCTTTGAATTTATCTTAACTGTCAAGAATAGTGAAAGGAGGTAAAACTTCAAATGTGTGTCTGCTAATATAGAAACCAAAGTACAAGATTAAATGCTTTGAGGAGTGCCAGGTTATGCTGACTGAGCTAATTAAAACATGTGGAAATTAAATTTTTTTGTAATAACAATGATACTGATCTTGTAATACTTGAAAAATGCAGTCTGAAGGGTTGCGGTTTGCTAGATCAACTATTGAATCGCTATTCCACAGAGAAGTTTATAGCTTGATAGAAATAACTAAAGGCTACTTTATTTATTCTACTGAATGTCGTGGGATTTTTATTTCATAAGTGCCTTAAAAAGGTAGTAATAAAACTTCATTTTGTTTGGGCCACTTGAACCTTAATTTCCTTCTAAAATTGAGGTAATTGTGGTGACCACTGCTTCTGTGTCCAGAATAAGTCTTGGCCTATACCACTCACACCAGACAGTGTGCATAAGAACAATACTGGTGGAGAGAGGAGGTTAGGTTTTCCACCAAGAAGGCTGTAGACCAAACTCATGCTTTTATGAGGTATCTCCCATGGATTCTCCAAGAACTCAAGAACTAACTGTTGTCTCCTGCTCCTATATTCTTGTGAAAAGTCTTTACAGGAGCTGTTTTAACTTTGTAAACAAGAGAACTAAAGAAAGAATGCAGAGACAAAGGAAGCAAGGCCTTCGTACTTCTGCTTAGCAAGCTACAGTTCTATATTGTGCAATTCATGTCATTTTAAGCAGGGGATTGCATTGCATAGCCTCTTGAAGCTGCTGCCAGGCTTGTACTCTGTGTCTGTTCGATTTAACATTATTAGATCTTTGGTTTGTGTTAAGATAATATATTTAACACTTCAAGAGTAGCCAACTGAAGAGATAATCCAGCTGGTATCTAATGTTTTTGATAAACTTTGCTACTGAAGGTCCTGCCTTTTCCCCACCTTATAACACCAGCTTGTCGTCACAGCAACAGATGGACAAAAGCAATTTGCACTTTTCTTGCTCATTAGGGAAAAAAAAATAGAATGCTAATGTTTTGTGATCACTTAATGTTAAATTCGTAGGATTAGTATGCCTGTAATTTTTTTAGCATGTGCTCGATCCAGTCTTACTACCTTGTTAAACAGCGCAGATGTTCATCTTCACAGTTGAAAAACATTCTTGACTGAACTTTGTAGTGTTGATATTAGAAGTACAGTTACTAAGCTTTAGTGCTGCTTATTAATATGCAGATATGTGGGCTGCATAGCAATAACTTGCCTGGCATTCCCTGTTATGTGTGTTCCAAACTTATGTAGTGAGATTAGCTTCACAGCCGCCCGTAAATGTCAGATAAAAAGGAAAGCCACCAAGAAAAGCCCCCAGTAAACTTCCATTTAAGTGACTAAATATAATGAGATTTCTTGCTGGCATGGTGAAATACCTTCTCATTCTTTCAAATGATTAGGTGGGAAACATAACACTTCGGAAAGAAATCCTGGTGAGTTACTAACCTGGAAAAAAGATTCAGTAACCTACTTCTTTAAAGTATAGTCTTATGCGTCCCAAAATTTTCATAAGGACTGCTAGCCAAAGGAAATAGTATTCAATTATCAGCCACTCACAAAGAATGCTGCCATTTTCTTAAACTTTTGTGCATATTTCTCTATCTTTTAGTTAAAAAAACCCCAACAAACAAGCATAGGTCCAAAAACTTTTTTCAGTTACTCATAGTGTATGTGACTGCCTAGGAGACTTGTTTTCTTTCAGACATTTCCCATGGAAGTACTGTGAATATAGTCCCAATTATATTAATAGTCAAAGGGACAGTAAAAAAAAATGTAAAACAGAATGGGATTTATATATGGTTTAGAGGATGCTGTGAGGAAGAGGCAGCAGGAGTTAACTTTTATAATATTGTTTTTTATTTGCGTAGCAAAGGAGAAAAACTACTTAACTTCTGAACTATGACAGTATGAAAGAACTGTGTGTTTGTTGGTTTTTGTTTTGTGGTTTTTTTCCATATGAACACTCTGCCAATAACTTCCAGATCAAATAAATGCCGTTCTGGGTAAAAAGAAAAAATAAAAAGTGTGGGGAGGAGGTGACATTTCCTGAGCAAACTTTACTGACTTTTGATGATCTGTTCTTTCTGTTGGCAATTCCCAGTGGGAGAAGCAGCACATCAGAAGTTGCTAACTGAAGTTTAGTTACAAAGTATTTAGGAACTGCAGTTTTACATTTTAGCATATTATAACTGGAAGCAGTTCCAGTACTTTGTGATAGTCTTGCTGTATATAACTAACAGTGTATTCTGTCATTTCCAGACCAGTTTTTTCGATGACATTTGTGCAGCCTTTTTTACCTGCTGTAGTTTTCTGTAGACAAACTGACTGAAACTTAGTAAATGTGTCTCTCAATGCAGGAAAGTTACCTGTAACGTATTCAGTGTAGTGTTTGTGCTAACAGGTGTGAAGGCCACTGTTACAGCACTTTGCAAATACAGCTCTACAGAAATAAAAACTTAACCTTGCAGATCTGCAAGTACATAGACATCACAGCTGGCGCATAGCTATAATTAGAGACCTAAGTGATCAATATTTGAATGCATCGGTATCTGTTAGGTCCCCAACTTTGCAGCAGAACTGATTTGTATTTGCAGCAGACCTTATTTAAAGCTAGCCCTATTTTAGTACATAATTCCAAAGGGGCCAGAAATGCCATGGTGTGTGGTTTAAATGTGACTGTATGGTAGTCACTAAAAAGACTGTCTTGATGGGTTTTCTTCATTATAAAATGGCTAAAAATGAGGCTGTTATTGCTCTTGCACCTGAGGGTAAGGTCATCTGCCTTAGCATAATAAGCAGTAGAGGTGAACACTGTTGCCAGTTCCTCTGGCAAAGAGGAGCTGCCTGCATTTCATTTAAGGATTTCTACAGCTTCACTCTACTTACTGTTTTGTTAAGGTTATGGACAGGGTCTTCTCCCATAAGTGCTCGGAAGTGACCTGAGCTTATTTGTGTCTAGTGCCCTGGCCTGGGCAGAATACTTACAGACTTTAGCTGTTACCTTAGTGAAACCTCTTAAAGAAGGATGATTTCTAAAACTGAGAAGAGGGAAGTATTTTTTTTGTTGCCTCTCTACAGGCTTTCATAACTCGGTTAAAGTTGGATTGTCCTTTACAAATGTAGTCTTCCTCTATTTTCAAGATTGACCTGGTGGGGAGCAGAAATCAGTTCCTAATCAGGCTGCAGAAACTTGGGAGACACTACTTCCAACTCCAACAATACTACTTATATGTCTAGTTTGTAAGTTTTGTGTATAACTTCATAGTAATTCATCTGTCTGAATTCAAGCTGATATTTCCTTGAGATATATGTAATACTTAGTGTATTATATATTTTGAAACATATTTAATGTACTATAGTATATGTAATATATACAATATATTTAAGAAAAATAGGATTGGCTTAAACTAGGTCTTTGAATCATAAAGATCACAGCAGTCAAAGTAAAAAGCTTCAAATTGGTAGAAAAATGGATATATATTTTCTCTGAACCAACTACTGAAACTTGGCTTTTGTTTTTACTAAATCTGACCAACAAACTTGAAAGAGCATGGTGAGCAAAAAAGGATAATTTTGCGGTGATATAGAACAATGGTGTGTCCACATTTTGAATCCTGTGTTTTCCTGGTTTCTGCTTTTTAAGTGACATGGATTTAGAGGAGAAAAGCTAGAATTATGAAAGTAGAGTGGCTGACTTACAAGAGAATTGACAATGCTTGATCTCCTAAGTTTGGAGAGGAGGAGAAGGGGTAAATGTAATAAAGGATTATAAAATTGAGAGGACGGTGGTTAAAATGCATGCTGGGCTGTCATTTAGCAAATTTGCAGTGTAAAAACTAGGGGGCATTCATCAAAGTACTATTAGACTGATTTAAGAGCTAAAAAGCAATTTTTAGTTGGAATATAATGAATAGTGAAATTCTAGGATTTGTGGGTGAGGGAGATGGTGTCAGCAGGCTTTACTGGTGTGTTTGGGAGGGGAATGGACAAACTGGCAGACAACTGGCTCTGTAAGCAAATGCTGAAGGGACTAGACTGGGATTTGTCCTCTGGCATACCTAATCCACCAGGAGCGTTTGGTTGGGGAGTGGAAAGGGAATAGGCTGCAAAAAGTGGCCATGCTTGTGTGCTCTCCTTAAATAATGTTGATTGTTTCTGTGGGAGACGGTGTTGGGCTGGGTGGACTTCTGGCTTGAGGCAGTATGGTGGCTCCTGTGCTTTTAGTCTGGCTGACTCCTGTCATAGAGGAAAGAATTCCTGAAGTTTTTCAACTGTATGGCTGCACAAACATCTTCATTTCAACTCAGTACTTCACATTGTAATCATTTTTATAAACACAAAATTTTCTCAGCAGCTGTGGTTTGTTAGCAAGGAGATAATATTTTCTGCTTAACTGAAATTTATCAGATGCCTGAACAGCTGATGAAACAGTTTCTATGATATGGTAAAACATAAAATGCCAAGAGTGTTGATGTGGTGTAGTGGTGAGTTTCAATGTCAAGGAAGCTGGTGTGAAAACTCATGTGGTAATCGCACTGTGATCTGATAATGTTCTCTGCCTTCGCTTTTGTGTCTGCTGTGGAGGCTACTGTTGCAGATTGAACTTGCCCAGCACTCTGTTTTGAAAATGATGGGCCTCGAGTAAGTTTTAAAGGGGAAAAACTACTTTGTGCTGCTCTTCGAATGTCAGTGAGCTACATAGTTGTATCCAATTTCACAAAGAAGATGCTACTGATGCTTGCAGTTCTACTCTACAGAGTAACGGCTTGGCATTTTTAGAAATATAATCTCACCTACTGTAGCAAAGCTCATTCGAAGAGCCTGTTGTTGCAAAATATTCCTGAAATTGTATTTAGTGTCAAGCTTAAAATTAGCAGATTTCTGTTACAAAACAGGGAAAATACTTAAAAGCATAGTTTGAAAACTTTGTCCATGTAGTTTGTTCTATAAAGAAAACAAACCCAAAAGTAGAGAATCCTTTGAAATTAAACTAAATTGGTGACTTGTTGTTAGTGTTATCTTAGCATATTAATGGAGAATTTTTAAAGATGATCAGTGTAAGTGCGTTCCGTATGAGTGATACTGAATGATATAAATATATTATTTTCAGCTCCTAGTAAGAACCTTAAAAAAAATTTAGTAGTCTAAAGTATCTTAGTAGCTCAGCACTGGTCACAGCTATTATTTGATATGTTATTTCTCTTGTTGCCTTTTTTAAAGGACTACTAATAAATGCCATTCAGCATACTGTTTTTGTTGATGTTTGACTGGAATGCATGTATCAGTCTGTTGTGATGGCTTTCTGTAAAACAGACTTCATCTTGAGTTTGTACAACAGGTCACTAGTTAGTGTTCCTTTTTTCAATTGTATTTGAGGGTACTTGAAGAGATTGTTCCTTTTATAGTTGCTATTTGGAATTATTGGAAATTATTGGTTGATGGAAATCTCTGCTTGTCTTTTAAAACCTAGTTAGTCTGTCTTTATCTTAAACATACACAATTTCCAGTGTCTGTAGGTGACTGATTCTTTTTCTCACTAAAGGATTCTTCAAAAATACTTTTACAGTTTCCAGGTGTGCTTTAGTACAGTGCTGCTTCTGGTAGATCTAACTGTAGCTCTGTCCATGAATAGTTTCAAAGAATGTATCCATCCTGGAAGAGGCTATCTGGGATGAAAGATTTAGCTCTTTCCTCTTTCTCTGCTACTTCCAGAGGATCGAGTTTGCGTATGTGTGTGGCTTGTGAGGAGGGATAAGGCTTGGCTCTGAAATGTTGCTTTGTCTTGACTGTGCAGCCTTGTAACCACGCAGTGATTTTGAAGACTCCCTGTTCTTTGCAGACTCACCAAGTTTAGGTAGAATCGAGCAGACTCAGAATGTGTGTGGGGATTTGTAGGTGATTCTTAAACAAACTACTTCTTTCAGCCTTTCCTGCAGGTTGAAGTTGGGAGCCTGGGCATTCATGGGGAAGGAGGAGTAGTAATCAGATTTAAGGTTGCAGTGCTAGCATATGAATTTGTTTTTTTTTTATAGTCCTTTGCTGCAAAAGAAGTTGGGATGCCTTGCAAGCAGAACACTCCAGGCTTCTAATGCTTCAGGGAATTAAAGTGAATCTGCATACAGTTGGCCAGTAAAGATTCCCTTTTTCTAAGGGAAAATACACTTAGCTTTTTCTCTTAATACGTATGTGACTTGAATTTAGCTCCAGTGGAATTCTTTACCATCAGGAAGCCTAATGCTCTTCTTGAAATGTTTCTTTTCAATTCACACAGAGCTACTGACCACTGTAAATATACAATGGGATTATTTATTCCTGTTTAAGATTTCTTTTAAATGTTAGCATAGCAGAAATAAACTTTGAGTGATATCTTCTAAAGATTATCTTTATTCTCATCAAGCTTTTCTAGCCATATCTTGGAAATGATAGTTTTCCCCTGTGTTTTTAATTTTTTTTCCTTGCTAATAGATGTTTAAGAGGAACATCACAGGTGGTTTAGTCTGACAGATATCAGTTTAAATACTTACTACTCCAGCTCATGTCTGAGCCTCCTGTGGTTTTACTCCTCACCATGCAGAGCACCTGTAAAACTTCCACCTGTTGCAACTTCTGAGTTAGCAATAACTGGCTGAGAGTTACATTGCTGGTTTCCTCTTGTATTTTTTGATGGAAGGTGTTACAGAAGTCAACTTTCAAAACTAATTGTTTTTCTCTATTGCCAAGTAGAAAAAGCTGACACTCAAAACATTAAAACAAATGTTTTGTTCAAAACATTAAGTGATGAATTACACTGTATTAATGCAGGTTTTCCTGACTCAAAGCAAGTCTGAACTGACTACGCTACAGTGCCATGTTACTTTTAATGATATGGATTTGCTGCTTTTAAACGGTCTTGGAGTTGGATGAAGAGTCCTGTTCCAGACAATTTTCTTTTGTCTGAGCCCCTGAATATTCCATGTTACGGCATTTCTTAAGCACTGTTTTCCACAGCTGGAAATTTCCTGAAAGAAAGTGGGAAACCCTGTCTGTTTGATATCTGTAACTTCAGGCTTTGACATTAAAACCTCAGTAAAGCTCTTGACTGTGGTGATAGTCTACCTCAAACAGTGAGCGATTTTTTTTTTTTTTTTTTTTTTATGTCTTTTTAAATTTTATTTGTGGGGGTGGTACTGTGACTAGTGATGATGATAGAGGTTACTTTTTTGGGGAAAGCTGTGTGACTGCTAGATTTTTAATTACTTCTGTCTTTCGACTAAGCAACAGCCATTTCACTCTTGGATTGGTTCTCATGTGTAAATAAGTTGCTGAGGATTCCAGTGGGAACAACATTGCCTTAAAAAAAAGTTCAAACTTCCTTAGTTTTGTATCAACAACTCTCATTTTTAAGGTAATTTTCTGAGGAATCTGGCTGTATTTCTCTTCAAGCATATCTTTGTGCAGACTTGCTCTTTACCTTGCCGCCTTTTTACCATTTAAAAAAACGAGGAGGAACAGAGGAAATATGAATGTCTTCTCTTGGCATTTGGGGAGCCGAGTGGTAGTGAAGGAGACTGCAGCACTGTGTGGAAAGGAAAACCTCTATGCTATTTCTGCAGCCTTTCCTTGACTATGTAGCAAGGGTGGAAAAAGGCTCAGCTTTCTTTACCTCCTCAACCCTTTCCTTGCCCCTAATAAATCAGAGGTCAAACTACCAAATTTCAGTGCATGTATTTTTAAGACAATCATTGCAGATATTTCAGTTAAGCTACAGGATTGTGGAGGAACCTTGGAAGTGCTGAGCAGCATAAATGGGTATAGCTCTGCATCTTTGAAGGGCCTGAAACTGCGATTTGCTGTATAGAACACTTCTTTCAAGCCATCTATGAAGAGAATGAGGTTTCTTCCCTGGGAACTGGAACAGTTTCAGTTATGGAAGTGAGTTGTAATATATGGATATTGATTATTTTTGGATACTTTTATCTAGAGGAGAGAAACAGATATTTTATCTGGGAAACCTGATGTCATATGGCTCTATCTTGTAGTATAGTTACCTGCATGTTGTAACTTTTGGAACGCTTCCTGTGATTGCAGCATTTTATACAGAGCCTCTATTTTAGAATGTTGAGGTAATGCTGCCACCTTTCTCCTTTTGATGGGATATGGGCCTAATCTGGGTTTCTCCTATCTTCTCAGCTTCCTATTTTCATACAATTTATAGCAAAGTATTATCTGGAAGACTTCTTCCCTTCTGTCAAAGTTGATCAAAATAGCTCTTCAGCCTCAGAAATTACTAGCAGGTGACAAACAAGTAAAACAAATGTTCTTGTAATAGCAGGGGAGATAAGCACTGCCTGAAGTATCAAATATTACTTGGAATCTGACAGGAACTGGAAGTACCCAAGGGTAAAAGATGAGCAGATTCTCTAAAGTATCAAAAAACCCCAGATTTCACTGAAGCTAGATTTGCAAGCTAATACCTTCCCTCCATCTAGTAGTTAAAGTGCCTACTAGAAAAACTGCAGGAAAGATGCATAGAACTACCTTGGACTGTGCTTTTCTGTTGATGATCTGTTTTCTGTACTTGGGCAGTCTTACACTGAGCTGTGGGTACTTGAAATCTCATAATACTGTCTGAGTTATCCTCTTCCCAGTCCTAATAAAAGCTATTTGTTTCTGACATCCACAGCCTGTACAAAACACTAGCTCTGTGTTTATACTTTAATGGGAACTCTTTAGCACTGTCGAGTGGTGCGTTTCTTGGGGCCAAAGAAAAGACGTATCTAAAGTCCTCAAATATACTGAGAAAGAGCAAACTACAGGATCTAAGGTGGCATCTACAACAACTGCAAAAAGAAGAGCTAAGATGGAATGGGTAGCGTTATTTTTAATACTATGATTTACACTTTAATAGTATTGAAGAACTCTGCATGTTTTGATACCAGGTTTTTTCACCTGGCAACTTAATTTAGGTTTTTCTAATGACTATTTCTCTTTTTGACACTATTTTAAAATTAAATGTAATCTAAATATTGTCAAACCTTTACTTGTGATGTTGAGATGATACGTAAACTTTTAAAAATAAATGACCGTAATCCATTTGAGGAGATATGAATTAAGGTTGCATAAGCAACTTCCAGGGACAATGTCAACCTTTCAGTATTCCGTATCAAGTTGGATTTCTGGTAAGCTCAAGTCATAAAAAATACCACTTCATGCAAGACTGATACACAGTGTTTTTGTGGTGTGAAATGGAGCTATGTGTAATAGCACAAATGTATGTACAAAATAGCTGAGTAAAATTACAGGCATTTCAACAAAACATAGTAATCCCTGTTAATATTTCACATGTAATAAACTATGTTTCCAAGTTCTATGAAAATCACAAAAAACCCCTTAAACACTCTAATGAGTAGAAACTGGTTTTGCATTTTAAGTAAGGGGTACCATGAATCTAGAAATCTTATTTTTATGTGAGGACATAGTTTCCTCTTGATTTTGGTGGAAGAGTGCTGTCTATTGAATTGTACCTTAGTTTTTCATTTGTGGTGGTAGTTTTGAGCCAACCTTTGATAAAATTGTCCCCATTACTTTGATAGTAGTGAAATAGTAAGTTTATTGGTTCCTTTGATTTGCAAAACTAAAAATTATGCTGTAGTGGATCTCAAGGAGGCTTAAAATAAAATTAAAAACACTGTGCTTAGAAAGACTATATTGCAAAATACTTAGTGGAGCAATGAGAGGATAGTTATTGGTGGCTCATATGTTTGAGGCTAATTTTAAAAATCTTGAATGTCATTTTGAATGGAGAAGACTTACGATGTCTCTCTAGTTATACCTTTGAGCAGACTTCAGGGAAATTCTCTCCTGAGACCCATTTATTGCATTATGTTTGAATTAGGATTTAGACAACTACTAGCTGAAATATTTAAAAAGCAATAGCAGCAGCACTTCTTGTGAACATCACTTTGGGTGTTTGGAAGATCTTCCAGCTTGCAACCACTACCGCTATGAGTCTGGGGACAGATTGTCATGTTGAGTTCGTATAGACAGAGAAGTAAACTTATATCTACCACCTTGATTTGGGGGTCTAAGTTTCTACTTTTTGTCTATATAGTAGAAGCGTTGATACTTATAATCCATGGCCTCTTTAGCACTTCAGCAAGTGACTTTGCTGGTGAATATCTCAAAAGGCTTCATAAGCAAAAAATGTGCTATACCTGCATCACTGTATTGATAAAACTTGTAGTAATGAACTAAACTTTCTCCAAAAGGATGTTTGGAAGAGGCAGTTATTTCCATCATTGGTACAAGGCAAAACAGCGTGGGAAGCAGAAGGGTGGATTTAGGCCTCATCCACAAGTTAAGTGTTGGAAGAATGTGTCCAAAGGGAAGAGGTAATATCAGTGCTGAGAGATAGACCACAGCAAAGTCTGGAAGAGAAATTCATGCATGTAACCAACTTAAAATTTTACTTAAGGTGGTCTTTAAGACCTTTTTCTTATCCAGATGTACCAGCACTCTGTTGATAATGTTTTTGGTTCTGTCTGCTTTATGCCTGCTTTCTCAAAGCAAGTGAGTAAAAGTGGATATATGGAGTGATAAATCGAATAGCAAAGGTGAAGGATGGGGCAAAACCTGGTTTGGGATAAGAGAAGAGTTAAAAGGGATTAATAGTTAGTTTGAGAAATAAGACATTGGTGCCAAAGGGAAAGATGATGCGAGAACAACAATTTCTGTAAAAGAAGAGAGATATTGACTAATAGAAGGGGATCGGGGGGGATGATG
Organism: Opisthocomus hoazin; assembly: GCF_030867145.1. Lineage (NCBI taxonomy): Eukaryota > Metazoa > Chordata > Aves > Opisthocomiformes > Opisthocomidae > Opisthocomus > Opisthocomus hoazin. The sequence continues at coordinate 56,854,456 of NC_134415.1, forward strand.
GTGTAGCCTATGTAGGTTGTAATAGTACCTGCAGTCTTATTCTACATAACCCCAAAATGATGTAGAGGTTTAATGAGGTAGAAGTGAAACTGGGACTCGGCAGACGAGACTAGCTACTACTCAGTTTGTAAGGAGGAGATTGAAGAATGGGCTTGTATTTGACGGAATGACTAGTGATTAGAGTTGGTGTATTCTGTCATGAATGTCCAGTAGTCAGTCACTTGAAAATAACTGAAGAGGATTTGTTTGGCAGGCAAGAGTTAAAGGAAGTATTTTAGATCATGCTGTCTGAATGAAGAGAGACTTCTGGACCTAGCACAGAATTGCTTTGCAGTCAGAAATCAGTGTTGACAGACAATAACTGATGGGACAAGAATTGGCTACGTTCTTTGAAAATGTTCAATTGTCCAGCTTGTTAGATAGTATCTGTGCTTCTTTACGCTTAACATAATATCTATGTTGTTCTTGCTTACAGAAGTTAGACCAAATAGGTATATAAATTCATATAATATCCAGTTCAGAACATTACATTTATTAATGCTGTTGGCAATGTCTGTAGAAAGTATTTGGACACTGTGAAGAGACATCATTTGTACTCCAAGTATTCTTCAGTTCTAGGAGCATAGAATGACCCTGCCTTTAGTCTTGGCCAAGAAGCTACAGACATAAGAGGAAAACCTTCATTAATTACTAATATTATGATACAGCATGTGCTACCAAAAGGGTGGGTGAGGTAGGATATCTGTAATAACGTGTTAAAAATTGACATTAGAATTAAACTGGTTTAAATGGATGACAGATGAGCAGGACTTGGAAGCAAACAGCAGAATACAAAGATTTTGCTTTGTAATTTTGATGAAGATCTTTCAAAAAATAGAATTATTTCCTGGGTTTAGTCTTCTGTATATAGTCTTTGGAAAAACTTTAGTGAGTTGGCAGTTACCACCCATTTCACTGCATCTTGTGTAGTCAGAGGAACTATTATGCAGATGTATTTGTAGCCATTTCCTACTCTTTCCTCTTGTGTTCTACCATTCTCCTTCCCTTCCATCCCTCCTCCAGAAGTACCAGATCAGTCACCTTTTTTGCATTGTTAGTGCTGGATTACAGCTTTTAGACTAAAGTAATAGAACCTGGATCAGAAAACAAAGTGAGTAAAATCAAGGGAAGCCTGTAGCCTTGTTAGTTTTTTGAAAATATTATGTTGTTTAGTCTAAATTGATATTTTTACCTCTTCCTTTAAAAGCATGCTTTGCTATCTGTGAATTGTGCATATAGAAACTTATCATTAAAACAAATTGTTTCTTGTTTAATTTTAAATCACAGATTTTTAATCCTGTTTGCATTTGTACTGCTTAATTACATCTTGTTCTAATGAACGATTGCCTCTCACTGGAAGCTATGAGAAAATTCTACCAAATACAGCCTTTACAGAAAATTTGCTGGCACTTCTCGTAGCGGTTTGATAAATACTGTATTTGTGCATATTTATGTAAGCAGCTTGGAAGGTTAAGAGGTACTTTAACTCTTAGCTATTATCGTTGTTAGAAAATGGATCGAATATAAATAACTGCTCACTATCCATTCCCTGTGAGTATCTATGCAAGCTAGTTCAGTAATTGTTTAATTTTAAACTATGTAACTCCTACTAGTTTAAGCAAAAAAAAAAAAAGTGGGTTTGAGCTTTAAAATTACTGGAACTTCCTGTATACAGAAACTAGTTAATGAACTTTAACTGAGATCTATGTACTTCGGTATTTTTCAAAACAGAGCTGCTTTTTTTCACCCTATCAATTGTAAGATTTTTTTTTTGTAAGTTAACATTGAATCATTTGGCTTCTACTGTTTAAAGGAGCTAAGCATTTTTTTATAAACAAAGTGAATACTTAAGGAAGTTGATCTGCACTTATGCAGGAACTAAGGTTATTGGTAGCTAGTTTGGAGGTTGAGAAATTCAGCTTCCAGGCAGTTGCGTAAGTCACTGCTTCACTGGAATTTCTAAAGCTGCAGCAGTAAACAGCTGTAGTAGTTTGCTGTAACCTGTTAAGCTAATATGATACTTCTAATAAGATCTAACATCAACTGTTTAAATACCATACTGGTTGTTGCCCCTTTTCCGACAACAGTAAAAGGACAAATGATGTGCTCCCCTCCTCCCTACAAAAGCATGAACCTGTCTGAGTGTCAGGAGATGTAAAAACTGCTGAACTCAAATGATATTAAATGATTCCATGATGATGTATCTCAAATACTTTTTTGGACAAATACAAACAGTCTGAATGCAGCTTCTCGCCCTTCATTGTTATTTAAGAAAAAAAACCACCACTGAACGGTCAATACTATTGTTCTTTCAAAAATATTTGGGAACTTCATAGAACGTGAAGTTACCTAGAAAATGGGAAAAACAATGCATTTTCCAGTATTTTGTGGTGTAAATGATGTCTTGCAATTTATCTTCCTGTCTTCGCTGCCTTCTTGTCCAAGAGAAGGGAAGGCCTTTGGGAAAAATCTTTTGGGAACCTTCTAGGACTGAGATCCTAGCCTCTTCATCTCTGAGGTGCCTTGGATTGTTTTCATCCTTATGACTAACAGAATGAAGTGAATGTAGACTTTTTTTTCCTGCCTGGAGGTTATAGTTCTTTACGCTCTAGGGACACTTGATTTGTTTCCAAATATAATATATAATGTTGACTCTCTTCTGTCCAAGTAAGAAGGTCAAACTGTATCTAGATATCGGCTAATTTGCAAGTGCTGTATTTGCACGGAAGTTGCAGACAGTGTCTTCTGACTGTCTGTGTCTGTCTTCCATTTCCTTTTCCTGTTTCCTTAGCGTCAATTTTCTTGTCTTCTCACTCTTCTTAGCTGGCAAAAGGAGAATGCATTACAATGGTCTGGCCGGAATTCCCATAATAAGTTGTTACCAGTAATATGATAGTATTTCCACCTGATGAACTCTAATCTCAGTTTTAAAGCCTTAGTTTCTTTTTGCTTGGGGCTATTACTTATGTATAGGAGAGTGGATCTGAACTGTTAACAAATATTATTGTATACTTTTGCAGACATAAATACTGAGACATTGGGAGGAATGAAGACCCACTTAGCTGAGTGATATAAACAGCACGATCCTATGCAGGCCTGAAGCTTTAGAAGAAAACTCTATAATCCTAAAGTTGTTGAAAAATGATGATATGATACCATATCAGGATTGGTATGGAGTCTAAATCTCTCCCAAAAGTATTTTGTGGATTTTTATTTTTTCTTGTTAGTAATACATGGACATGAAAGATCAGACTTGGTTTTGTAGACAGTGACTGTAGCACTTTCCAACTTCTTGAATAACACACTCTTGCTAAATACCTGTCTGTCTTGATATTGTTCTTTATGAGATTGTTTCTGTGACAGATCATGCTTTTGTATGTGTAAGTAATAGTACTAATAAAGTCTAGGTGCAGGTAAAATTGACAAACCGTTAGGAAAGTTGAGTGAAGCTGTTCTTGTACTGCTTTAGTCCTGCTCAGATGTGTCACCAGGAATTTGTGGTACTCTGTAATGACGTAATCCAAGTCTTGGGTTTTTGTTTGTTGTTGGATTGTATCCAGACTTGGCAACAGTGAGTAGTACCAGATAGACTTTTAATCTTTATATACTTAAAATACTGTTTGGAGATCTCACCATCATTGTGCGTTTTTTCTATGTTAGGATAACTTTGGGGACCACAATCAAAGTACATACAAAAGTGCATGCAAAATAAGTGGTGGGTTTGCCTATAAAAATAATTCAGTCTGATTAAGTAAAGTGGAGAACAGCTGCAGAGCAATGACTGTAGTAAAATAAGCAAGTACAGTACGCAGTCCTGGAGAGCGATATGCTGCAGACTGGTATACATAAGAATACTGTGTGATCTGCTGTCCTTAGTGTTTTGTATGTAATTCAGATCAGTTGTATGTGTTTTCCGCTAGTCAGAGATCTATTTCTTGCATCAAAATTGTCAAACATTTAAGCACTGTGAGGTGTTACAGCTACAGTTTTGAGAAGTATCTCTAGGAGTGAATTTTAAAAGCTGCTGCAGTTTCAGATTGCCTTAAAAATCTTGAGCTAGTGTAGCAGTGGCAAATCTGATACAGGAACATGGTCCATAGCTTGTGCCGTACTATAAAAACTTTTTATAGCAGTGTAATGGCAGGAAGATACAAATATCTGTGTGGTGATAGTTTGGAAATGTTATAAATGTGTATCTGTATACATAACTGACTTATGCTGCGGATTAAATTGATAGCTACAGTTGTTGCAACTGTCTCCTATGTCAAATGGGTCAACCACAGGTGGAGAAGCCCCCCGTATTCCCTCAGTCTACTTACAGTAACTTGTATTAAAGAATTAAAAAAAAGACTGTTCTTCTGAGGTTTTCATACATATTCTGGAATTAGTTTTCTTGTTCAAACTGTGACTTCTAAGGGCAGATGTACACTGAGCTGCTCTGATGTAGATAAGCTATAAATAATAGTAATAATTTAAAAAAAGAAAATTTTGCAGAGAACTCGCATATCACTAACTGAAATGCCTTAATTTTTCCTGCCAAAAGGTGTAAGCATAGGTCTGGAGCTTGTTTGGGGAAAAAAAAAAATCTTTTGGAACTGTTGCCTTTTCTCACAAATCAGTGAAGTCAATATTAAATTAGCATGATACTGTGCCTTTCTTACGTATGACCTGCACTTCTAGCAGTTATGAAAATGAACACTGATGTTAGGACACGAGTGAATTATCTATTCCTTCTCTCAGCCACAGCTTTTATCTCTTACCTGCTTTTTCAAAAAACATGCAGTGAAGACAATACTAGTGTTTTCCTGTGTTAATTTCCTGGTGGCAGTGGGGAACACAGAAGTAATATTCAAAGGTACAGCTAAGAAGCTATTGATTTATCCAATTTGTTAATATCTGGAATAGAGGACGAAGCAGGAATAGTAGAAAGAAATACTTGGAAGTGGAGGAGCAGGGATGGGTGTTTGATTAGAAAACTGCTTAGAGCAGACTGTTTCCTCTAGAGCTACCCTAGGTCTTCAGCAGAGAGTTTCCTGTCTACAAAATTAAAATGCTTTGCCCATCTTGTCATTATTCATTATAATTTTTGCCTGTTTTGGGGGCTGCTGTGTGGTAGATGATTACTGCTTAGTACAGTGGCCTCTCTTGCCTTAAGCTCACATACGCAAGTATAGAGGATTTGAACAAACTGCATTCCCTGGGATGCTGCCTGTTTTGTGTGGTTGAGAAATGCTTAACATGTACTGAAACAGGCATGTATTATTATCCTTCTACAGTCAGTATTTAAGTGACGTGCTTTTTCAACTCAGCATACCCTGCAAAACTGGGAGGCTTTGCATTGCTTTAGAAAAGAAGATTAATGCTGGTTAGGAGGATGATATTAATTTGAGATGAGAAGAATAATTTTAGCTACTAGGTGAAAAAGTGAAGATGACATCATCCTTGGGTAAAGGAACTAAATGGGACTAGCTGCAAGGACTATTTTTATTTTTTTTGTTAACTGTAAGCACTATAAAAGAGGCCAAACTCTATTTTCAGTTCTGCATATGAGGCTTCCACTATTTTGTCAAAAAGAAGAAACTTGCTCTAAATATTTAAAGCTTGTGTGAACTTACTCCCAGTGCTGCATATTTAGTGATTTCTGGAGCAAGAACTGGTTCAGGTGTCCTGGAAAATGCAAAAGGATTTTTTGCTTAAAGAAACATTCAAGTATTCTTAACATGGAAATTTTTACTGACTAGTTATAACAGTGCTTCCAGAAATATTAGCATCAAAAGTGCTTAAAGAAAACATTTGAGGGATAGAATTTGAAGGTTGGAGTAACTTGCGGAATCCATGGGCTTCTCTGTTTTTCTGGGTCATACTCCTCGTGTTTTGAGGCAAGGTAGCTGTAAAGCCTTAATTCCAAATAAGCTGTGGGTGGGTGAATGAACAAGGGTTATATTTAATAAAGTTGGAAGCTGATGTTCAGGGGAAGAGCTGGGGAAGTCGTCTTTTGTTAGAAACCTACTTGTGTTGGGGCAGATAAATAACAAGTTTTAAAATTCAGTTCCTGTAAACATCTGAATTTCACTTTTCGGAGATTGCTTTTAGTCTATTTCTGCAAATAATTTTTAATTCAAGCGAATGCAGGAGCATGAGCAAGGCTGGAGCAAATGTGCTGTGAAACTTCTGGTGTTCGTTGTGGGGATTTTTTTTTCCTGTCTGGCAATTTGTGTAGTCAATCCATAGTTAATGTAAAAGCAATAATTTTACATTAAAAGTATTCTGAGTTTGTGTAGGAAGGTATCATTTATGGGGACAACACCCCACACCTCCCCATGCCAAAGTTTTAAGTTGACTTTCTTTTCTAAGAGCTTTGAACTGTCAGTGGAACACAGATGACTTATTTGTATGGGAAACATATTGACAAGAATTTAAAATACAAGGGAAAAAAGCAGGTGAGGCAAGCTGGCTCTTTAAGCCCTTCAAAGAACAAAATTAAATTACTGATTCTATTTGGGGAAGAATGCTGGTATTAAGTTTGCTGGATTATTCAACATCTGTTTAGTATATTTCTCATCACTTAGCTGGATGTTATGCAGATTCATTAGTCTAGGAGAACATTATGGTTAAAGTTTAAAAGTTAAAATATTGCAGTGTGTTAAAGCAGACTTGTTCCCATTGTAGTTCTACTTATATTTTATGCTGCCAGTTTAGATGCTGAGCAGGAGGTGTGTTTGAATTTTGATTTGCGTGCAACCTAATAGTCTCTTCAGCCTTTCAACGGTCTCTAGTGTGAATACATGCATTTTTTTTTTAAGAGTGTTTGCCTCCACTTTGATTTTGATCAACACTTTTCAGTAAATGGAAAACTTGAGGAATGGGTGAGAATTGTACTATTTTATTGATTTCTAGTATATACTGAGAGAACAAATTGTATGTTATATTCCCTGTTTTGCGTATATCTTTGGAATGAATTCCTTTCTTCCAAAAACTAAGGTACCTGTTTGAAACAAGAGGTGTTCAGCTCTCTGATAAATTATACCCTAGAAACCATGGGCATACTGTAATGAATTACTGACCATTTTGCATAATTCATCTGGACTTGTGTTCTTTCTGCTTTGTCTCTTGGAGGTTGGAGAATTTCCTTAATTTCATATCAGAAGAAAGGGGATAACCACATCTGAAATACAGAATCTTTGCAACTAGTAAAGGAATCAAGTATAGAGAGTTGAAAAAATCTGAATTGCTGTTGCTTCTGTTTGATATTCATTATGGAAGTATGGGACTGATTTATGTGTGAAAGGGAAAATGAGCAAGCTTTTGTTATGTCGTAGTTGGTGTGAATCCAGGAAGTCTTGATACAGAGATACTGGAAATTTAGATTATACGTACTTTCCCATTGACTCCTTCATATTTTGGCTGCTGATCTTTTTATCTCTGTCACAGCAGATTTTTTTTAAGATGGCTTGCATTATTGAGCTCTTCTTTCATCTGTATGTAGTGTTTAAAAAGGAGAGAAAGCTCCTTTAGCACTTCAAAAATGTGATCATTTGATTATGATGCTTATTTAGATGAGCTTCCTTTTGTACTAGTCCTTATATTTAACACTACCAAAATAGCTGCTTCATCGTTCTTGTTGAAGAATCCTTAAATAACTAGAAGTTAGCAGTTACACATAGTTTTTGTGTTTCATGAGGATAAATAAGATGGGCATTTAAACTTCTTTGTGTTACTTTGTGTTGTATATAAACCATTGTTTTGGTGATCACTCAGATCTATGTTATTAAATATGTGGAGTGCACTAGCTAGAAGCAGGATGTTAACCTGGTTGAATGTGGTGTTAGTGGCAATGTTGGTTATGGTGTTTGGGGTTTTTTTCCTATGTTACATACAACAATTATTCCTTAATGGTGCCAATTCCAGTTTTGGTCGGCCAGGAGTTGAATGCTACTGCCAACATGACAGTGGAGCTGCAGTAATCCAGCTTCAGTTCCTGATTAATGAGGTTAGTAAAATGATGCATATATTTCATAATTCAGATAAGATAGAGTGTATTTTATTCAATTTCTCATTAAGCAAGTATCAAAAATAGTTAAGACAAGTGACTGGCATAAATGGCAAACACTAATAACAATTATAAATAAATTAACTGTTTTCACTTTAGAAAATGCTCGACTAACTGCTGAAAATATCTTTGTCTCTAGAGTACTCTTTTGCAGTAAGCAAGAACTTTATTCCTAGGAATATCTGTTCATGTCATTGAACACTGCATTTTATCTCTTGGAGTAGCAAAGTACATTTTCAATAGTATTAGCAGTTTTAGTAGGTAGTTAATTTTATTTTAATAGTTACTTTTGTAGACGTGAGCTGAGAAATGATCCCTGATCTGATCCCTCAGTAATTTCAGGTGTGTTTTTTCTAGGGGAGTAGCAACTGAGATTTGACAACAGTGCTATTCTTGAGCTATCTGAGGCCAGATTTTTAGAGGGATGTCTAGCTCAGAGGAATGGTGAAGGCAGACCTCACTAGCTTTGTCAGCACATAGATATTAGCGGTTGAGTTCATTGCTTAATTTCTGTAAAGAGGTGGGTATGAGGGAACAGATGTGTACATGCTGGAAAAAGCTTTTTCTTACCCACCACCTCTCAGTATGGCACTGAACCAAATGTGAGCTGGATGGCATGTGGTCATATTAGTTATCTCATTATTGCTATTTAGAACTTACCTGTGCTGTGGTGTTGATGCATATGCTTATAAGTATTTTTTCATCCTGGTAGCTAATATGTGATAGGTTTCCACTATGATGATGATATACTGTTGCTAGGGCTATGAAAATAAATCGACTAGAACTTTTTCTTTCTCATAGGGAGCTCTTGTGAGTGGCTTGGCTGATGATACGTTACATCTGTGGAACTTGCGTCAGAAGAGACCTGCTATTCTTCATTCACTTAAATTTAACCGAGAACGGTAAGGATTGCATTATTATTGCTTTGCCCCTCAACATCACGCTATGTGCTATTGATCAGATTTATTAATGGAGTCGAATTCATAACTTGTTAAATAATTGAAACTGGGTTTACATTGGGTTTGAGTTGCAGGCTGTTAGGGCCCAAACTACTTGTGAGTAGAGAGACTAGTGACATAAAGTGAGATGACTCCTATGTCACTTTGCGTGTTGCGTTGCTGAACATCATTTTTCCAATCTAAAATGTGGAGGGATAGAAGTCTTTCAATGTATGTCTTCAAGGGAATTTTGGAACAAAAGAAGGTGTATGTGTGTGCACCAACAAGACAGCAGGAAAACTAGTTCAATTTTTTAATTGGAAGTTTTTCACCCCTTGATGACAAGTGGGAATTCTGCAGTGTTAGAGCTCCTGTGTGTATGAGAAGCTGAAAACAACATGCATTTTGACTAACAATTTTGAAACTCAAGTAACAGCATTGTAAGCAAGCTAGGGAGACAGTTTAGATTAAACTTCTAAAAGTAAATTGATTAAATTTCTGCAAAAAAAGTATGTTCTTTTTTTAATAACAAGTGGTCCTTCGCTTTTGGGAAGTAGCCCATATTTTCCAGTATGGGTAAAGTCTCAACTGGAATGTTATGTCTACTTCTGAGCAGTGTGCTTTAGAGAAGGACTGCTTGGGGAGCTCAAAGGATACCAGCAAGAGCACAGAATAATCTGTGACTCGTACCCCTGTTGAATAGGGCCGGAGGTAATAAGCTTCAAGTAATGGGTAGCAATACAAAGAGGTAAGTTAAATATTTATATAAAATCTTCTAATGTAATGTCATACAAAGTGCTAAACAGGTTGTCGGGTGAATTATGGAGTAACTTTGTGGTTTTAAAGAGCAGGTTATAAAAAAAATTTGTCAGGAATAACATAGATGCAGATTACAGAGGTTTATTGAGATAGAGGACTAAGTGATTCGAAGTCCCTTTTGAGGTTGTTTCTATGATCACTGTACGTAAACTTTTTACCAGCGCCTGTAGCAACAGGACAAGGGTTAATAGTTTTAAACTGATAAAGGGTACATTTAGATTTAGTTATAGGGAAGAAATTCTTAGACGCTGGCACAGGTTGCCCAGAGAAGTCATGGCTGCCCCCTCCCTGGCAATGTTCAAGGCCAGGTTGGGTGGGGCTTTGAACAACCTGGTCTAGTGGAAGATATCACTGCCCATGGCAGCGGGATTGGAACTAGATGATCTTTAATGGCCCCTTCAGTCCCAAAGCATTCTGTGATTCTAAACTGTTGTGCCCAAAACAGAAAGCTCTGACAGAGCAAAATTCCCCGCCTCAAGGGAGTTGTTCCTTTATACAGCATATAAGTCAAATGGACAGAAAGGCAATTCGGAACCTCTAGTTTAATGAGGATTGTCCAAATATAGGCGATGCAGTGGTGTATCCAAAGTGATTTTTCTCTCTCTCCCTTCCCTCTTCATTCTTAAATGATTTTTTTTCTCTTACTTGTACCACCTACGTAAATGTCAATATAAAATTCATATTTGCAGCCTGAAACCACACTTGGACACTGGTTTCTAACTAATGCTTTAAAATAAGTATCTGAGGAGGTGATTCTGATTGTGTGCAAATCTGTTGGAAACTGGCTTAGAGTCTTATATGCATGGATATCTTTGGTTAAACAGAGTGAAAGTTTTAAATCATCCTTTTCCCGTAAATGTTGTGTTCTCACTAGCAAAACCTGTCACAGGGAGTTGAACTGTGTGTAATATTACCAGAAAGAGGGACAGGGGTGGAAAGGAGTCTGGGTCACTCATGTCACTTCAGTGGTTGTATCTGTTACTAATTTTGGACAGAGTACTGATTTTTCCAGGAAACCCTGTGCACCATAGTTACCAAGAGTGATGAAGGTATAGTTTGAGACAAGAGCTGCTTCTTCTAGTAACTTTAAAGTATAAAGTATCAGTTATAATAGCGTGTAGAAGTAGCCGAAACACTTAAGAGCCCAGAACCATATATTGTCGTAGCCACTTAAGTCATGCCAGATGACTGTTACCTGTTTTCAAACATTGTTTTCTTTTGACTAGTTTATAAAACAAAGCTTTATAAAATAATCTTATTACTAGGTAATTATTTTTATTTTGAACATTATAGAATTGCACATGTTGACTGTTGAATAGTTCTAAGTAGGTGTCTTTAAGAGTTCTTGGTAATTAGCATATCAAACTTATTAGGTTTCATTATGTGAATTTGAAATTAATGGGCTTTGCTTGGGTCAGTTTTGTGATGTGTATTAAGTATGAAGTTTATTGAGAAGAGTGTTCATGAGTAAAACTGTCTTCTCAATTCACAAATGCCAAGTTGTTAGATACTTTAGAAAATCTGTTAAATAATTTATGTTGTAGGTTTAAGATCTACTCATAAGGATAACTAACTCCTCAAACAGGAATTACTTAAAATATTAAATACTACAACAGAGCCTTGTAGCAGTATCTTCTCTAATGATACTTTAATTTGCCAGCTTGTGTGGGGAACATCAATATCTTGGAAATTAGTTTGGGTAAAAGAATAAGTTAACAAACTGGAAAAAATGTCCTTGGAGGGAAAGCGAAGCCAAATCTTACTATGTGACTGAAGCAAGTATTCCAGTTATCAGCATTTACTCTAGGACTCTGTAGATGCAAAGTTTTAAAATTATATACTCGATTGGAAGTACCTGAAAGTGTGTTGACATGCAGAAAAGCAGTATTTGTTCCCTGTTTTATAGGAGTGGAGCTCAACCTGTCATAGGCAAATTTTTATTCAGATTTTTTTTCCAAACTGGAGTTTAATATGTAAGAATTAGAGGTGAACTAGAAGGTTGGTTGTAGCATAGAAAGCCAACTGTAGCAATTAGCTACCCAGATCAAAGGATATTCTAGTCTTAAACTATCTTTGAGCTCTCCAAAAAAAAAAAAAAAAGACTGTGACTTGGTAATGAATTCTGTATTTTCCTGGCACAGCATTTTACCAGCTCTAATTACCTGCTTTTAGCCCTATGGGAAAAATTACTGTTCAGTGTTTAACAATGCAATTTCTAGGTTTCATATTTTTCTTCTGTTGGTAATCTGGTTTGACTAACTTGCTTTCAGGCAATGGTGAACAGACATAGCATGTTTATAAATGCTTGTCATGTGTTAAGTATTTTGTGTATTATAGAGGATTAAATTACTGGTAAACTGATTCAGAATGCTGTCTCTTGTATATGACTCGAAAGCATTGTGAATTCTTGCTTTTCTACTCTTAAATTTTAAGAACAGGGATGAGTGGGAAGAGTTGCTTTTTATTTTAAAATGATTCTGTGCCCCTTCAGACTTCGTTCTGAGCTGTGGAAAATGTCTTGGTAACTTGCTCAAATCTGAGAGGCAGCAAAACATTTCTTAAAGTAGTGGCCAAGAATCTTTAAAGATGCTGTTTTCTGTTGAATCTTTAAATGATTTGAGTACTTGTAAGTAAGAAACTGCCTGTTTAATAGATTCATAGCTCTCAACTGCCTTTTGTTATGGTTAGTAATTTGAAGCAAGTCTTCTGAACTGGTGATTGACGAAGTTTTTCATGTAGAACAAATCTGTTAGTTAAAATCGCTGGCAGATGTCAGAAGCACAGTGCTAAACAAGCTGCTTTTGCATGTTTTCTAGCCTTTATTACTGTTGTGTTTGTGTGGATTTTGCAGCTGCTTCATGTTCTAGTTACCAAACAGAAGTTTGAAGCTATTAAACCAATGTCATAGTAAGCTTGGCCACTGTTTCTTGACTGTGGGGAGCACAGTGTAGGGGCCAGGAAAAAAGCGCATAGTGATGCTTACATGGGGGTGGTTGCTTGCGTGACTTGTCATGCAAGTTAAAAACAAGTAGTACCTCTTTGCAGAATGTGCAGTTCAGGGTGAACTTATTTAGTATCCTAGTTTTTTTACTTCTGCAAAATTTCTTCAGTGAATCACAGTGTAATGTCGTTGTCTACATACCTGTATAAGTATCCTACACATAATAAAATTGTTGTATGTTCACATGTAATGCAAGTCTCATGTCAAAGTTGTTTTAACTTAGTAGCAAATGTTAATGTTAGGCTAGATTAACTCTGATATAAGTATAGTGAACACTTCTTAGAGTAAATATTGAAAGCATGTTGTGAGATTAATATCCAATCTGGCTTTAGTTTTCGTGCCACGCAGGAACTATTAAACATTGTGGTCATCTAAGGTGAGAGGTCAAACACACGTCACTAATGAGCCAGGGACTTTCACAAAACCAGTTTGAGAGGGTGAAGTGACAATCTGACTTGATTAAAGAAGTGGCATGGGATGACAAATTTGAGTCTCCTTTCCTGCAAACCAAATCCCAAACCAATCATCTTTAAGTACAAGAATGAAAAATTTGTTTAGTTATCCAAGATTTGCATCCTTCCTGAGCTGAGATTCCATGTTCTGATGCTAAAAGGAACAGTTTACTTGCTTTGTGACAGCATAAAGACAAGAACCAGAATCACAACGTAAAAATAGAACTGTTTAGTGTGAGTGCTTTGCATATCGACCACTGAATGCATTGATAGCAGTTTAATTTTGAATATGTCAGCTTTTGTGCTGTGGTATTGATATTTTCCTCAGCATGAAACTGCACAATTCAGAGTTACAAAATTATGCTTGAATTATTGCTGGTTTTGTATCCTGCTGTAAACAGCAACTTTTAATATTGTTTTTAAAACATAATCGCTGTATACAGTGAGTGAAAAATCCCACTTGCACTGACTGCATATTAGTAAACAAGACTTTTAACTTTTATTATGACATATACTTTACCTTGTTAGATACTGTTACTTTTTACCCAGCCTATGCAGTAGCAGACCTTAGTTGTGAGAGATTTTTTTCCACCTCACCAAATTTATAAACTGACCAATTCTGCCACTTTGTGGATAGCAGAAGGACATACAGGTTTTCTTGCCTGTGAGAGCGGGTGATGATAGATATTGTTTGTGGGTTTTTGGTTGCATGTTTTTCTCCCCTTATCTGTGTATCAATATCACCGTTTCACTTCTAGCCTTTGTTTGAGGGCTGGCTTTTTACCTCTATTGCCCTATGTGTTTTGGGGTAGGATTCTAGTATACCTGACAGAAGGATTGCAGATACCTAGCCAAACAATACTTCTGAGAAGTTAAATATCTGGATGCTTTGCAGAGTCAACGATATACCAAATACAAACTTAATATACAACACAACTAAGTTTTTCACACATAACTAAGTTTTTTGCAGTTTTTAAACTGGCTTTCTTCTTGAGAGTGAAAGGAAATGGTCACTGGGTCTGCTTGTCTTTGTGATGTAATATAAAGCCGGCTTTTACCTGGTGGGCTTAAAAATGCTACTCAGTGGTGATCCACTAGGTGATGCATTTAGAAGGAGTTTTGTCTTCATTTTTTCCTGTTAACTTCTTGAAATAACTTCTTGACTTTCTGAATTTGCTGCAGATGTGAATGTCTTTCATGCAAGATCGGATTCCTTTGAAAAATGTTTTCTTGAGGCTGTGCATGCGTGCAGAGTCCCACGTGTTGGTGCAGTTGATGGAACTGCAGTTGCATGAGTTGCCTTCTGCTGCCTTTGGCATTGAGGCAGAGCTGAAGTGCTGAGTCCTATTGCTCTGAGACTTCAGGTTTCTAAGAAACAGTTATTTAAAACTGTTTCTTTTGTCCTGTTAGCTGTTTTGCTTGCACACTGACTTTCACAGTAGTATGAGGCATATAATGACCAGCTGCCACATTCCTGGGCAGAATTGAGCTCTGATCTTTAAGCCCTGCCTGCCTGACAGACTTTTGTCCATCAGTGATGGGCATAATTCTTCTGTCTCCCATGGGAAAGCTACATGTGATGTGGCTATTTTTTTAAGTTGTAGCATGTGACTTCCCAGATGAAACATTCAGCCTGAACTGCATGTGTTAGAGCAAGGTACCCCGGCATCTTCTGATGGCAAAGGTCAGATATACCACCAGGACCTCATAAATACATAGTACAGGGGGTTTTATCAGTGTTAAGAGATCTTCCAGTCTTTAGGGTATTTGATGTAAATTCCTTCAATGTGAATAAATTTTCTTAGTCTTTTAAATCAGTTGACTCAAAACACATGTGTGCATTGGTCTTTTGTCAGCATTAGAAGCAGTGAAGCAGCCCGTTTCTGTCTGTGTATAAACAAAAGTGTGGAGACCCCTTCTGAGTGAAGTACAACTGAAGCTTGAAAAGCCATCTTAAAATGGAGAGGTGAAACATGGCTCCATAAAGGAAAGAACATGTGAGCCAGGAACTATATTAGGAACATTGTATCGTAAAAATACAAATACCTGTGGCAACCTAAAAAAACCTCTAAAATTGACCCTTTCTCTGTAAAAAGATCTAAATGGCCCTACTATTGATCACATCAGTGATGACAATTTTATTTCTGTTCTTGGCTCTTGCTTCCCCTTTTCTCCATCTTGACAGCAGTAGTGTATACCACAGGTCAGATACTGAACATGGGTACTGTTCAGCTGCCTTTAGAGGCAGCCCCTCAAGTGAACATATTTGGAGAAGCATCATCTGGAGTGCTGTTGCAGGATATAAATGGAATTGAAGCACCTGGTCCCATTTCTATGATATACTGTGTTTATCCACTTTGTCTGTTGGGGGCACAATTTTGGGATGCATTGAAGAGGAATTCTTCCTCTGCATATGCCTTCTGCCCCTTCAGGCCTTTTTCATACAGGTAGGTATTTTAAGCTTATTGCACTTACCAGATATGAAAATAGACCCATTGGAGCAGTCTGACAAAATCATGACCACTGCTTGCTTCCATCAGTTTGTCATTATGACACTGGCTCTTAAATTTTTATGCCCGTTGAAGACTTAACAAGAAACCATGGGCATGGAGTCTAGGCTAATAGAAGAATTAAACTTCTCAGCTTCTGAATTTAACATGGTGGCTATCTCATGTATGAAAGGTTGAAGATAGAGATTTGCAGAATACAACTTTGGTAGCTTAACACTTTTCTTAGAAAATTTTTATTTTGCATATACGTTAATGATCTGAGTGGCTAGTGAAGTTACAGTGACTGCAGATGTATAATGATAGCTTGAGGTTCTAGAAACATTTTTAGTGACTTAAAAATAAAACCTGTTATCAGTGTTTGTCATTCATCAAAGCATTGGTCACTGTGCTTTGTTAAAGCAGTGGAAAATTCTGAAGAACGTATAATACTTCATAATGCGGGAGATTAAGAAAAGGTAAAGATTAACCTAGAAGGATTTCTGTTGTCATAATAATACACTCAAGATAACAGCCTGTCATTTTTCCTTAATATTGTCCTTAAAAGTGTAATTATTTGACTTACATATTAATTTAATAAATTGTATTCTTTGATATTTCTGTAATTACATTTCTCTAGGGAATACTATCACTTGCAATAATAACCATTCTGATATATCTTATGAAAAAAGCACAATTAAGATTTTTCTTAACTAATTTTGACAGATATCACAAAAGGCACATGGCCTTCAGTTAAGAAAGGAAATCTTTAAGCAGCTGTTTGTAAAACTACTGAAAAGACTCTCCTGTCACTGCTAATACTCTCCCATAAGCAATAGCACAAACTATATTTTAAGTACAGTAAGAACAAGAAATATTTTGTGAAGGTTCTTCTTTTATCAATGTTTTCCAATGCTGGTGTACCTCTGATTTTTCTGTATATAACTTTTTCTTCGTTTTCTTGAACTACTGGATCAACTTACAATTGCATTTCACAGGACAGTGAAATTTCTTGTGTTTTTATTTGGAAGGGGAGGGACAGGGGAAGGAGTTCCTTTGCAAATGTGTGGAGTGAGGAATAAGATTTGGTGCTTAGGGAAAAGTACAGCTACAGTAGAGTTTAGAACTACCCTGACTGTTTTTGGGGTTGCATAACAGTACCTCATTTTAGTAGCAATGTTAGCATATATTAAAATCATGCTGTAGATTTCAGATTAAAACAAAACCAACACTTTAAAGCATTGCTTTTTTCTATAGAGGGATTTTTCTTTGTACGGATATGGGGAAGTGAAATGAAGTGCTGTGCACAATACTTGTATTATGTTAAAAGTTCAATCCACTTTACAAAATGCGCTATACTTACTGGGGTAGCTGTTATTTCCTTGGAGATAATGAGGAATCTGGGCCGTGAAAGAGATGCATGCAAAAGCCTGCTTTCTGTGATCACTGGTTTAGACAGTCCTGGACTGTCTCTTTAGATGTACAAAACGGGTCTATTTTTTTTAATAGCTGCTTCTAGTATTTTTGGCCAGAATGGACTGATACAGGAGAGGAAGAGTGTGGTGCTCTGTTTTTGACTGATACATTGTTTTCAGGTAGTTGGGAGTTTGTGTGCAAGAGACTTGCAAAAACTTTTTACTTGGATGGAGTGTATCTGTAATCCTTTCGATCTATTCGCAACAACTGATTGCATTTTCCACACTTATGTATGTATCCTTTTGTGGGTAGGGAGAGGGGGGAAGAATGCTTGAGTTGTAGAAATGGTAGTATTATATAGTGACATCTACTTCTGTTGATCATAAAATATGTTACAGGTGGAGTATGTTATTCTAATGTTGTGGTGGCAGAAAGACAGGTTTTTGAAAGAAAAAAAATCTGCTCTTTTCAGAAAAAAAGTATATGTCGTTCTTGGCCAAGTGTTAAATAAGCAAGTATTGCTTCACCACCAAGAAGACCCTCACCATTTGTTTCCATTCTCCAAAGCAAGTTTGAATCTCTTTAATCCTCAGTCCAATTTTCAATGGAGCAAGCAAGGCCATGGAATGTAGCCTGTGTGTTGATGTGCATCACTGGTCCTTCAAATGGACATAGCTTCACTGAATTTTAGTTTGAGGGCTGTGACAGTTTCGATATTTAAAATCTACATAGTTTAAGGTGTGTAGTCTTAATTGCTGAAGAGAGAGAAGCTCATACATGAACTTCAGTGGTGGAAATGTTATTCTGTAAATTGCTAAAATAAATGCAGTTGTCGGAGATGAATCACTTCTAGAAATTCAATTATCTTGTCTGAAGTTGGAAGACAAACTTTTCTATTAAGAAAATAAAGAAATAGCAAGTAATTATGTTTGCAGATGGAGTAACTTTTACCACATTCAAGGTGAAATGGTGATTCTTTCGTTATAGTGGGATCGGTATGACGAATTCCTTTTGGATTTAACTAGTTATCAGTTGCTCTGTTAAACATAAAAGCTCTAAGAATATTTTCTAGTTATATAAAGATCATATAAAAATTTTTTCTGATTGTGGAAGACTAGGAAAAGCACACTTTGGAAGGACAAGGTTAAGAACCTGTTTATATGTGCCTACACGTAACAAATTTGAAGTCTCTTCAACCTCCTGTCTTGAAGAGTTGTAAACATTTTGTGAAGCTACTTGTTCAACTCTTAATTTACTCTCAGTGTGGAATCATTTCATTGCTTGCTAACTCCTGACAAAATTAGTCTCACTTGCACACAGAGCAGACAATAAATTAGATATGGCTGTACATTCAAGAAGAGTATCAGGAGTCTTGAGGAGATGAACACTTTGTTACCCTTCTGCCGTAGCAATCAAAGTTGCAGCCCCAGCTTATGTTTTTGCTCACCTTTAAATGGCAAATAGATTGGTTTTTATAATGAAGCTGTTGGACAACTGTAATTGACAACATAAACTCACAGATCAAGATGGATAGTCCCATGACCCTGCTTCTGAATATTGTTTCTGACTGCTGGGCCATGTTTTTAGATCCAATTGATCTGGCTGCTATCTGCTTCTGGCATGTGGAGTCCTGGCATGAAAAGAAGCTGTGATGTTGCAGAGTGCTGAGGGCTTGTGTTTTGATGCTGCATCTCTTTCCCCTTCCCCATGACCTGCTTGTAGTGGGGCAGCTTTTTCACTGAGCAGTGAGGCTTTGGGACCTGCCTAGGAAGTGAGTGAACAGACGTATGTGATTTAGCTTCCAATAAAATAATTTTTTCAAGGACCTTGGGAAAACTCAAGCCTTTAACCTGTGGTGTTTGCAGATTACTGTGCTTAGTAAAAACATTATAACCTCTATAATTTCAATGAGTTGGAAGAGTGTTTTAAATCTTGTATATAGTCCTGTTTCTGTGAAACTTCAATGTATAAAGTTAGTGCAGCCTTTTACCTTAAAAATTCAAGCACAAGAAATCAAGGAAGTTAGAAAATTAATAGATCAAAGATATTTGCTTGAGCAAATTGCATTCCCTAACTAGAAAGAAATTGATGATATAAAAATTGGTACACTTTTGATCCAGGTAGCATTACTACAGAAGCCTTAACTTGTGAAACCTATAATACAAATTAACATCTTTTCAGCCTTTAGCAATTTTTTTCATTGCTGCTGTTAGCCTTTGCTTTTGTGTTGAAGTTGTGTGTATACACAGCATCTAATGCAATGGATCTAAAGCTGTTCTTTGTGTAAATAATTAATAGCAGGCTTGTGAAGTGATGCATGGATTTGGCAAGGATGGAGTCCAGCTAGGAGAGAAGAACAAAAAGTCTTTAAAGCAAGATATTAGAATTGACAGAAGGGATTTCCATTGAATTGTACCTTATCACTGAAACATTTCTGAAAGCCCTAGTTTGGTAGTCCAAGTAGTTTGGCAATCTCTTTAAATATTGGACCCTGTCAGATTAAAATGGTTTAGAGTTTACAGTTTCCAGATAATTTCTAGACTCTAATTTCAACTTAGTATTTCTGCTGTATAGAAAAATCAGATACTTCAGAAGCTTGAGCCTTTCTTCTACCTTCTGGCAATGTAGACCTTGAAGTGCAGGATATCTAAAAGAGTTTTATTTAATTCCGTTTTTGGTGACTTTCTCTTTCAGGATAACATTTTGTCATCTGCCTTTCCAAAGTAAATGGCTCTATGTGGGCACCGAAAGAGGAAACATTCACATTGTCAATGTGGAATCATTTACTCTCTCAGGCTATGTCATCATGTGGAATAAAGCCATCGAACTGTGAGTTTAATCAAGTATCGTCTGTTGAGGGGAGGGAACAGAAGTGTCCTAGGTGTTATTAACATCAGTTGCAGAACTGTCATTGCCTAGAGTGGCCTTTGTATTAGTTTCAAATACAGGATCAAAGTGCATAAATATTCACGTAAATACTCCTTATTAGTGCTAATGTTTTAGCGCTATAGTTTCTGCCTATAACACTATTTTATCATAGTGCCTGGAATAGACATAGAAATCATTATCTCTAGTGATAAAGAACTAGAAAAATGAAATATATTAAAATATGATGTGACTGGTACTTGGGCAGGCATGTCACTTCTATAGTTTTGAGGTTAAAGCCGAAAGTATAAAGTTATGCATTGTAAGAGGGCTAATGCATGCTGAGTATAAAATTACTACTGAAAATGTAAATTTAAATAAGCCTTTCCAATGGCAAAGTATATTTTTGACAGCTATTGTCATTGCTTCTCCTTTTTTAATAATAAATTTGTGTATGCAAATACAGTTTTTTGTGCGTGAAAACATGTACTTCTGTGCTGCTGTTCCTGTGCTGTTACTTTGTTCCTAGAATGTTATGTCTATCTACAAAACATACACAAAGCCCATCACTTGCCGAAGGCTGTCTAAACAAACACAGCTTTTCACTAGTCCCTATTCTTCAGTAGCAAGAAGTCAACATAAAGTCTTAACTCTGTTTTAACAATACCTAGCTTGGGCAGTTTATGTATAATGGGAAGACCTGTTTTCCAGCATAAAAATAAACATTTTATCCAACTGTGTTAATTCTGTAACAACAAATGTTAAGATAGATTTTTCTAAAGCTAATGGCAATTTTTTGTGTTGCAAATAAGCAGTAAATAAGTCTTTGCTTGTGATAAAAAGACAAGCTAAATGCCTAAAAATAGACAGAAATTTTTTATGGGCTTGAAGATAAAAGTAACTCCATGCTGAAATTTCAATAGCTTGCTTACATGGAGTCTGTATCTGTGGAATCTGTATTACTTGCAGTCATTCTGAGATGCAGTTTTGAGCAGGGGATTTTTTTTTTTAATTAAATGGAAATATTTCTTGTTTAGGTCATCTAAATCTCACCCAGGACCTATTGTCCACATTAGTGACAATCCAATGGATGAAGGAAAGGTAGGATATGTTTAAAGACTAATCAATATGTTGTCTTTCAAGCAAGACTTTTTTTGGTAAAAGTATACATACCACTGCTCTTTAAGGAAAGGATTAAGTAGATGAGAATGTCGAAAGGATAAAGGAGGGCTAAATCAAGGTTTTAGGCTTGAGATAATATGAAGCAAGGTACAGGCATCACTGTAGGACACATTACTAGAAAATTGAATGCATCTTGTAGTCAGAAACACTTTAAAAATGCAGCTGAAAGTGCTTAATTGCAAAAAATTCTTGAAAACAAAAACAGAGAACTTTACTTATGGTGGTAAAAATTAAGATGTTACTGAAAAAAACCAAATTATAACCAGAGTGCAGAAATAGTGGGGTGGAAATCAAACATTATAATGCTCTTGGGTGTTGCTGTTTCACAGCTTTAAAAAGTTTTAGGTAGCATATTTATATAGAACACTGTATTTTGTCTTCAGCTTAGCTAATCTGAGGCAGCACTTTTTATGGGATTTGAGGTCTAACTGACATACTCTTATTTAGCAGACAGCATCTAGTGATTGTAATAAATTGCTTAAAACCTCACTGGCCTGTAATACAACTAGATACTTCAGAAAAGTCAGCCCAACTAAAACGTATAAGGAAGAGCTACATATTAGATTTGTCTTTTCCTTCTTTTGAGATAGTGTTAACATAATATTTTATCTTGACAAAGTTTTACAGTACATGTTCTTAGAGCGCTTGCAAGACAGTAATTTTTGTCCTGTGACATAACAGCTGTAAAGAACAACTTGAGCTATGAACTCAATGGCCTTAAGTTCCTCATGTATTATTAAAGTAAATCTACAGGTATTACCCTTTGCTTTGGGAAATCTGTTATGAGGCTTATGCAAAAACAACATAGAGCATGTGATTTTAGTTCACACTGAAGACTTCATGCCTTGAAAAAGAAAGCAAGGAGTTAAAATGTTAGTATCCCTTCTCTAGGTGACAGAAATTACTGTAGTACTAAATCATACATTCCTCACTTAAGTCATGGTTGCAAGACTAGGTCTGTGCTTCGGATGACGGACCTCTTCTGCAAGTCCTGGAATGGAATCACATGACTCACTCTGAAGGATCTTCACCCTCTTTAGCTTGTGTGCCCCATAGAGTTTTCCAGCAAATCGTAGTGGTCTACTGCAACTTTTGTTCAGATCCCTTGGCTGCCACTGAACAGTAAGCAAGAGGGGTTTTCCTTAATTTTGACAGCAGGAATAAAGCAAAATATGAAAGAAGAATTTGAAAGCAGCATTCTTGCATGTATCTTTTCCAAAAGTGTGTAGATTCCTGACAAATGTATGGTTATAACTTAACCAGAGAGACCTTGATGCCACTTTAAAAAGCTTTTCATTAATGACTCTACTCTAGATATATCAGATCTGATTGGATACATTGATAAATGAAATTCTGAATTACTGTTTTTATTTTTTATTTTATTATTACATTTTATGTAATGTCTCAGAGATCCTAGAGTTTTGAACTCCCATTTGTGATGAATCTTCAAGGAGAGAGAAAATAATTTTGCTTACTACTGTTCCACATATGCAGGAGAAATATTAATTTTTGTTTACTTGATTTTCATTTGGTGTGTTATTGATGGATTAAACTGAAGAGAGAGGGAATGATTCTATTGTCTAAGCAATGGATTGAATGTTTTAATACCATTGTAGTTGTAAGCTTGTATCGTAGACACCTGGGGTTTCAGTCCAGCAAGGAGAATTTCATGAGTAGAGGTTTTTTCACTGGGGTGAAGCTCACTGCAGTAAGTGCATATCTAATGGATTCTCTGTAGAATTAGGTTTGAATCTCATTCCAGAATCATGGACCCTACAATATGAAAGCAGTGAAGCTATGGTAACTTCAGAAAAGACAAATGATCTGTTTATTCTGGTGTACCCCATCCCAAGTTTAATCATCATCAATTAAAGTTTAAGAATTACTGGTTTTATCAATCAGTGTTTTAGAATCTGACCTTACACTCCTCCTCTTCTGAGAAAAATATTGCTGAAAGACCTGTGGTTGCAAGAACCTCCTATATACTCACTTCTAGAACTTGTTCATGCTGTTAACCTTCTAGTCAATGTGTTTTTCCTAATGTTTGCAGTTAAAATAGAAAAATTATGAAATGTGGCTTATGATGAGCAAGATAATTTAAAACAATAGTATATGTGACACTGTAGTGAGGAAAAATCTGTTATTTATTTTTACTAGATGAAATGCCGAAGATTTTTAGGGTTCAGTGCTGTGTAGCACTGAAATAGATCAAATATTTCATCTGTAACCTGGTAGGAGATCCTCTGGTTTTTTTGTGTTGGAAATAACTGTACACCTTAAATCTTAACATGCCAACAAGACTGTCCAGACAAAACTTCTAGGTACGGCAACAGACCATAGTCATTTAGATCTCTATCCTTGACTACAATGGCATGTGTGTGAAGCCAGCGTTTTCCACCTTGTAGTACAGAGGACACTCCTCAGGGCACTTCTACTTGCTCGCAGGAAATGGGCTGCTCCAACAGTGAGTAATTCCCATTAGCCAGCTACTCTTCTTTGTATGTCCATGCTGTGAAAAAGAAGTGGGAGTGAAGGCGTGCTGCTTAATGCTAGGAGCTGCTTCTCCTGTAGCAACATTGTTCGAAGGAATGATCTCACAGTAGATCCAGCAACTATGAGAGATGAAGCTGCATTGCTTTCTTCTGTATATGAAGTGCCAAGACTGTTACTACTGCCTTATGTTAGCCTTGTTTTGTTTTCATTAAGAGAAGTGTCACTTAAGATAGGAGAGCAAAGCACTTTGATACTCAACAATGAGTTAGACCAATTACTATGAGCAATTTGAATCTTCACTCCCTGCAGAAATGGTTCAATCTTGCTTCTAGCAAAAAGATTATTTGGAAATTTATTTTTAGTTTCTCTCTAGCTTTCCTCTTAGTGTTCCTTTAGCCAGTTATCTCAATTGTGATTAGCACCTGGAGAAAGCTAACATTACATGGTTTCTTTATAGACAATGAACCGTTACCTAGAATTTCAGGAAGGATAGTGCATTCTTCCAGCAAATCTAAGCAGAACAAATTCCAGTGAGGAAAATGGGCAATAAAAGTTCTTTTTTTCCACCACCCCACCCTCACCCCGATCCCCATTTTCTCTAAGGAAGGAATACAGTTATGAAAGTTTAATGTTGATCTTTCTGAAACTTGAAGGGATTTCCAAGGACTCTTTTTTTTTTTTTTTTTCTAATTTAGCATGAATGTCAGTTGTATTAGCTGAAAGCAACAAGTACAAAGTAAACCTCTCTAATGTTGAGGTCTTTGCCCCTTCTCACTAATTTTTGTCCTCGTAACTACTTGCAGTTACTATGCTGTATCTCTTTGGTCAAGAACTACAGGCACTGAAAATGATATTATTTACTTATCCTTATAAAGACTTAATATATCTTCTTATTGCAGCTTCTGATTGGCTTTGAGTCTGGAACAGTGGTATTATGGGATCTGAAGTCAAAGAAGGCAGATTACAGATACACACATGATGAGGTAATGTTTTTCATCTGCATTACTTGCTGTGAGGGTATCATTTGCTATTCTAATAGTGATTTTTTTTTTTCTTCATTTCTTCGCTTGCTGCTGTCACCAGTGGATCAATAAATGGGTCTCTGAAATTGCAAGTACTTGAAGTTTTCTCTAAAAGAGCCTTTGAGTTTGAATAAGAGAAACTTCAGACCAAACGAGTGTTCACAGAGTTGGAGTTTGTGAAGCAATGAATGGTCACATAGATTAGATTTCTTTCAGGGGCTGGGGGGCAAACTTTCAGATCTTTGTTGCTGAGTAGTGTGACTTTCACCTGTGTTAAGAGCTGGAGTCTTATTCTGAAACAAGATGGCTTAGCAAATTCTCTAATTTGGAATGTCTCACATGTTCTGAAAAGTGTCTGAGGGGAAAGGAAAGCACTAAATAGTCTCACTAGGTTGTTTCTGTAAACACGCCTTTTCTTTGTAGGAGAAGATCAAAGTTTGATATAAAACTGGGGGAGGTTTAATAAACCAGTGGCATTGAAAGGCATTTATTGCTATAAAACTTGATTCTTGAGAGAATGTAGGCTTTTTGAAAGACTGAGATTAAGAAAGAAATCATTTGACATATAAGTTGATGTATTTTAAATAAAATAACATAGTTGGTCTCGATTTACATTTTGTTGATTGTAAAATGTATCAGTTTTCAGTACCAGCTAGGCCTATTGCTTATATCACAGTGGGTGTGTTTTCCTTAGCTCTGTGCTGAACTTTTCACAAGACAGGATTTGGGATGTTTTGTGGTGGTTCTAGCTCAGTACGCATGCTCATGTGTGTTAGTTCTACCAAAGAAGAGTTTCTTTCAAGGGGGAGTCTCTGAAGTAGTCTCAGCCTTACCTTATCAGAGGTGTATAGAACATCAGAGCTGAATGAGGTTTCTTTGTGTGTTCATAATTGTCTGTATTAGCCTCAAATTATGTTATGCAAAGAGTGGTTTTCTACCTTCAAGTCTTATTGCATGCGTCTAATCAATTTCCTGTCCTCTGTTTCATATACTTACTCATATCTCCGTCATCTCTTTCTAGTCTTATTTAAGTTCTTCCTATACCTCTTATTTGTCTTGCTCATCACTAACTTTTTTAACTGTTCTATTTTATCTTTGTTTTATAAAAGAGGAACACAGCAACATAGTATATTCAAGATGTGGGCACACTGGATTTATGGTGCAGAATAATTGTGTTTGGTTTTGTTTTCTTTCTCTCTTGATCTTGATACTGGATTAGACTTCTGATGCTGCAAGCATTAAGCAGATACTTCCTTGGAACAACATACTATAAAACTAGAGTCTGATTCTTCAGTGTTAATTGTCAGCTCAAAGTCCGTTGTGTTTATGCATCTCTTCACATTTATGTAGTTGAACAGTAGAATTTTTTCTGCAGTTCTTCACTGGAATCCTGATTTCTACCCTGAATGTACTTTGGTACTCTCAGTAGACTTACCACCTTAATATGCTAATTCTAATTTTCTGAGTTATTTATGAATAAACTGAGCAGCACAGATCCCTGAGGTTCTCAACCAATTACCTTCATCCATGAACTAATCGATTACTGTTGGCCTGTCTTTATTCTAGCTTGCTTTGCTTCCTGATACCTTAAAAAGTTGTTCACCTGTTCAAGGATTTCTAGTCTGTTTGGTTTTAGTTTCCTCTGAGAGATGTTGTTGAAAGACTTTGAAAATTGTGTAGACAGCTTAATTAGCCATGTGCTTGTTAGTATTTTTGGAGATTGGATATGATTTCTATTTACAAAAAGCATGTTGACTTCTCATGCCTGGTATATTGTACTCATACATCAATTAACTCTGTTCTTTAATAAAGTTTTGCTGTGGTTTCTAGAAACTTACCCAGGGTAGACATTGTGCTGCTTGTTGTGTTTTTCTTTCAATTTGTGGTCCATTTGTTTAAAAATTAGTGCCATATTTGTTATCTTCCTGAACCAGCCTTGGTTTGGGAGGTTGCAAACAGCCGTGAGTAGTTCAGCCATTTCATTTTTATTTCCTTTAGGATTTATAAGTGAATGCATCTACCTGTTCAGTTTGGTTTTTTGATTGTGGAAGAGGTAATGAAATACCTCAGGTCAGATCCTTTGGTAAAGAAGTGTGCAAGCTGGGAATGGATAGGAAGGGGAGAGGAAAAAAATGGAGATCTAAAGGCTGAACTTGATGAGTTTCACTGTTCTCATTAGTAAGAATCAATATACTTATAGTTGCTTAAAAAAATATTTGCCATTCAAGTCTTAGTTGAAGTATGCTCTTTCTGTGAGTTCAAATTGCTCTTTAAGGAAAATATCTCTTTGGAAAAAGAATTACTATATGCAGTAGTAATTTGATGGTTCTCATCCATTTAAAATTGTGTGACAAGGAATTTCTTCAATGGACAAGTTACTTAGATCTAATGTGGGGGGGGAGGCAGAATAGAATGATGGCCCTTTTTTGAATTTGGATTTGATACTTAAGCAGTTTGAAGTTCTTCTGGATTCTGGCATGAATGGCATAGAAATAAAATGGTTAGTTTTTTCTAACAGAATTGAAAAATACGTGTTTCTTGAAAGGTGCTGTTGCAGAGAGTGCTGTAATTGTTTCTGAACCGATGGCCTTGAGAGGAGATCCCATCAGATACAGAAAAGATAATGAATAGAAAACTGCAGGAAGTGGATGATTATATGTATACTACATATATCTATGCTTCTTTATTTAGTGTGAGTCAGGTGAGGTAGGGCTTCTGTATCTTTCTCTTATGCTTCAGTGCCTCTCTGTTTTGTATTTAGCAGAAAAAAATGGAGAACCTCCCTCAGTTTGTCAGTGAAAGGAACATTCAACTCTCTAATGTTTTCTAATCATATTGTGATGGGTGCTAACTAGTGGCCTATATAAATATACCGTTCTTACTATTTTTCAGCTAGCACAGTTTCAAGTAAGTGAATGCAAATATTAAGAAATGCAGAAGATAGATGTTTTCCTTATGTATTTTGCAAGAATAAAATGATGTTGCCAAGTAATAAAAACTGCTCTTTTTTATGAGCAGCTTCCTTAACACAAAAAAGAAAAGCATTCTCACTTGCTTAAGGCTGAAAGGGATTACTTTGGAAAGGTGGGTAACTTTCTGGCATCTTAGACAAGTAACACCATAAATGATACTGTAAAAAATGCTGACTGGCATTGTTGGAATTCTGATTAGAAAGTAATCTGTTCATTCTAGTTGAACAACTTATCAATTCAAATACTTAGCCAAAAATGAAATGTCTGTATATGTATAGCAAGCAAATAATTCTTTTCAGTGACAGCCTAGTACAGTTCTGTAGGCTTTAAAGTAGAATGGAATATCAGAAACAAGGGAAATTGACTGAATTGAGGAGGACTCAGGGAGGGTACAGCTAACCAAGGTTTTGGGTAAGACAACTATTACAAGGCCTTGCCAAGACCTTTCTTGTCTAGTTTAGTCTAATATTGTTTTGCTGCCAAAAAAGGCAGTATTACCCCAACCACCCCAGCAATATCTTTCCATGATCATTAGTAACTGTGTGACAATACAGCAAGTCACACTACAATTAACTCTTTTCCCCTCTTCCTGTACACCCAAGAAAAGTATCATTCAGAAAGACCCATTTCACATGAAAACTTAAGGAAACTTGAGGAAAATCTTCAGACTTTCTGGCAAGGTAGTGGTTCCTTGCTCAAGAGAGTGCACGCACAGAATCTAGCAGTGGTGGAATAGTGCCTCGTCTTATGAGATCTCCTTTGCTTTAAAGTATGGCACAGAGCAGAGAAAGCGCTCTGCTGTTCTTCCTAGCACACCTTATAAATTTGAATACTTACATGCTCAGAATCTTTCTAGCTCTTTTCTGCTCGGTTTTCTGATTTGGTGGCTTTGCCAGAGGCTTCTTTCTTATGCTGACTGTATGGGCTATATTCCATCCATGAACATGTTTCAACTGTTCTCTGTCAGACAGTAATGCACGTGATGTTCTTCCTTGTATCAGCAGCAGGGTTTTAAACATTAGGATTTATATCCTTGGTTCTCCACTTGTTTTTGAGAGCTCTGCTGAGTGTGGAGCTGAAAACCAGTAAGATGATCACACTTGGGATCTGGTGCAGAGCTGATCATTGGATACAGCACATCGCTGTCCTGTCTCCATTTTTCCTCCCTGACTGTGCCATCTCGGACTGCTGAAGTGTAGCGGGGGAGGCTCACAGAGAGATCTTGTTTGGTGAATCAGGCCTGCTTATTAGCACTGGGGAGACATTCTCTGGCTCTTAACCCTATTGAAAACAAGTAATTTTTCTCGTACTTGTTAACTGTGTGGTCCCATCAGTCTCAGAAAATCCATCGCGAGTCATAGAATCATAGGTTTGAAAAGATCTCCAAGATCATAAAGTCCAACCATCAACAAGTCGTTGCAAAGGTGATGACTGACTCTGTGCCCATTCGAAATGGCAGTGCTCTACTCAGGGGTGTGAGCTTTGTTGCTGCTCGGAGCTACAAGACTGACATCAGCAGAGCTTGGTGCTTCAGCACAGCTGCAGTTCTGCATGATGTTGAGGCACAAGACGTAGCAGTCAGGATCGTGGAGCTGGATCCTCTCCAACTGTGTGGTCTTTTTGCTGTAGCAGTGCTGTGAAATACACTTCCCTGTTTTGTTTGAGTGATGGTAGCTGTTAATGGGTGGATAGGCTTCATCAGGCATCATGAGCAGGATGGCCAGGCACCCTGATACCATAAAGGCTGTGTGCTGGAAACTTTGCTGTTGAATTAGTCTCCTCCTTTCTTACCACTTTGTAGTTGACATTGGTCTTAAAATATGTAACTTGAGGGGCTGTGCAGTCTGCCACCATCATAGAATCAAAGAATGACTTGATGCAACTCTTAGACTCAAATTTTCAGATGTGTCAAGGGGTCCAAATGCCATCCTGTATGATCAT
Source organism: Opisthocomus hoazin (assembly GCF_030867145.1). Lineage (NCBI taxonomy): Eukaryota > Metazoa > Chordata > Aves > Opisthocomiformes > Opisthocomidae > Opisthocomus > Opisthocomus hoazin. Next base: position 56,884,132 of record NC_134415.1, read on the forward strand.
CTTCTGCTAAGGAGCAATGAGGGTCAAACTTACTGGACAGTCAGAGGTTTATGGATGGATACCTGTGTGATTTCCTCAGGAAATAAGCTGATTTATGTTATATCTTTTTGTCGCTTCCTGCTTTGCTTCAAGAAAGCTTCTTACAGGTCAGATAATTTGTAATGAAGCCAATTCCAATGTTGTGGTGGGGCAGTCTCATTTGTTGCCTGAAATTTTGGTCAGTGGAACACTATCCATGCTTTCTTCCTGTCTGAACATGTGCCTGCCCAGTACTGTGCTTGGACAGTTGCAGCACAAGAACACTAGGAGCACTCATCCCAAGGACAGGAATGCTTATAGGGTGCGCGGCAACACAACACCTGAAACCTTTGTAATCATATTTCTGCTTAACTGTGGCTGGGGGAGGCAGCTCTGGGTCATGATCAGTATTAGTGCTGATTGCTGGTATATTCTTCTTTCTGACATTCAAGTTTGTAACAGGGCATGTAGTTAGAATCTTTCTTGATTTTTCTGTATTACAAAGGAGATCCTGAACCTCCAGTATTGTATACTTTTTAGTATAACAGCAATATGTTGCATGCGTAGAATTAGTTAAGAGTGCACAAATGTAACATTCTTCTTTTAGAGAATTTGGAGGAAATTATCTGTGACATAAACTGCAGTTGTGAATGAAGTTTTCTTTAGAAAGTTTATTTGAAACAGTTTCCTCAAAACATCTTTTTGTCTTGGGCAGCCTCAGTGGAAAAAATAAGGCTGTAACTTCTTTTTCCATGGTTCTTAAGCCTTTTGTGTTCAGACATTGGGGATTTAAAAAAAATTATGCATTTTTTATGTGAAATACAGTTTATACTGCAAAGGGAAACCCAGCTTACTTAGATTGTTTTTTTTCCTTTTCTGAGTAGTAGCAACTGTGTTTACCATCGTCTAAACTTGGTATTAGGAAAAATGAGGTGAAAGTCTTTTAGAAAGAGGAAACTGCTTAAACTAATAGTTTTTGTATTCACATCGAAGTATCAATACGTTTCTGTATGCATCTTGTCTTTCAGGAAGATAAGATATAAAGAATGGTCTCAAACTGTTCTGAAATGGTATGCGTATAATCAGCTGTAGTGTTAAAATAAGTTTGAAGGAATTGAAAAGAAGGGGTGTTTTTGTGTATGAATTTTATGACTGGAAAGAGTTAAATCCCCTTGGTGGAAAAAAAAAAATCAAAACTTGAATCTGTTAATGAACTTGTCTCAAGTTGTAAGTGGTATTTAGAATAACTTTTGTACCTCTGTAGAGTACCAAGGAATAATGGTGATTTCTAGGGATATTGACAAGCTGTTGCAGCAGTAAAACTCAATTTCATTAAACTTTTACACGTGCATGGATCTCTTTAAAAGCTAGTGATCTACTTCAGATATTTCTGTAGGAGGCTTGCCTATAAATGCTTTTAATGTTACTCCTCAGACTTTTTCAGTTTCATGTTTGTGACTGCAGTTCACAGTCCCACAGTTTCCCTCAGGTAACTGTTGCAGTTATTGCAACAGTGTTTCCTTGTTGAAAATCAGGTGTGTTCAGCTTCTTTGCAGGCAGTACATCAGTCGTTTTTCCACACAGGATAATCTTTCTGGAATGGCTGGTGAAAGTGAGGCTTCCTGTGTGCACAGCCTGTCTGCAAGTAACACTCTAGGATGGTTAATTTCTACACTTATGCTGTGTTTTTTATTAAAAAAGTAAGATTTGATTCTGACACCCCCCCCCCCAAAAAAAAAAACCCACAAACCAAACAACCAACCAAAAACACATAACTATCTCAGAAGTTTCGAAACAAACTTCCATATAGTCCAGAACAGCTACCTTATATTCAGATCGAAGTGAAGGGGGTAGTAGGAATACTTTTGGTAAGGAACATTTTAGTTCTAATAAGTAAATTTAAAGATTTATTTAGATAAAGGTTTTTTGTGGAGCATTCTATGTGTAAGTTCCTGTAAAGATCCCCTGTATTCGGTGCAAGTTTGTAAATGGAAGGATTGAGAATGTTTGTGAGGCCAGGATTTGGATTGCTTGTGCAGATATCTCCTTTTCAGGATACAGACACCTTGTGCCTTAAATATTTTCTATCTTGAATGTTACTCTTTCCTTCAAATTATAGCACTAATATTAACCATGGAAAAAATATCAGAACTCTTGCTTTTGAGTGTTCGAATGATTTTTCAGTTATTGGTTTTGTTTTGGTGATTGAAGCTGTTAATATCAACGAACTAGTGCCACCTAAAGTTATTCTAATTTTTTCATTGTGACTGACTTGTCGTCGTAGATATACTAGCCTGTTGTATACGTAGAGGTTATGCTACAGCTACTTTCAGGCTTACAAAAAGTTCTGAATTGTGTAATAGCAAAGGATAGTGCTCTGTACCAAAGCTTTTTGTACTCAGACAGAATTGTTACTTGGATTATTTTAAGAATACATAAAACTTGTTTTTGTTACGCTTTAAATAATATTTAGCTCAGTTGCTAAATGTAACCAGATGTTCTATAAAATTAGGCAATAAATAGCCATAAAGCAAAAGGCCTCATTATTCTGTCAGCATCGTTCCATCCCATCAGGTTCCTTGGAGAAATTAAGTGATAGCAGTCATTCTTCTCCTTTTGTGCTCAGCTTATCAGATCTTTTTATGTTCGTAAGCATTAATGCCATTTCAACAGTAATGAGTTGTTCGTTTTCTTCCTCTTGACTTTCATTTTCAAGAAAAGGAAAATGTGTTCATTTCTGTGATTTGTCCTTCTATATAGCTTGCTTTCTTACTGGTTCTTAAGACCTATTTCTACATAAATCTGTATCAAAATCTGTTCCATTTACACTGTGGACTGTCTGCTGTTGTCAGAGTTAGACTCCACGTGGAATTGTATTTAAAACATACCTATTATGTTGTATTGCTAATCATAGCATAGATAATTTTTCTTGGTGAAAAGACCTTTTTGAAATGCAATCTTTGCTTTACTGAATCTGCACTTTCAAACTTGCTGATCCTTGGCTTTGATAATACATTGGCAAGCAGAAATAAATTTTCAGTATTTATGCAAAATTTCTTTTATAATACCTACTTTTATTTGCTAAATAAAAATTTATCTTACAGAATGAGCAAGACTATTTCACTCTGATTCTATGAGACTTCGTGAGAGATGTCTAGGTTTGAGCAACATATGTGTAGATGTGATATTGGTACACTGAATCTGTATTCTAACAATATCAGTAGTGATTCCACAGGAAGCAAGATTAAATTTCACTAAAATACTAAACTTTGTTAATATGTAGTTCACAGATATCCAGATCTTCTACTGCTTGAAGTTGTGAAAGTTATTAGTGGAGACTCTGCACTCATGTAGCGTACTTATTTTCCTCTGTCATTTAGTATCTGGATTCTACCAGTTGTATTTCTGGAAATTGTCTTGTTTTTCTGTAAAATTTTATGAAATGTGAAGAGCTGATCTGTATATAATCAGTTTAGGCAAAGCTAGCTTAAATCTGTCTTCTGTGATTTGCTTTTCGCCTAGTAATTTACTGCCTAATTTTTCACTGCTAGTTAGGCTTCCCTACTACTCACACACCCAAGTTTCCTCACAGAGGAAATACTTGAGATCCTGAGGTTGTGGAGTGAGGAAGTCTAAGCCCTGCTTACAGACAGAATCTCTGCTGAGGGCATCCACCCAACAGTTGATATTGCACAGCCCGTCAGCATTCACATATTCAGGTCCTGATTTCAGTTTACCTAGTCATGCGTTTTTCATAAGTATTAAGCAAATCTACCTTCTTGGTAATATCAAAGTTCATACATCTATCAGGTAATACTTCCTTCTGCACCTTTTGGGTAGTAGAAAAATACTTTGGGATTTTGTTTCATGCTGTAACTAAAATTCCCTTGAATGTCACCTAATGGTTTCATAATGTCTCCATGTACTGATAAAGACGCTGGAAGTAGAAATGGCACCAATCTTTTCTTACTAGTTGATCTCTTTGCTTTATTTGTACCCTTTGCGTCATTGTTTGCTTTTCTGTCGCTTTAATGCAGTGACTAGATTTCATTTAGTCAACTTTTTTCTGCAGTAAGATTTCATGTGGCATGGCTTAATGCTTCCATTTCTAATTTTATAAATATAAAGGTCTTTCTGTATTCATGGTATGACTTACTAGTAAAGATTCCTACGCTTCAAAACTGCCATTGCAACATTAGAATGTTTATTCAATGTAATATTCTGTTTTCTTGATCTTCATAATTTCAAAAAGTCCTATCATTACTTCAATTTTCACTTCACTTGTGTTCTCAGCCCATGCTTGCTTCTTGTGTGTATTCACAAAGACATCTCAATGCTGTTTAAAACTTTGAGTAGATACTCCCATCAAGTAGATATTTTTTTCTGTGGACAGTGTAGTTTCCCAATAATAATTTTGGCTAGCAAAGCTCAAATAAGTGCTTGTAGTTACTCTCTGCATGCTACTCATTGTTGAAAAACCTGAGGAGGATTTTTTCCTGTTAAGCATGTTATTACTTTATCCATCAAAAATGCTGTCTTTATTGTATGTCTGAAAGAAGTACTTACGAACAGAAACTGTGGGTAAATTGGGACATACTAAGAGGAGTATGATTTAATTAGTACTTTCTTTGATTTCCATTTGCTGTCTAATGTCATTGAGGAAGGAGTAAGGATAAAATGATACTAAGATACTTGACTTACACAGTTCTGTCTTTTCCTCTTTTCTTGCATAGGCTATCCACTCTGTGGCTTGGCATCATGAAGGAAAACAATTTATTTGTAGTCACTCAGATGGTACTTTGACCATATGGAATGTAAAATCTCCTACCAAACCATTCCAGACAATCACTCCACACGGTGAGATGAAAATGAATACCCACTGTGTTTGACAGTTCTTAAAAGACAGAGAACTTATTTTTAATAGAAGTGTGTTTTGCAAAACCAAGTATTAAAAATGCATTTACAGTGCAAGTAAACCCTCTGTCATATCAAATTCTGATTGATTTCATATACAAAACTCAGTCTGTATGAAATAAGAATCCGAATAAATGCAGTTTTGTCTTAATCTTTGAACTTCGAGCTGGCCTTTCACACAATTGCATTGATCTCAAAATTAACTAATGCGTATTTTGCGGGGCTTGCTTTTTGCTTGACATTACAATCCCATATGTCATTTAAAATACATATAAGCAAGCATCTGTTTCATGTATAAATGTGTAGATTACCATACAAATTCTTGGAAAGGTTTGTAACAGAGTAAGAATAGCATCTGGTAAAATGTTCCCACTTCTGAGAAGTCTTGCATTAGTGTTAATCTAGGAAATTAACATTGCATGTTGTTCTTCTGAGTCTAGTTGGAGGCCGGTAACTAGTGGTGTCCCCCAGGGGTCAGTACTGGGCCCAGTCTTGTTTAACTTCTTCATCAATGACCTGGATGAAGGGGCAGGGTGTACCCTCAGCAAGTTTGCTGATGACACACAACGTGGAGGAGTGGTGGATACACCAGAAGGCTGCACTGCCATTCAGTGAGACCTGGACAGGCTGGAGGGTTGGGCAGAGAGGAACCTGATGAGGTTCAGCAAGGGCAAGTGCAGGGTCCTGCACCTGGGGAGGAACAACCCCATGCATCAGTACAGGCTTGGTGCGGACCTGCTGGAGAGCAGCTCTGTGGAGAAGGACCTGGGAGTGCTGGTGGATGACAAGTTGACCATGAGCCAGCAGTGTGCCCTGGCTGCCAAGAAGGCCAATGGGATCCTGGGGTGCATTAGGAGGAGTGTGGCCAGCAAGTCGAGGGAGGTTCTCCTTCCCCTCTACACTGCCCTAGTGAGGCCCCACCTGGAGTACTGTGTCCAGTTCTGGGCTCCCCACTTCAAGAAAGATGAGGAGCTGCTGGAGAGAGTCCAATGGTGGGCTACAAGGATAGTGAGGGGACTGGAGCATCTCTCCTATGAGGAAAGGCTGAGGGAGCTGGGCTTGTTTAGCCTGGAGAAGGCTACAAGGGGACCTAATAAATGCTTATAAATATCTGAAGGGTGGGTGTCAGGAGGATGGGGCCAAACTCTTTTCAGTAGTGCCCAGTGACAGGACAAGGGGCAATGGGCACAAACTGAAGCACAGGAAGTTCCGTCTGAACATGAGGAAGAACTTCTTCCCTCTGAGGGTGACGGAGCCCTGAAACAGGCTGCCCAGGGAGGTTGTGGAGTCTCCTTCTCTGGAGATATTCAAGACCCGCCTGGACAAGGTCCTGTGCAGCCTGCTGTAGGTGACCCTGCTTCGGCGGGGGGGTTGGACTAGATGACCCACAGAGGTCCCTTCCAACCCCTAACATTCTGTGATTCTGTGAAATATGATGCTGCTCTTCAAAAAAGTTCTATATTAATGCCAGGTTTACATGATGTGCATGTGTCTAAGTCATATCTTAATCACTTTTTGCCTCAGATTCTGAAGTGTGATTACAACAGTGAGGATAATCTGAGGTTACAGTTGTAGTACAAGATGCTATAGTGAAACATCCTCGTTTACCTGTTGGAGTCCCCAGAAAGTCCATGTTTACTGTGCTGGCTGTGGACTAAAGTGGAAAGTGTTCTTGTAGCAGTCAAAAAAAAACCAAAAAACTGACTGCTACTGTAGTAGTAAAACTAGTTAGACAAGACTAACTTTATTTTAATGCTTTTGCCTCTTAATAAACATTTTTATTTTGATCTTGGGCTTCAGATTACGTTTTGTGCAGAATTTTATAGTTTTATTAGACTTGATCAATGATCAGATAGAAAAGATTCATATTTACACTGGACTCTTGACTCCATGGGAAATTGTATCTGTAGAAGCTTTAGTTGCTAATAGTGTACAGTAGAGAAAGACTGGGTGTTCACATTCAAATTAATGTCTTAGCCCTTAAGGATAACACTCAGTAAATCTCATTTTACTTGTAAGCTGTCCAGTTTTAATTGCAAAGTGGTAGAAATGAGATCAGTTTGAAATCTCCCAGTGCTACTTAAAAAAACCTTTTTAGGGGAGGATTATACTTTTGGATACAAATAGTCTACAACACTTCAAAAAAAACCCACAAAACAACTGAAAATAAATCTTAAACCTAAATATTCTTGGCTGGTGTGTTGAGAGTTTTAACAAATCTTTAATAACGTTATTTTGAGGCATAGTCTGTAATTGTCAGAGGTGTTGGATAGATGTTTGCATGAATGTTCTACTTTGCAAATTGCATAGTGAATTTTAGAATTTGCCATCATGTTGTGGAGCTGTAAGATTAATATAAGAAAAAAATTCACTTTAGGAAAGCAGCTGAAGGATGGAAAGAAGCCAGAACCCTGCAAACCTATTCTTAAGGTGGAATATAAAACTACTAGAGCTGGGTAAGACTTGTTTTGTATGCCAAATTAACATATGCAAAATAAATGCATCTCTCTGGGAATGTGTTTTATTTCCCAGTTGCTGGGACACATGTTCTGATGGCACTGAACTATGGTAAAACAGCTGAAATAGTTCTGGTAAATCAGATATTGCTGAATAAACTACAAAAACGTATGTGAACAAATTACTACATACAAACCTTAACTTAGGTAAAGATGCTGATAATGCATTATCTACATGCTTCTTCCATGCTACTAATCTTATGTGTATCTTTGCTCAATATTTTGAGAATGTTAAAGAAAAAAAGTCTGATAAAGCACAGAAGACTCAAGCACAGACCTGAAAAACTGAACTTAGACAAATAGTAGCCTGATGCGAATATTCTAAATTCTGAATATGTGTTCCTCCCTCAAAAATGTTATGGACAGAAGCTTTTCTAGTAGAGTGCAGTAATTTTATGCAGTGAACTGTGCCTGATTATACACATTGAGAATGAAACAAAGGAGTAATTGCAACAAGAGGCTCAGATGGAATTACAGTATTTTGAGTAGCATGTTTTGTTATCAAGACTGCAATTAAGATTTCAAGGGTGTAATGAACTGTATGAAATTTCTTTTATTTATGGTTCTAAAGTGCTTGAAAATGTTTGAATAAAAAGTGCAGTATGAAGAAAAAGTCATGGAAACCTGTTCAGCTATTTGCAAATGTAGATTATTTTTTCCTTTTTTATTTTCTTTGATTTGAGGGGGGTGGGGGGGTGAGGAGTGATGTGTTATGTATTGCTTTCATTTGCTTTCCAGGTATTCAAATCTACAGAAGATTGTTACTTAACTGATGTAATATAGGCTTCTACTATATATTGGTGTATTCATACATACGATATCAGTGGTTTTGTGTTTTTGTTTGCTAAAAGTGAGATAAATAGATATTTAAGACTGTGGCTAATTCCCAGATGTATGAACATCTATGATCAGTTGGAAGGCCATATTGTACTTGCAGCAGTCTACATCCATCTGCATATTTCTTTCCCAACTGAAATGTGAAAAGCTGATCTAAAGAAAGATACCGACAACCAAAAGTGTAACCTGCTGAAGCTGAGAGTAATTTCTACAATCAAAAGCCTTCTGTTATGAATAGTCATTCTGAAGGAAAAGAGTGGTTTGAAGCTTGTTCTATGCAATTATAATATTAAACATGAAAACTAGTTGATTTTTCACACAGTTTACAGGAGGTTATTCTGGTATAATTTGCAAGAATACATAGCTCTTTGGTGACACTACTTTTTTCTGGTGTGGCCTTTTTTATTACACCTCTTGTTTTCCAGTGTTCATCCAAACTTATTGTTTTGAAGCGTTTCAGTTTAATTTCTCTCTGATATTTTCTTCATCTTCAATGTACATCTAAATCTATAACTGTTGTGATACTCTTCCAGAACTTTAATTAAAAAAAACCGCATACCTACAAAACCCCAGTTTGCACTGTGGTGGTGAAGCAGTGCACTGAAAATCTCCATTCATTTACTACTACATGTACTTCAGTTCACACTTGAATTTTTGGTTTCATTCATAATATTAGTACACCAATGTTAAGGCAAGACAGACCTACCTTTCAATGCTTAAAACTGATAGTTTTTTCTCTTTACCAGTTGAAATTGATTAGGTGTGAACATGATACAATTTTGACTTTTAGCTAAAGCACTGTCATTTGTTCATGGTTTAATTTTTGTAGCACAGAGAAGTATCTTTCCTGGACAGGACCACAGTTTTTCTAGTTATGCAAGAATAGAAGAAACAAATCAAATTTGCTTCTGTAGCAGTCTGCTCTAACTGTTCTTCAAAAACAAACCGAAAACCCCACATAAGAAAACAAAACCAAAAAGCTTACAACATATTTAAGAGGTACTGTTTAATGTATATTTAAGTTATTTCACCTGACTTTTCTGTTGTGAAGAACAGTGACTTTATGCTCAATACGGAAGTCTTAACATCTTTCTGTCACTCCTTCTTTCTTGCCTCTCCCTTACCCAGAGTAGTCTAGAGCTTAGGTTTCTTTCAATATCTCCTCATGGAAATCACTTCATTAATGTGATCTTACTTGTTTTGGTTTTTTTGTTTTGGTTTTTTTTTTCTTTACTGCTTCTAATTCTAATAAACATTTTTTTTGAGAAAAGGTATCCAGAACCACACAGAAGGAACATAACTGATAGCAACTGGAAGTAGGGGCTGCAGACACTATTCCTTCTACTGGTGCAGCTTTTATTTTTTTTCCCCTTTATGTTCTCCATATTGTGAAGCTGGAGTTGGGGAAACAGGAGGACATGAGACTTTTTCTGGTTCTTACAGACTACCTATTTATTTTTTAAGTTTGTAGTTTTTCTGCTGTTGGGTTTTTTGGGCTTTTCAAGTCTACTGCAGATAGTGCCTGTGAAGTCCCCAAAGCCAAAGTTTTTTACCCTACAACAATAGTATGTCTGTAGCTTTATTTCTGGGACAATATATGTAGAAAGGTTACTATCGACAGTCCTCCTGTACATGGGCTAGGGGGTCAAAAGGCAAGTTCTTGGTATATTCCTTGAGCAAACTGGGATAATTTTCCAGTCCCAGAGTATAATATCATTGTTCTCCAGCCACTGAAGTTCATCCAAAATACTCTTTGAAGCGATGAGTTCCAAGGTAGGTTACTTTTTGAGCTTGCAAAAATGGTTTCCATGTTGCCTTTTATGTGTACTTTTCAGTTTAAACTGAATCTAGATAAGCTGTTGAGCTTCCTAATACCATTTCCCACCCCTCCAGATTCAGTCCCTTATAGTATTTACTCAGGTTGATATCACCATTATGGTAAAATTGCCTAAGCTTATTCTTTGTTACTAGAGTTCTGTATACTAGAAATTCCAGCTTAAAAGCTTACTTGTAAAACATAATTAAAAAGATGGGTGTATATAGTTGGGTCCCCGAGGTTACAGTGGTAATGAGGTCTCCAGATAAGTTCTTGATCTGTTAATTTAGTTTGAATAGTACTATTTTGTTGTGTGAGGTTGTTGATTCAAAATCACACTTCCCAAGATGAGTTTGTAATTTATCTTCACTACTAGATTTCCAGTCTCAAGTTAAACTAGTGCTTGAAATATTTTCCAGCTTTACTTCTAGGGATTGAGTTATTGACAAATTCACCCACGGTTTCAAAAGTGTGTCAACTGGTACTAATGGCCTGACTCCTGTATATACGGTTCTCTCTCACATCCAGATTGCAAGAAACTGCCTGACATTTGACAGTTTACGTCTAAAATTGAGCAGAAACAACCTTGAGGCTTGTGAGCCACTCAACATTCAGTTGTATTACATTTTTATACACTGCAAGACCTAATCCTGTGTTTTCAGAAATTTTTTTCAATGCAACATTGCCCCCTTATAGTGCATTTTTTAAGAGTTCCCCAAGAGATTTTAGAGATTTAACTGATGAGGAAATTAACATAAAGGGATTGCTTCCATACCTGCTGAAGCAGAACTGTTTCAAAGAAGAATCTCTGTATTACAGCTGCTAAAAATGCTATATAGCAATTCTTTAATAGTTGAGCACTGCTTTTTGTTAAATGTTTTCCATTGTTTCAGGTAGGTAAAATCTACCAAACAAGGTTGCACCAATTTAATCTTATGTAATGTACAATATTTTACTTTTCTTTTAAGTTGTGCATTTCTCTAGTATTCATGTGCACTAACCTTTTAGTATGTACCACATCCGAAGGACACTTTAAGTATTTAGTGAGAAAATGCGTAGCTTGTGTTTGGTAAATCCATGGTTTCATGAAAAGTTGAGAAGTTCATACACAAATCTATATTAGTCTTTCTGGCAGACTAAAGTCAACTTTAATCTTTGACCCATCTGTGAAAAATCCATGTGACGGGTCCATATAATCTATTCTTAGCTCTTGCATTCTTTGCTTCATTAGGATACAGACTCTGGCAAGCCTGCCCAAAGCAACCTGATGACCTTGAGGAATAAAACCAGAAGAAATGTGCATGCAGTTTTCGCTGTGATATGACACCTAGAAACTGAAATTTGTCACTTTGTTACTGGCAGTTGATCTTGGTGAACCTTTAGGTCTAATAATTACTGCAAATTGTTCTGACAACATTATTGTTTCAACAACTAATGATTTAGTGAAGACAAAAAATACTGCAATAAATCATTCCAGCACAATGAGATACTGCAAGTACATCACACCAGTATTTTTTCTCTTTATTGACATCCTGAAAAATACCAGGTTAAGTTAAAATTTATTCTTTTCCTGAAATTGCTGCATGGATCTGAAAACGAAAGATTGTGTGAAGTTCCAATGTGAAGAACTGAGATTAAATAAAACTTGGAGAAAACTGACTGTTTTTCTAGAAATATACTTTCGCTGATGTTGGAGGCAGGATATTGAACTTGCTGGACCAATGGCCATTCCTTTGAGGTCTCTTCCTCAGCCAGCAGAACTGTTTGATCCTATCAACTCTTCAGTCATGGGGCTTTCTGAAGGATCAGGCAGATTGTGAAATAATTGTAGAAACTGAAAGCTTATCTCAGTCTGCTTTACCTTCAATGCTACAAACACAGAGCACATTTCAACCAAGCCTTAAACTCATGAAGGGCAGCATGTGCATAAACTAAACCCTTCATGCACAGTTTTCAAGAAGAAAGATGTACCTAATCTGTCATGTTTCTATTTCAAATGCTAACTAGTGAAAGCCATTTAGACAGTATGAAGAAGATGGCATTATAGGAAAAGACCAAAAAAAAAAAATCTCTTCAGACTCATTTTCACAATGTCAGGATGGTGCTTTTTTCCCCTACAAATTTTCTGCAGATACTGACATACTCATTGATTCTAAGGTAAACTCAAACAAAGGGTACAAAACAGTACACAAACAAAGGATTCCTACCTAAAGTAAGCAGAAGAGTAGATTGGAGGAGTTTTACACTAAGTGACCGTTCTTCCTCCAGAAATATATCCTGGAATTTGAGGCAATAGCCAATAAAGGGTGAAATTTCTTGAGCTGTATACTTCTGAACAGTCCGTTTGCTCTTTACAAGGTATTATGCCTTATTTTAAACATAAACAGTATTGAGTGTTGACTTTTGATAACTGTGAAAGAAGAAAATATCTAGTAAAACAAATATATTTACTTCATGTTTTTCAGTAAATGAAATACTAACCTGCTATGTGTGTATTGGGGAAAATGCGGATATATTTAGAAATATCTTTCTGTAAAGACTTTAAAAACATTTTTAAGAGAAGCCTCTAATGTGTTTTCTTATGACCGGAAGAAATATTTTTGTATTGCTGTACTCAGCCATTTAATTATGCAGTAGAAGTAGTCTGTGACGTGGAAGTAGTTTCTTCAGTTTTGTGCATGGTGTTAGAGGGGGAAATGGATAAAATGTCTAGACTAAATGTGTGATGAGAGAACTATAGGCGTTTATTTATGTCTTTACTTTAAAAGTGTTAGGTCTTTGAAGTTTATCAAGGAGCTGGTTGCTTCTCCAAGACAGTCATATTACTGTGACTGCAAAATTGCTTTACATGGTTGCAAAATTGTTCATCCTACAAAATTTAGGGTAAATAGTAACGGGAAGTTCATGGGACTATTTCTTCCTGATCCTGCTAAAATATTTTATATTATGGATAAATGGGGCTGTTGGCAAATCTGAATATGTAGTTCAGTAGAAGAGAAACAATTCTAAAGTTTAACAAAATAAAAAAAAAATCTTGGCAAACAGTTGCAAAGATTCTTAAACAGGCAACATAGAACAAAAGGTTTGGAAGAGATGTCTGACTTGAGTTGTAGTCTTCTAACTCTTGGTTTTAAAGTTTTGAAACATATACCAAAGCTACACGTTGCGTGGAGAACTGGTTTGCATTATTGTGTATCTCTGCTTAATGATATCGCACTGAACTTTACTGTAAGGCTACAAAAACTGCCCAGTCTCTCTTTACATATTACCTTGGCTTGATCCTAAATGCCTCTGCTTTATTCCAGGGAGCCTTTCATCATTCTCTCAGGAGGCTTGTCATATGACACTGTAGGAAGAAGACCCTGTTTAACAGTTATGCATGGGAAAAGTACTGCTGTGCTAGAAATGGATTATTCTATTGTTGATTTTCTAACCCTTTGTGAAACACCATATCCTAATGGTAGGCTCTGTAAAGTTTGTGTTTTTTTTTTTCTTAGTACTTCAACCTCTTCTCTCGAGTCTTATCCCATCAGAATATTCTTTACTATTGCCTTTCTGTTTTATCTCTGGGGATCAGACTGCAGCAGTAACATCTGTTATCCCTATTGTCTGAAGTCTGTTTTGCTTCCTAAAGCATTGTAATAGAATAGTTTATTGTGAAACCAATTTTTCTTCTGGAAGAATGCTGATTGCTGGTTGCAGGGATTTTCCTTTTTTTAATCCAAAAAGCATATGAGACAAAAAGTAACATTACAATTTTAAGCTGTAGTTACTGCAGCAGATGTGTTCATCAGTATTTATTTGAGCACATAAGATCTTTCCAGTCCATGCTATGTCTTGATTAGCATTTGTATAGTACTGTTAACTTTTAGTGACTTTATTGATTCCAGTACACACAGGAAGTTCATCACTAACCTATAATCTGCCTTCTGCAGAAGGGGTTTTTTTATCATATTTTAGGTAGTTGTCCTGGATTAATACTATTATATTTCTGATGACTCCGATGTTTTCAGCTGTCAGCTTCCATCAGAGTATATAAAACTGCTTAGCTCAGAATTTGAGGTCTGCCTGAAAGAGAGCAAGATAAAATTTGGAAACTCATTCAGTTTCCTTATTTTAGTGTTGAGTTGACTGTATTTCAATTCATTTTGTAAGCAATTAGTATTTAAACCTCGCAGAATATAAGCAAAAGCACACTGGGAATGGGAGGATGTTATTATTCAGTAATTGGCCCTTTCTCAGAAATATTGCTTATACAAGTTCCTCTGCATGTTCCTTTTCTTGTTATTTGAGCTGTTTAAATTGTTCTAGCAAACTGGAGGAGATTGAGAATTTTGAACTAAAGGGAGAGTGTGTCTGTTCCAGACTTCGAGTATTCAGGGGAGTGAGTGTATAAAATATCTTCAGAAACTCTATAGTCATCTAAGTGGCTTTTCTACTCTCAACAGATAGAGTGCAAGGACTGATCACATACATGAGGCTGTGCATGTAAGAATGGTTTAGCAGGCATGGTGGTGTTGGGTTGACGGTTGGACTTTATCTCAGAGGTCTTTTCCAACCTAATGATCTGTGATTCTATAAGAACTACACTTACCAATAAGTAATTTTTTTCTTTCTTGTTTTCAGACTTTCAGGAACCATACGCTGTAGTTGTTCTCCTAGAAAAGGACTTAGTACTGATTGACCTTGCACAAAACGGGTAAGAATTTTGTGTAGTCTTTTTAATGGTTGGCTGTAGCGATCAGCCTGTTTTTCTGCTATATAGCATTTTAATCTACCATAATACCTCCCTGTCCAGAACGTAAAATTCTGAATTACTAAATGTAAGGTTTCTTCAGCAGAACTGGATATCCTTATAGATCAACTTTTCTACTATATGTAGCAGTTGAGTAGAATATTATGTGACTTTTTCCAGACATGGCTGATGAACAGAAATTGCTCATAGATCACTGCTGCTTTTTAATTATTGTGGTTGATGTTGAAGTTGATTCCATAGTGCTATGAGGGGAGCTCAGAATTTTTTGGGGAAGGAAGCAGGGGGAACAACTGTTCAGATAAGCCAGGTAATTTTGGCTGACATTGAGTGTGGTTGTCTTCATATAAATATTTGCTGATTTTTATTGCTAACTGTATTGCTTAAAGTAACTCAGTACTGATGCAATAAATACCATATGCATAGAAATAGAATGGTAACATCTACTCCATAGTTTACTACTGTAGTAAGAGGTTGCTTCAAATACAGTATCCTGTTACAGTTCTCACAACTAATACTTGCCTAACACATTTTGAGTCTCATGTTACTTTGTTCGTGGAACAGTCCATATACTCTGTTAGGTGGTGATTAAAAATTCTGGATCCTACAAATTATTTTATCAAGGGTTTTGAAATTATTATAGGCATTAACAACTAACTGTTAAGGGATTAGTAGCAGAGGAACCAGACAGATAAGATTTGTAGTGTTCCTGATTAAGTCACTGATGGTCAATGAAGAATAATCCTTGTGAAGAACATCCTTCTAGGGCAAAATAAAAACTTGTAAATATGTATCCTCAAAGTCAATGGTCATACCTTAGATAATGAAGACTGAATCTGGAAGAAGGTCAAGTTTAGTCCTAATATCTCTGCAGATTCTGAGCAATTTCATTTATATTTTCCCAATGTTACATGGCCATATGCTGTATATAAAACTTCTTTCTGATATACCAATGGCATTAAGCTTCCAACATTCATATGTTGAAAGATTAATAAAACAAGTTTTAATGAGCTTGAAATTAAAAGTTTTGTACAAGGCTTTTTTCTGAAGTGAAATAGTTTGCAGTGCCTGAAATTTGAAGTCATGTTAAGGCTTGTTTCATTTAATGTTAAAAAATCTCCAGCAGTTATGTTTTTAGAAAATGTATAACAGTCTTTGTTATGACTGACATGCAAAGTGTTGATTGTTTCACACCCAAAAAAAACCAAAATATATTTTTTTTTTGCTGTAGGAGGTTTCCTTTTTGCCCTATGTTGTCATATGGATTTACCATGTTTTGTTAAAATTAAGCCTCTTTTTCATTCAGTTTTTAGAAGATTGTTTTGGCTTTCCAGATAGCTCTGTATGAAGTTATTGGTATGCAGAAGGTTTTCTTCTGTTTTTGCTGATTTTTCCTTTAGCTGTGTTGAGAACCTTTTTCCATTTTCACCTCTCAAAAAAAACAACCCCAAACCAAAACAGAAAATACCCTGTATGCATAGTATGCATTTCTCTGGAGATAAATATTCTTTGAATGTCTTTTTTTCCTCATTAAGGCTCTGTCACTTTTCTGACAGAGGTGGTGGTTGAGAGTGTATGTGTGTGTTTGCTTCTAATTGGTAACTGAGTGTTGCCATCTATAATGTTAAGAGAGTGATCTTGGAGTCGCAAGTAGATTGTGAGAAGTGCTGGACAGCTTTCTAAGAACAGTATAATAATAATACAAAGTGAGAAGTGGAGTCTTCCTGTATTTCTCCCTGGAAGAATAGACTGAAGAGTTAGAAGTAAAATTATAGCTCCGCTTTACTACAGTTAGGACTTGGTAACTTCAGTTTTTCCACAGACTATTAAAATAGTAAACTTTAAAAAATATAAAACTGTAGGGAGTAATGGTGTTCTAGAAGTATTCTAGAAACAGTACAAACTTCAGGCTCTATCTAGATTACTACAGTATCTTGGTAGCGTACTGGATGTGCAGTAAAGTTACATAGCATATTTGTTCATAATCTAAATTGATTTATTTTCCTCTATATGAAAATAATGCAAACCTAGTCTTCAGTGTTCTTCTTGTGTTCTGCATTTAAAAAAAGAAGTTTTTCCCATATTAACAGTCTTCCCCTTTCATCCATTAAAGGTACCCTATATTTGAGAATCCCTATCCTTTGACTATACACGAATCACCGGTTACATGTTGTGAATATTTTGCTGATTGTCCTGTGGACCTCATACCTGCACTCTATTCAGTTGGCGCCCGACAGAAACGTCAAGGTTACAGTAAGAAGGTACAACATCTAGCACCTACCTATGTATTTGAAAATACTGAAAATCAACAGCTCTAAACAATGTAAGAGTGGCTACACTAAGACCAAAGCTCCATCTGACTCTGACAGTGGCTAATAGCAGCTGGCTAGGGAGGATATGGCATATGTCAATCCTATAGTCATGCTTTCCTGATGTGTTCCCATTGATTGCCCTGTCGCTGGAAACTAAAGGACTTCCTGGAGCAGGGGTGTTGTTTATGGCCCTTGTTTGGTTTTTTCCTTTGCAGTGGATATGTCTAATTACTTTTTCAAGTCATGTGAAATACTGGAATCTGCAGTATCTGCAGTAGTTTTGGTGGCTTGACTTTGCACTGTATGATATTTTCTTCCTCAATGTGTTTGTTAATCTTCCAGGAATGGCCTATCAGTGGAGGCAACTGGGGTTTGATCACTCAGAGCTATCCAGAGATAATTATTACAGGGTAAGTGACGCCATAGTGTAGTCATAATTTTCTTAGCTGACTGAGTAGAAGTGAGAATATTTTGTTCCTATTATAGAAAACAATGTTCTAAGGGTGGTTTGAATGATTAAAGAAGTTTTGTGTACCAGACACGTCATTTGCATAATGTTCTTCAGGCGTTAACAAGAAAGTAAAGCAAAATGTGGAAGAGAAGGTAGGAACGAAACAATAGCAGGTGTTTTACAGGGATTGTTGTGATGCGGTATTGTGATTGTCTGCTTGTTCTCAGTTTATCCTGGATTGAACTTATATTTCATTCTTTAACTTTTGGAAAATAGTTGAGTAGTGTTTTAAAGCATAGGAACTCCAGTAAATAGCTACTGAGTTTAGTTTGCAAAGGGAAGCCAAACTTTTTATTTCAAAAAGTACAGGCAAATACTGTTTGTTTTGATCTCTTTTGAGACTGATCCTTCTAATACTACTTTAAGGAGCACGAAAAAATTTTAATTTATAGCAGTACAGTGCATCTCTGAAAGTGAGAGCACTACTAAAGTGTTTTTCAGAGCAGCCCTTTAGCCCTAATGAGGATTACTGTCACTTCATACTACACATTGCAGAGACTTTGAGAGACAGTCCTGAAAAAATCTAGTCATCTGATTCTCAATTTAAAGGATAAATAAAGAAGTGAGGTGACTCGTTTACACTGAAATACAGTACATTTAGGCATCTCCTTTACAAGTGTCGCTCCAAATAAAGGACATCTTTTAAGAAACAACACATGGTAAGGTATACCAAACGAATTCTGGGAAATGCAGATAACTGAAATCAGTATTTAAAATGATAAATTAGTATTGGTACAGTGGAATTTCAGGGAGTTAGCCTCTAAACTTTTTTTAATACCTTATCTCCAAAGTCACTGGGGCATGTGTTCGTAGAATATTGGCTTCCAATAAACTGTGAAAACAGTGTCACTAAGAATACTAATAAAAATACACTGTTAGCCATATATTTTCTAATCAGTAGCAGAGAGATCTAACATTCCAACTAACCATTTTACTATCTTATTAATTTTTTAATATTTCATAGGCATGCTGATGGGTCAATCAAGTTTTGGGATGCCTCAGCAAGTAAGTGTTTTCAGTAGAGATTTTTTTCCTGTGCAGTAGGAGTTTTCTAAACTTGCTAATTTCTCTAATGGAATGTAATTGCAGACCAGTCATTCTCATTATTTCCTGCCTCATAGGAATCTTTGGTTTAAAATTAAATTGTTTCACTGTTTTTATCACCTCAGTGAAAATGCACTGGTAGTCCAAGAGTGGAAGAGTTCTAACATTTTTTAGAAGCACCTTCACGAGCACATTATTGAGCAAAGATATGCATGATAAGAAAATGCATTCCTTTTTTAGTAAAAATGAATTTTAGTAAGTTATTTCTGTCTTTTTAGACAGGAGAGAAGAAAGTGTTTATAAGACTTCAGCTCCCCATAAATTACAGTATCTAAAAATGAGAATTGGAACCAGTAGTAGTTTCTGCTAATAAAATGATTTAGGCTTTTGTGAAGAAAGGCAGGAGAACAGTAAAATACACTTTTCTTTGGTGAGATGCTGAACAGACCTGAAGAATCTGCTACTGTTTTACACTTCTCTTCAGTTAAAGGGTCAATTGCATCTGATCCACATAGCTAACAGTGAGAAATGCAGTAAGAATTCAAATTAGAATGGACTACACAGTTAGATGTTTTAATTAATCTAGTTCTGACTAACCTTACTCCTGATACTTAAAAGCTGTGTGAAGCAATGTTGGAATCATTATCAGTTGTCTTTAAAAACTTGTAGAAGGCTGTTGAGATTCCAGAATGCTAAGGCGTGTGTGGGTGTGGGAGGGAACAGATGCAATGTATATGTTTAAAAACTGGGAGGAGGAGTATTTGGAGTGTTATAGATCTTGAATTTCAGTGTGAGGTGGGGGTGGAACCTGGGGGGAGGTGGGGTGGGTGGGGCAGGAAGCCCAAACCTGATTGATTCTGTGTGCTTAAAAATTCTATTCAGCATAGATCTGTCGAAAGGAGATCCTGTCAAAGATATTTAGTTTCTTTCTAAAACAGATAAATAAACCTGTTAAGGGAGGAACTGCAAGTACCCTGTATCTCAATTTTTAAAACTTTTAAATCTCTCTACTAGCAGAGTCTTACAGATGAATAGGGAAGTGTGATTCAGGTAAAACCACGAAAAAGTTGAAGAGGAGAAAGGATACTATAAATTAAGTTTTCCTAATGATGTGATGAGTATTTGTACCAGTGATTTGGGTTACTGACTAGAGAATGTGCCTGTGAAGTTTGAAAGCAACACCAAGGCAGTTGAAAGAGAACGTAAGAATGAATTACAATTACAATTTAGAATGATATTGCTAATTCTTGAATAGCATCCAAGATGATTTATTTGAATATAGGATCAATGATTTACACTCAGAACTTATGTTCTGGGAAAAAAAATGGAGGTTTATTGGATTGCAGTGTCGGTGTTGCACAAAAAAAATATCATCGGGATAAAGAAGTGGGAATATCTGTAAAACCAACATGGAGTAACTGTCAAAATTTTAAACCACGGCATGGCTTGACTGGAACAGTTGTGGGAAACACACTATCAAGAAAAATGTGCACTGATCAGAGGGCAGCACTACTGAATGATCAGCAAGAACAAAATAAAAATTGGAGAAACTGGGGCTGTTAAGTCTGAGAACACAGGTGAGAGGCCATGGATTTGAAATACTGTAAGGAGAAAGGAAAGGAGCTTCACGTTCTCTGCTGTAGATAGGCTTAAGTTGTGAGTATGGCATATGTAACTATATGTTATTGTTATAAAGAGATCCCTAAGTATAGTTAAGCCTTGGGAAGCTGTGAGGGCTGAGTTCATAATGGAAGCTTAGTATATATCTCCCAGAAAGTGTTGTTGGTTTTTGTTAATTTTTTTTTAAATTAACTGATCCTGCATTGGGCAAGTGGTACACTGCACAGGTAGAGTCAACACAGACATTCAGTGCTTCTAGTCTGCTCTCTTTTATTGAATATAGTGGCTTTATCTGTGAAGAGAAGATTCTAAACTGAAAAAAATTAACAAGAGAAAAATATCGATGTAGATCAAAACTAATTTGTATCTCTTTCTGTTTGTTCCTAGTAACGCTGCAAGTACTCTATAAGCTAAAAACAGCCAAAGTTTTTGAAAAATCACGGAATAAAGATGACAGGCCAAACACAGATATAGTAGATGAAGATCCATATGCTATTCAGATCATCTCATGGTGTCCAGAAAGCAGAATGCTGTGCATAGCTGGAGTTTCTGCACATGTCATTATTTACAGGTTCAGCAAGCAGGAAGTGACAACAGAAGTCATTCCGGTAATTAGTATAACCGTTTTTTAACTTTGTAGGATTTAACTGTAATAAGACTGTTGCAGCAATTTACTCCTTCATTGTCTTTCATTTTACTAGTGAAATGGACAGAAATAATTGCCTCAAAATGAGGAGATGTATCTTTGTGGAGGAAAATAATACATTATGAAATTTAGCCAAAGTGAAAATTGCACACCAAGATTTTGGTTTTATTTGGATTTTTCAGATTTTTCAGCCAATAAGTTATTTGTTCTATCTATCAAAGCAAATAATGGGTCAAAACTTAGCTGTATCAAAGGTAAAGTGAAAACAGACGTGAATGGGATGTGGAGTTCAAGTATTTTCAAAGCTTTTAGGGAGCTGATTGCTTTTTCCCCTTGATCCCTAATAATTACCACCTGTATTGGCAAAACTTCTTCAGTATGTAAAGCTAGGAAAGTAGGGCATGTCTGGCACACTTCTAAGGTCTGTTAAGGACTTTGCTGTGTCACTGTTTTATTCTGTATAAGATACAACAACGAGTTATATTATAAGAGTTGAAGTCCTTTGTAAAATCACACACAGAGGCAACTTTACTTATCTGAATGTATGAGCTGAAAGCTAACTTGAAGCTATTTAGTTGTAAAATGTTGTATGCTCGAAGTAATGTAGTTGTGGTCTTCTTGCGTGCCCCCCCCACCCCCTTCTGCTTCTGCCTCCTTCAAACAAATCTCAGTTTAAGAAGACAGGGCGTATTTTTTTTTCCTTATGGTGTTTACTTATGTACAAGTACATTCCTTTATGAGGGAATAGTTTTTCTAAATGATTTTTTAAAAATCAGCCCCTAGCAAACTATTCTTCAGTACTAGGAACACTTTAAAACTTACTGTGTAGTTCTTTGTTTCAGTCTATGAGTTGAGTTCTAATTTGCAGATAATGAGAAACAGCGGAAAACTTTCTTGACATTGCAATACAGTGAATACTAATATTGTTATAGATCCAGCAGCAGGAAATATCTGAAATCATTATGAACTTAGTTCTTTAAAATATATGGTCAGTTCAGTGCAACATCGAACATTGAACTAAGTCCCACGTGTAAAATGCTACATCAGTATAAAGTGTACCTATCTATGTGCCTTCGGCTCTTCGTTTTAGCATTCCTGAGCTATGTAAAGCAAGTCATCTTCATAACTGAGGATTTATTACATGCACAGAATGATAATTAAATGGGTCTTGTATCCAGTATTTAATTTCTTTCCAATATTAAGCAGTAAGCTTTTAAATACTGTGAAATAGTTTAGATGTTCAAGTTTTAGCAATCTTCAGATATTCAGTCTTTACTAGTTAGTATGACTCTGTATTTCTGAAGACTACGTGTGTGTAGGTTGCACTGTTTATTAAACTACTTCATATATAGTTTTTTGAAAGGCAGAGTTTACTGTTGTGGTTTTTTTTGCTTTAATAGATGCTGGAAGTACGTCTGTTATATGAAATAAATGATGTTGAATCTCCAGATGGTGAGCAGCTGCCACCTTTACCAACTCCAGGCACAGGTTCCAATCCTCAATCCATTGTTCCCCAGTCTCATCCATCTACTAGTAGCAGTTCATCTGATGGACTTCGTGATAACGTCCCATGTTTAAAGTAAGTGTATTCTGTTACACTTTTGAGTGTGAAACTGCAAGAATGTGATGAGAATATATGTACTTCAATATTACTACAGAAATGCTGTTGTTAGTGAAAATATTTTATTTCTTAGAGCAATGTTTTCCAAATATCTGTAAGTTGAGTGCTGTTTTAAGAAATTAATATTGCAGTCTTAAATAAATGTCCTATTCCCATGAATCTTCATTACACCTGATGCCTCATAATGTTTGCAGTGTAGGTCTTTGACCAATTTTCATATTTCTTAAATTTGGAGTTTTTTCCGTAAGGCTATTCTGTGTGAACTCTTACGTATTTGAGAAATGAAAGTTAAAGGAAGACACTCTTTTTCACTCTGCTGCAAGAGTGCATTATGAGGCCTCTGGACAATCACCTTTTCCTTACAGAATGTACAATGAACTACATTTTCAGATATAAAATTAAGATATGTATGTACTTCTTGTTTTGTGAAGTTTTAAGGTCCCAGCTTGCATTTTAATTCTTTCAGTGCATCCATCCAGAAAATAACTAATTCGGGGCTTAATGTCTCTGGTGGGAGTTTCCGTGTCTTATTGGTTGCACTGAGTTGCAGAAATGTCTTCCTAAAGAAAGGATGGAATGGAAAATTCCAAATTTCTGTAAAATATTGGCAAACCAAAATATGCGTTAATGAGAATTGTTATGGTTTGGCTGCGGCCGGTAACAAAAGCGCCACGCAGCCGCCCCTCCCCCCGCCGGGATACAGAGGAGAATGGAAAGAAACAGGCAGAAACTGGTGTGTCGGGATAAGGGCAGTTTAACAGAACAGCAAACAAAGGGAACAGGAGCAACAACGATACAGATAATGGGAAAACACAACACAAACCGCATGACCCACAGAGCAGCTCTACCGCATGGCCGCCGCTGCGCGCTCCCGAGCCATGAGTGAGTTCCCGCCGCCCCGCTCCACCCCACCGGAACCCAGCATGATGGCACATGGTATGGATTACCGGGCTCTGTTTGGCCAGGTGGGGTCAGCCCCCACCCCCCGGCTGTGCCCCTTCCTGGATTCTGGTGAAAATTAACCCTGTCCTGGCCAAACCCAGGACATTATCCACCCCTTATTCCATACCATCTACGTCATGCCCAGGTCCCCCGTTGTCCAGTTGATCACCACCACTTCTCCTGTCTCCAGATATCATTCCCTTAGTCTATGGATCATCACTCTAAAGTGTCCATTGAGTTCATTTAATCCATGACTTCGGACTCCATCTGTTGTAATGGTCTTCTGTGACAGGAGAGGTGATGTGTGGTGATGGGTGGTCACTTGCTGCATCCGGAGCTCATGGCTGATGTATCTGGTGCGGCCCGTGCCCACATTTTGCAGGTTGGAGATGTTGATCCTGATGAAGTTGCTGGATGCCAGTTGTTGAAAACCAGGTCCAGTCCCATCATCGCTGTGCGCTGCTAGGTTTCATCAAAAAGTCTATCCTTCTTCAATCTGAACGATTCTTACTATGCTACTACTGCTATAACATATGACAATTATAACAGTGATAACACAGTGACAGGGTTATTTAACAATTAACTTTATACAATTTATTTATGGACTATTCTCACCCAAAATCAAATCCCCATGAGGTACACATCGGACTTCCCCATCCTTCCGCATTACCCACCAGGTACACCCAGGTCCTTGAGCAAAAGCAATCCCGCGGACGTGCTTGCCTTTGCCCCACGCAGGATTAACCCAAACCGTCTTCCCTAACATGTTCCGCATGTGCCCTACAGGGACTTTATCCCCTTCTACGGGGCGCTGAGGTTTTGACTGGGCAGGACCAGCCCGGTTGGTGGATCCCCTGGAGTTAACCAACCAGGTGGCCTTTGCTAAATGGGTATCCCAATTTTTGAAAGTCCCACCCCCCATTGCCCTCAAAGTGGTTTTTAGCAGTCCATTGTACCGCTCGATCTTTCCAGAGGCTGGTGCATGGTAGGGGATGTGATACACCCACTCGATACCGTGTTCTTTGGCCCTGGTGTCTATGAGGCTGTTGTGAAAGTGAGTCCCGTTGTCCGACTCAATTCTTTCGGGGGTGCCATGTTGCCACAGGACTTGTTTTTCAAGGCCCAGGATGGTATTCTGGGCAGTGGCATGGGGCACAGGGTAGCTTTCCAGCCATCCAGTGGTGGCCTCCACCATTGTGAGCACACAGCGCTTGCTTTGGCGGGTTTGTGGCAGTGTGATGTAGTCAATCGGCAAGCCTCCCCATATTCATATTTTAGCCATCGTCCTCCATACCACTGAGGCTTTACCCGCTTGGCTTGCTTGATTGCAGCGCATGTCTCACATTCATGGATAACCTGTGCGATGGTGTCCATGGTGAAGTCCACCCCTTGGTCACGAGCCCATCGGTATGTCGCGTCTCTTCCTTGGTGGCCCAAGGTGTCATGGGCCCACCGAGCTATAAACAGTTCACCCTTATGTTGCCAGTCCAGATCCACCTGAGCCACTTCAATCTTAGCAGCCTGGCCTACCTGGTGGTTGTTTTGATGTTCCTCAGTGGCCTGACTCTTAGGGATGTGGGCGTCCACGTGACGGACTTTTACAGCCAACTGCTCCAGGCGGGCAGCAATATCTTGCCACAATGGGGCCGCCCAGATAGGTTTGCCTCTGCGCTGCCAGTTGTTCTTCTTCCATTGCTGCAGCCACCCCCACAAGGCATTGGCCACCATCCAAGAGTCGGTGTAAAGATAGAGCACTGGCCACTTCTCTCGACTGGCAATGTCTAAAGCCAGCTGGATGGCTTTCATCTCTGCAAACTGGCTTGACTCACCATCTCCCTCGGCCGTTTCCGTGACTTGTCGTGTAGGGCTCCATACAGCAGCCTTCCACCTCCGCTGCTTCCCCACAATGCGACAGGACCCATCCGTGAACAGGGCATACTGTTTCTCATCTTCTGGCAGCTGGTTATACAGTGGGGCCTCTTCAGCACGTGTCACCTTCTCCTCTGGCGATGCTCCAAAATCTTTGCCTTCTGGCCAGTCCATGATTACCTCCAGAATTCCTGGGCGACTGGGGTTTCCCATTCGAGCGCGCTGGGTGATCAGCACGACCCACTTACTCCAGGTAGCATCGGTAGCATGATGCGTAGAGGCGACTCTCTCTTTGAACATCCAACCCAGGACGGGCAATCGTGGTGCTAGGAGGAGCTGTGCTTCAGTGCCGACCACTTCTGAAGCAACTCGAACACCTTCATATGCTGCCAGAATCTCTTTCTCAGTGGGAGTATAGCAGGCCTCGGATCCTTTGTATCCCCGGCTCCAAAACCCCAGGGGTCGACCTCGAGTCTCCCCTGGTGCTTTCTGCCAGAGACTCCAGGTTGGGCCATTCTCCCCAGCTGCGGTGTAGAGCACATTTTTAACATCTTGCCCTGACCGGACTGGACCAAGGGCTACGGCATGAACTATCTACCGTTTAATCTGTTCAAATGCCTGTCGTTGCTCAGGGCCCCATTCAAAATCATTCTTCTTCCGGGTCACGTGGAACAGAGGACTTACAATCTGGCTGTAATTTGGGATGTGCATCCTCGAAAAACCCACAACACCTAAGAAGGCCTGTGCTTCCTTTTTGCTGGTTGGTGGAGACATAGCTGCTATTTTGTTGATGACGTCCATTGGGATTTGACGGCGCCCATCCTGCCATTTTATCCCCAAAAACTGGATCTCTTGCGCAGGTCCCTTGACTTTACTTCGCTTAATGGCAAAACCGGCTTTCAGAAGGATCTGAACTATTTTCTCCCCTTTCTCAAAAACTTCCTCCGCTGTGTCACCCCATAC
This sequence comes from Opisthocomus hoazin, assembly GCF_030867145.1. Lineage (NCBI taxonomy): Eukaryota > Metazoa > Chordata > Aves > Opisthocomiformes > Opisthocomidae > Opisthocomus > Opisthocomus hoazin. The sequence goes on from NC_134415.1 coordinate 56,910,514, forward strand.
AATGATGTCATCGATGTATTGCAGATGTTCTGGAGCTTCACCCTTTTCCAGTGCAGTCTGGATTAGTCCATGGCAAATGGTGGGACTGTGCTTCCACCCCTGGGGCAGTTGATTCCAGGTGTACTGGATGCCCCTCCAGGTGAAAGCAAACTGTGGCCCGCACTCTGCTGCCAAAGGGATGGAGAAGAATGCATTAGCGATGTCAGTTGTAGCGTACCACTTGGCTGCCTTTGACTCCAGCTGATATTGAAGTTCTAGCATGTCTGGCACGGCAGCACTCAGCGGTGGTGTGACTTCATTCAGGCCACGGTAGTCTATTGTCGGTCTCCACTCTCCAGTAGATTTTCTCACTGGCCATAGGGGACTATTAAAGGGTGAGCGAGTTTTGCTGATCACTGCTTGACTCTCCAGCTGGCAGATCAGCTGATGAATGGGGAGAAGGGAGTCTCGGCTGGTACGATACTGTCGCCGGTGCACCGTTGTGGTCGCGATTGGCACCTGTTGTTCTTCAACCCTCAGCAACCCCACAACAGAAGGATCCTCCGAGAGACCAGGCAAAATGGACAGCTGTTTAATTTCTTCCGTCTCCAGAGCAGCTATGCCAAAAGCCCACCGATAGCCCTTTGGGTCCTTGAAATACTCTCTCAAGATAGTCTATCCCAAGGATGCAGGGAGCCTCAAGGCCAGTTACAATGGGGTGCTTCTGCCACTCCTGCCCAGTGAGGCTCACTTCAGCCTCCAGTACACTCAGTGCCCCCTGTCACTCCAGAAGTGCAAATGGACTCTGACCTTTTGAACTCTGATGGCATTAAAGTACACTGTGCACCAGTGTCCACTAGAGCTTTATACTCTTGTGGATCTGACGTGCCAGGCCACCGAATCCACACCGTCCAATAAACGCGGTTGTCCCTTTCCTCCACCTGGCTGGAGGCAGGGCCCCTCTAATCCTGGTCAGAGAATGTGCTGCTCACCTGCTGTAAAAATGACTTGGAGGTCCCCTCCAGAGAATCGGAATCAAAATCAAACTGTCTGCCTGGTCTGGAGAGCTGGCTGCTGGAAACTGGAGCGGCATTTTTCCTAACAGAATCCCCTTTGGTGATTGTTTTACCTCGCAACTCACGCACTCGTGCCTCTAGACTTGAGGCGGGTTTTCCATCGCACTTCCTCATGTCCTCTCCGTGGTCACGCAGGTAGAACCACAGGGTGCCCCGTGGTGTGTAGCCTCTGTATTCCCTCTCCTGAGCAGAGAAACGCTTGCCCCTAATAGCTGAGACACTGGCCCATACAGGTGGGGAGTAGGACCTACTCTCTTTCATTTGCCGCACCTCCCGGGCCAGTTTCTCCACAGGTGAGACAAGGGAGGAAGAGAGACTTTGCTCATATTGCCGGAGTCGGGCAGCCACCTCATCCACTGTTGGTGCCTCTTTACCTTTCCAGTTTACAACTGCCAGTGAGTTAGCATGTGAGGAGGGTGCGCTCCGCACAAACTTCCTCCACGTGGATTGTGAGCACTGGAGTTCATCTGGGTCTGTGGGTACCTGCTTATCGTCTGTGTCACAGTAAACCAGCTCCCGCACAGCTAATTCCCTCAAGTACTGAATACCCCTTTCCATATTGGTCCACTTGCCAGGATAGCATACAAAATCGTCACTGAAGGGGTGCCTCTCCCTCACGCCTGACAGAAGTCTCCTCCAGAGGCTGAGGACTTGTTCCTTTTTCCCAATGGCCTTGTCAATGCCCCCATCCCTGGCCAGGGATCCCAGCTGCTTGGCTTCCTTGCCCTCTAACTCCAAGCTGCTGGCCCCGTTATCCCAGCACCGCAGCAGCCAGGTGGCAATGTGCTCGCCTGGGTGGTGGCTGAAATCTTTCTGCATGTCTCGCAGCTCACCCAGGGACAGGGACCGGGTGATGATCTCTGTCTCTATCTCCCGCGCTGACCCTGGCTCATTGTCATCCCTCCCGGAGCGATCTGCTCTCTTTGCGTCTTTCTTTAGTTTTACGGGGGCGACTGCTACCGGCACAGGTTGGTCATTGGGCTCAGCCGCGATGCCTGCGGCTGGAGCTGGGGCTGGAGCAGCTGTCGTGCCCGCCGGGGAAACCGAGGCAGGCCCTGCAGCTGTGGCAGCGGCGGTGCTGGTCGGGGGGGCTGTGACTGCCTTCTGGGCTGGAGGGGCTGCAGGGCCGGCTGGGGGGGCAGCGCCAGTGCCTGCCACTTCGTTTCCCCCCCCTTCCCCTTTAGGGCACTGAATCAGGTTGAACAGGGCTCGGTAGGCGTGGGCCAGACCCCAACACGTTGCTGTGATTTGTGTCTCTGGAGTTCCCAGGGTGGCAGCACGCTTTTTTGCAGATATTTTACTAGTTTGTCTGGATTCTGCACTTGTTCAGGGGTGAGTTTCAAAGGGGTGCCCACTGCCCTAGGTACTTGCTCATGCTGTCCCACGCACCCAGCCACTCACAGCTATCCAGCCCCAGGGCAGGTCTCTGCATGATGTTCTTAACTGCTTGTTTAACCCTAAACAAAATCTGCAACCCATTCAGGAGGCAGAACAATAGAAACCCACTGTCCTGAGCATCCCATGGGTACTCAAATTCTCAAAAGCCATTAGGACCAGCCTGAAGGAGAGAGGGGGGGTGAAACAGTAGGGGAAGGTATCCCCTTCAGTTTTCCCCACAGATTGGGTTTGATTATTAACAAATTCTAAGACATAGGATCCGAGGTACGGAAATGACTGCAGTGCTGCAAGCAAATACAAGCCTAATTTCATGCACAGTGATGTTATCATGGCATAAGTCGATATCGTACTATAGAGCAAAATCATCATCCTGATCCTTTTCCGAGTGATGATGAACAGCATGACAGTGAACGCATACACCAAGTACGTATTCAAAAACCACAGCCATCTGATCAAAGTCAGCAACATTTTTTACTGGCAACTATTTAACTAACACAATAAGTGCTTATAACAAAATTTAACAAAATCTAAGAAAGCTGTTTTAACACACACTGCTCAGCCCTGCCGTTATCCCCGCCCCATGCTTGGGCGCCAAATTTCATGTTCTGGATTGGTCGTGGCCAGCAACAAAAGCGCCATGCGGCCGCCCCTCCCCCTGCCGGGGTGCGGAGGAGAATGTAAAGAAACAGGCAGAAACTGGTGGGTCAGGATAAGGGCAGTTTAACAGAACATCAAACAAAGGGAACAGGAACAACAACGATACAGATAAGGGGAAAACACAACACAAGCCGCATGACCCACAGAGCCGCTCTCCCGCACCGCCGCCACTGTGCGCTCCCAAGCCATGAGTGAGTTCCTGCTGCCCCGCTTCCCCCCACCGGAACCCAGTATGATGGCACATGGTATGGAATACCCGGCTCTGTTTGGCCAGGTTGGGTCAGCCCGCCCAGCTGTGCCCCTTCCTGGATTCTGGTGAAAATTAACCCTGTCCTGGCCGAACCCAGGACAAGAATGAATGGGTGAAATAAGAGGAATTCAGGAACTGGAGGAGCTTATGTTCTGTGTAACATTTTTTCACCTTATAAGATGAGAGAGACCTAATCTTTCTGCAGGACATTCGTAAGATTGTTCGTCAGCATGCAAACAAAGTCTTTCTAGGAGCTTCCATTCCCCCATTCTCAGGTTCATGCAATACAACTGGTCTACCATTATCATAATTTACCTTGCTTTCATTTTTTTCTACCATATCATCAGCTTTTTGCATTTGTCTCAATACATTGTGCTTCCATTTCCCTTTTCAGTACGGTTCTTCCTCATACACCCCTCATTCCCTTCCATTCTCTAAATCAGAGTTCTTTAGGGAACTCTGAAAAGAATTGGTAACACTTTCCTTTTAGACACTGAACGCCTTTATCCATTCAAGTCAATACAGCATGCAAACGCTTTTATGCCTTGCTCTGAAGAGGGGAGAAATGAGGTATTTGTGATCGTTGCTCAGTTAATTTTTCAACCAGGCAATGAATCAAAAGGGCCCTTAATGAAGTCAAGGACAAGTTCCAATGTGGTTTTTTTTCTGGTTGATTTTGTGTTTGCATTGGTTTGGGTTTTTTTTTTCTGAACTTTCTTAAGTCCACTTTGATTTAGAGTTTAATGAATTCTGAGCCCATAAGGAAAAGGAGGACACTATGGAGAGTCATAAAAAGAGGTAACATGTTTTGTTTACTTTCCAGAGTTAAAAATTCTCCTCTCAAGCAGTCTCCAGGCTACCAAATTGAGCTAGTTATCCAGTTAGTGTGGGTGAGTGGAGAACCTCCTCAACAGATAACCAGCTTAGCAGTCAACTCAGCGTATGGCCTGTAAGTGTATTCTACACATTTTTTCTGTTATTCTCTTAAAGTGGTTTAAAATTATCTATTAAAAATTCAGTTTGTGTGTGTTCACATAAGCTGCACAGCAACACGAGAGGCAGTCAGTCTCCTGTGCTGCTGATAACATCAGAAACAAGGCTCTGTCAGACAGGTTGGCAAGTACAATGACGGTGCTCACTCTACTCAGTCATGGGTTTTTACAAGAGAACAATTAAACAATACTGCATTATAAAATAGTAATTTATCAATGTCTAATTTAGGATAATGCGTAAAAATTATCAAGTCTTAAAATGCTGAACAGCAACAAACACCAATGTGAAACTTTACCAATATTTGATTAGCACTCTCTTTGCTTCCACTTCTCCTTTTCCAGAGTAGTTTTTGGAAACTGTAATGGTATTGCCATGGTTGATTACCTTCAGAAGACAGTGCTCTTGAATCTAGGCACTATTGAACTGTATGGCTCCAATGATCCTTATCGCAGGGAGCCACGATCTCCCCGAAAAACTCGGCAACCATCTGGAGGTGAGTAACCAGGAACTTGTTTTAAGTTCAGAAGAAAGGCATGGTTGGTTATCTGGGCTATTGGTATATATTCTTTGAATACAGGCATACTTTCTGCATTGTGGTTTCATGCTTTCTTCTTTATCTGTCCCTAATGTCACTATTGCAGGCTTGTTTCCTTCAAAACTGTTGCTCAGTGGAATCTACTGATGCTTGATATCATCACTCATTTTTCCATGTAATGTATGTTTAAGAAGAAACAGATGGGGAAAATGTTATCTGTGTGAATAGGCATCGGTATAAATGTACAATGGATTTATGCAGTTTATAAGGTTTTAATTTAATAACACAGTATGAAGAAGTAGAATTATCCTGATATTTCTGATAAACCTAGTACCTATCACATGCTTATATAAACCCATTAATGTTTGCAGGCAGCCCATGTTTCTGCTGGGATCTTTGGCCTCCTATTTTAAACTTTAACTAGAAATATCCATGATAACATCAGCTAAAGCATGTTATCTATACTGTTATGTTATGCTTGAGAAGAAGCCTTTGATTTAAATGAACCAAATAAACTTGCAAATACAAACTGATAAAACCTTTTTTAAGAAAGGTCTTCGAAAAAGATACTGAAGAGAGGCATTTCTTTGCAGCTGAGGAGGAAAGTGAGTTTTTAGTCAAAATGCCTGAGCTTTTTACTGCCGAAAGGTAAAAGAATATTTTTTAATGATTTTCTCCTCCTTGCTATGTAGTGGTTACTTTTAAGTTGATTTGGAAAACTGCTAAAGATGAAAGAACGTCACTGCTGCCCAAATGATTACTTTTCGATAGGAAATAATTTGTTCAAAAAAACTTCTTCGTGCTCTAGTGTTTGTTGCTTTATTTTAAGAGATCCAGAATAAAGTCCAGGTAAGTTCTTGAGGTCACATTCAAATTGAAATGGATGCTCTAAGATGTATTTTTAGTAAATCATTAGTTTGAGAAAGATCCAGTTAGTACCAGTCAGCTTGTTTTGACTGAGGAAACTGGTCTAAAAATCATGAATGTAGAGCAAAACGTGTACAGTTGGTATCCTGTCAGATAAAATATTTCCTCCTAATAATTATAAACTCCAATAAAATTACTTAAGAGAAAGAGATAACTGCTGGTTGACTGTGTTAATTCCTCTTGGTTTCAAAGGGCTTAAATTCTGCTCTGTGCATTTAGATTATAAACTGCCTTTTGGAATGTTAAACATTACTTGCTTTGTTTTCTTGGCCTTTGTTATTTTAATGTATTGGATCTGCGTAACTGAGTTACAACTGTGTCTCAAAGGTATTCATAAATGAAGTCCTTTTTGCTCATGAATAGAACAGTTACATGAAATCATATTTTTTCATCTTGCATTTTAATACTAACGATCTGCATGGCAAGAGCATTTTATAAACCTAGTGATACAAGTTGTTCTGCTGGCTTTTCTGTCTCAAATGTACTGTTAGTGTCTCCGTCTTTCCTTTTCTCATTGCTTCATAAAGGTATGCTGACTGTGGCTTCTTGCATGTGCGGCCTTTCTAACTTATATTCAGAGTCTGTGAAAAAGCTTCGCACCTCTTATATAAGTAAGTCATCTCATGGCAAAAAAATTTTTGAACATCTGAATTTGATTTTTTTTAACTTTCTCATTCACCATAAATTTTTTTGTTAGGCCATTTTAAGTAATTGTTTTACAAACTGATTTTAATCCATCACACATTTATTGTATTTCTTGTTCATGGTATCTTTAAAAGAAACTTGAAGGAAAAAAAGCAGCCATAGTAGTCTGTCTTTTGTGGTTTTAAATAAATGTCAAAATCAAAAGGAGATCCTGTCTCAGAAGCTACCGATGTCTACAGACCCAAAAATCTTACTCACCAAACTGAGTGTTGTTTTGAGATCTGAGGCTAGAAGCTTCTCTTGCTTGGTCCCCTTTCCGGCAGAAGAAGCTTCAGGACTCTAGTGTTACATTATTATTAATAATATTTAACATTGTAAGAGACAGTAATTGGTTACAAATGAAAATTTACTTCTACAGATCTGTTGTCATAGGGATTAAGAGTGGAGGTGTTTGTGTATTGCACAGCCTTGTGGGGTTTCCAAGCAGTTTTGAGGTTTGGGTGCCTATGTGAGGGAGGTAGATCATGAGAATCATGATTTCCCTGAGGGCTTCTCTGACTTATCCCATCATTCACAGCACCCAAGAATGTGGTGAACATAAAGCTGATTTTCAAAAGCATAATCACAGAATCACAGAATCACAGAATAGTAGGGGTTGGAAGGGACCTCTGTGGGTCATCTAGTCCAACCCCCCCGCCGAAGCAGGGTCACCTACAGCAGGCTGCACAGGACCTTGTCCAGGCGGGTCTTGAATATCTCCAGAGAAGGAGACTCCACAACCTCCCTGGGCAGCCTGTTCCAGTGCTCCGTCACCCTCAGAGAGAAGAAGTTCCTCCTCATGTTCAGACGGAACTTCCTGTGCCTCAGTTTGTGCCCATTACCCCTTGTCCTGTCACTGGGCACCACTGAAAAGAGCTTGGCCCCATCCTCCTGACACCCACCCTTCAGATATTTGTAGGCATTTATAAGGTCCCCTCGCAGCCTTCTCTTCTTCAGGCTGAACAAGCCCAGTTCCCTCAACCTCTCCTCGTAGTGGAGATGCTCCAGTCCCCTCACCATCCTTGTAGCCCTCCGCTGGACTCTCTCCAGTAGCTCTTCATCCTTCTTGAACTGGGGAGCCCAGAACTGGACACAGTACTCCAGATGAGGCCTCACCAGGGCAGTGTAGAGGGGAAGGAGAACCTCCCTTGTCCTGCTGGCCACACTCTTCTTGATGCAGCCACACTCTTCTTGATGCAATAATAATGTTGTTCCTTTCCCTAGGATGCCAGTTTCTCCAGCCCTTAGGCAGAAGTAGGTAATGTCACCCCATTTTTTAATGGAGGAGAGCAGAATAAAACTAAACTAAGGGAAGAAAGACCTGGAGTTGGGGGGGGGGGGGTGGAACAACAACCCAAAAAAACCCAACAATAAACAAATAGACTTGAGATTGTGATCCAAGTCTGTTAGTTCTGCTACTTTTTTTTTTCCCCAACAAGACAAAAGAAATACGTTTCAGAGAGGGTAGGCTCAATAGCCAAGTACTGCTTTCTGTATAGTCTTCCATCCTCTGCTGCCAAGGAAGAAAGGGAGCTAGGCAGAAAAGAAATGCCTCCACCTTAAGATAATACAGAACTGAAAACCAGCATCTGCTAGTGATTTATTGTTGTGAAGGGAAACAAGATATGGGCAGAAGTCCCAAAATCTGTTTCTGAAGCAAACAATAGTAAAGCTGAATTTACCTGGATTATTTAATTTAGGAATAGGTTAAAACAGGTTTTGTCTGAAAGAGTTTATTTCTTAACCATATAGTTAATGTCTTTCCCTCCACCATCCTGTGAATATTCTGGTTAGTTGGAGCTACAGTCTTTTTAAAAACTGAAATTAATTAATTTCTCTAGAGTTATTTAATATTTCTCATTAATAGTAGTTCTTCCAATATTTGTGTTGCCCAGACTTCACTATCTTACATAATAAAGCATTATTGCTGTGTAATTTTAATTAATTGTGGGAAAACATCATTCTCTGTTATTTAACTATTTCCATAGGTTTTGCCCAAAAAAGGCAGCAAGAATTGGTCTTTCCTCATTAAGAACCCTGCTATTCTATATGTTCCAGCATAAAATGTCTCTTTAAAAGATTATCAGTATCTGCTTACATAATTATAATTCAGTAAATGACATGTCCTGAGACAACCAACTGAAAAATTAAAATGACTTTTTAAAAAAAGTTCATATAGTAAGAGTTACGTATCTTCTAAGATATGAATGGAAATGTGAGATTTTCCCTTCACTTGTGTTGCAAGAATATGATGTATGTTTCTGTCATCTTATTTTTTCTACTCAGAAAAGAAATTCAGATTCCCGTCTTAAAGCAGCATCTATTTAGAGAAAAGGCTCTCTACACTAGCTAGACTGTAAACTGTCATTTCAGGCTAGCTCAACAGATACAAGCTCCCAGTTGGGATCGTGTTTTGGAATTTATCAGTGATTCATACCAGGTATATTACTCACATGTTTTGGGTGGTAATTTATAGTTTGTGAAGCATGCAGTATACATGTTTTGTGAAGGCCTGCTAGACAGTGTCATCAGGTGCTTGTCAAGGATAAAAACAAAGTCAGCCTTTGCCTTCAGATCACAGTGGGGGGGGGGGGGGGAGTGCGGGTGGAACCAACTTTGGCCATGCGCCAAAAGACATAAAATGGGTAAGTAAAAGCTTTATAGTGTGATGAAAACTCTGTACACAGTGGAGGCTTACACTGCTTGGAGACCTTTGCTTGATATACTGTTTGCTAAATAGGACAGGAGCCATTAAGAAAGTCAATATTGGTACCAAATTATCAAACAACTTGTAATTTTATGACTAAACACCAGAATTTATGGACAGCTGTTATTTTTCCTTGCTTAGTTACATAATTAAGTTCACATAGGACACCAGTCTTAACTGTTTTGCATCTTACAAATGGTGGGAGTTAGAAGGCTTTTACGTGACTTCTCAACTAGTACAATGTCATACAACTTTTTGTACATTAGTATTTCTTAGGTCTGCTAGAGCAGTTTAGGATTCTGACAAAATAGAAGCAGATCTTGCATGCATGTGACTTTTTATTTTTATTGTATACCAAAAAGCCTTTTTTGAATGTAATTTACAAGGGATTCGGAAGTGGGGTTGAGTCAAACCTGAAGAAAATATGTGCCTAAAACCCTTCAAGGGTTGCTTGTTCTAATTGTTTTCCAAGTCCCCTTTCTCCTTGAACTGGATGTGGACATGAACTATTTGAATTGAAACCAGACCAACTTCAGCTGTGGCTAAGCCAAGTCCAGAACTGAATCAGAAAGTTTGATTGTTGGGTTTGGGGATTGTTGGACTCTGTTTTTAAGGTTAATTATTTTCAATTATAACTTTTATCTCTTCATATCAAGCTAGTTCCACTTGTAATTTTTGACTAGGCTGATTTCCAGTCAAGTTACTGCCTATTCAGAGATATATTTGCGAAAAGCTTATGTGAAAAACTGACAAATGTCTTGTGAATCTTACTTTATACATTAGTTCAAATTAACTGTAATTCTAGGGAGTTTTTAATGCAGCATGGTAATCTGTCTTTAATGACATTATTTGATTTTTTTTTAATGCATTTGGGGTGGGGGGGTCAAATTTTTGCTATTAGAGTTCAGAGATAAGCTAAAACCTCATGAGAAGGTCACTTTTTCACGTATTCGTGTTCCAGCAGGTTGTAGTCTTTGCAGGAAACTCTTGGATCAATTTGCTTGTGTAATCCATAGCAATTTACACATATCCTGTAAGCCTGAAACCAGGGAATTTTTCCAGGAGAGCAGACTTACTGCCAGTGCGCATGCTGCTTCTATCAGGGTACCTGGGGTATCAAGATGAACAGCAGTAACAATGGTTACACCAGTTTCTTCTTCTCATTGGTCATGGACAGACCCTCATAGTTCACAGACTTAGATCGTTGTTGTTATTCTTTGCTTAGTTTAATTACCAATACATCATAAGTAAAATTACTATTTATTCCCATCCCTGCTTCTCTCTGTTAAATAATAGCAGTGATGGCTGTGCTTAGATTTCCAAGGTTTATGTGCCATAATGATTGTCATAATGCACATTTACTCTTTAGTGGGATCAATCTTACCTAATACACAAAAATAGTGCATGGATTTATGATGAGAGAATGTTTTGGGGGTGTTCTGTTGGATCAATTGATCAGAGTTATTCATTAAGATGTTTATTTAATCAAATAGTAGCCCCAAGACTTCTTACAAAGAAATCAAGCATGCGGGTGTGTGACTTCGTTCTTGGCTAAAGACTATTCCTGTCAATGAAGGAATCTTCATAGGTAAACTAGTGTGAGAAGTTAAACTCTTCATAGGAAGATAAAGAATTAAAATTATGGGAAAGAGGAAATTAAGTTCCTGAACTGCATGTTTGGATTTGTTCAGTTTGGCTTCCGAAGAAGCAAGATCTAGAAACATAACTATTTCTAAAAGCATCGTACAGGTTTGTCCACTTAGAACGGCTACTATCTAAAACTTGTGTTGCTTGTTGGGAGAGCAGCACCTGGATTTTTGAAAAAGTCTTTTTACACAACCCTGTCTAGTACAAAACATTTAGACTCCCACACGTTTGAAACTCTGGTGCTTTCAGAGATCAAATCGTACTTTGTTACAGAATATATACGATGATTATCCCATAGTGCTTACTGATTTACTGGTAGAAAAAAGCAATTTATTAATCTGTCTGCTGTCTAGTAGAAAGGTATAGCTTCCTTCTGGCATTTTACCATACATTTGAGAACTGAAATCAGTTCTTGGACTGTTGTTAAGTGTAGGCATAACCAAGTCTGAATGTCATTTGACAATTTCTCATCAATCCTAGTCATTGAGTTTTGAGGTTCAAGCTGTGCATGTTCTTAGTAATCTTAAAAAAGACTATTTTGTATAAATGAAACTCTGTGTGAATGCAACATGCTTTTAATGTGTTCCACATTGATATGATATTTCAGGGAAACATTTTTCCTTTAAATGGTTAACTTCTGTTTTAGTATTTGGACACTAAAGTTTTGATAGAAGAGTAGTGCTGTCCCATTTTTATTTTGTCATCTGTTAACAGATCATGTACAGGTGAACTAGTGAATGTGTAGTATACAGCTCTACAGACAGGCTTTGCATGTGCAAGCCCTTGTTGCCTTAGCCATTGCCCTTACACCTTTCAAGCTTTTTGGCTATTTGAAATATTTGTGTGCATGCAAAAAAACTTTCATTTTAACAAGTATTTCTTAACTGTTACTGTTCAGTATTATATGCTGCTTTGCATTAGTATTACATCATGAAATTTCTGAAGGAAAACTTTACTATGTAAACCTAAAAATGCATTACTAGCCTTAAAATATCAATAAAATTCAATTTTCTTAATCATGGGCAGCCTTGACAGCAATTTCTCGTCAAACAAGAAAACAGAAAACTTCCTTGTCTGCTTCTAGTTAGTGCTATGGAATAATATTTAGGACTCTTCTGAGGCAACTTCCATCTTTAGCATCTAAGTGTGAACTGTGCTTTATTTCTTTCACTGGAATGGAAAGAATGAGCTTTTAAATATTAACATATTGCAGTTATTCAAATGATCAGATTTAATGATGTAAGAATTTAGTGGAATTCCTCTGTACAAAGAAGAACGCTTTCATAAGCACCCTAGAACCTAAATTCTGTAAGTGACATAAGGAGTTTTGCTGGAAAACAAACTTGGCAATGCAACAACAAATAAAAAGCGTATCACTGCAACAGTAAGAAGGTAATTTGAACAAAGGCACTGTAATTTCACATGTCATATGCACATGTGGTTGTAATCTTCAAGATCGTCTTTCATCTGACTTACTTTTGCAATTATATCTTTAACATCACTCATTTTTTCAAAACAAATTATATTTGTACCTAATGTATATTTATAACATGTAAACAACTGTTCTGATAAGTCTGTCTTGCTGAAAATGTGGTGGGTTTCACTGAAATTTTGTGAGGTATATTTTGTAAAAAAAAAAAAACTTTAGTAGGAAGAAGTAAATGACACTTCAGTTACTGTGGGCTATGTCCAAATTAATTTTAAAAAGTCATCTATAACGATTGCTATCACAATTGGCTGGTTTATAGCTAATAAGAAATGAAGTTCCTGACTTCAATGGAAGGAAGGATAAAATAGCAGCTGTATTTACCATACACTGTTTTTATATTCCAGCAGGTCTTTGTGATATCAATGAAGGTACAGTGGTGCCAGAAGACCGCTGCAAATCCCCCACTTCAGGTAATCATAACTTTCTCTGATCTTCCGCTTATTTGCCCAGAAGATGGCATACTTTAAGTCAACCTTTGCTAGTTAAGGAATTATATAAAACCTATTGTCTTCTCGCAAACTGTTTGAACTGTCATAAATTTTGCTGTATTGCGCAGCTGCATTTTTAAAATAAGACTGATTTAAGAGAAGCAATAGGAAGATGTCATAAAGACGAGTGAAGAGAGATATATTCTGAAATATTTACGCTTCAGGGAACATACTGCACAACGGAATTTTGAAACATTGGTGAGAGATGCACAAATTCCTGTAAAGGTTCATGTGATTGTGTTTGAGTCCTCAAATCAGAAAGATTATTGCTGTAAAAAGAGCTAGTTTGCTTCTGCTTCCTCATAAGTGGTAAATTACTTTTTTCTTTGGAATCAGACGTCTTCAGGAACTGGCATCCTTACAAAGTAGCAGTTACCTGCTTAAAGCTCCCCCCCCCTTTTTTTTAGTTGCTACTACTTTACATGAATATTTTAAATGAAAGCTTCAGCAATATGTAATACTACTTAGTATTTTGTTTAATATTGGCTAGTTGAGGCTGTAGCTGTGTAAATACTTAATAATGTATGTCAATATATAGTATTCAAGAGGAGTATTTCATGTAGTAGCTAAAAATTTGTTGCTTGTCTTCGCTCTTACTCTGAGAACTTTAAAAATATGTCACTTTATCCATTTCATTCGAAGCTGTACTCAAATTTAAAGAACAAAACTGCAGGTTTACTGAAGTACCTATAGCAGTATGTGCACTCTTTGCAGTGTAGTACAAAATGGTAATCAGTATAGGAATCTAACGATAGATTCCTTTTGTAGCCTGTACCTTTCAAAGCCACATTGAAAGTGTAATAAAACAAAATATCTTGTTTGTAGCTCTAGTAGAAATTTTAATGTAAATTTTAATTTCTGATTTCACAACTGCTATCTTTTGACGTTAATTTGAAATTGTGCAAAACTCTCATCTAGATCAATGTCCCTTTCTTTAACCCTTTCTTAGAGTAGATTTATTTATAATTAAAGCAAAATTTGACTGAAAACTTTAATTAAAAAGTCTTACCTGAAGATGTGATATCATGACAAACCTGTGTAATGCTAAGTATTGGCATGCTGAAGTTGTCATCTTTAGAACAATTTTTAATGTAAGCATTTTTTGTGGTGTTTAGAATAAAGTGCATCTTTCCCATTTCGTTTCTAAATATCAACATCTGTAAACAACTTGCAGTGCAGTGCTGCAGTTGCAGTAAGTCACTTCCTCTGTCGAGATTAAGGAGAATTATCATTCTTACTAAGGTAGTTGAATCTGACCCATTTAAAAAGTCCAGACTAAGTCTAGTTTCTGACAGACTGCTGTAAAATATGTACAATGAACAGCTGATGAGTTGTAACCCTTAATCTGTATCCTTTTTTTCCCCTTGCTCCAGCATCATTCAAATGTCAGCCCAAACCACTTCCAACTGGTACTGCTAAAACCTAAAGCACTATTTAATTTGAATTAGTGTTTGTTTCATAATTTGGAGTTGGAATAAAACTCAATTCACCGTTTCCACTAATAGTGCAATGAAAGCAAGCCCAAAAATGAAAATCAAGGTTTATATGGACAAATCCTAAATTTAACAATTTGCTTTCCCTCCCTCTCTGTTTACCTCCCTCCCTCATGACTGAGTTGTGTTAGCTGAAGTTGGTTAAAAACTAATGCAGTTTGGATATTTCTTTAAGAGGATCAAAAAAGGAGGCAACTCTGGAATAGATGGATTCAAGTGTCTTGAAAGGAAACAGAATTAGCTAATCCTGCAGAGGTAGAAATCCATCTCCAATTTATGAGTTGACTATCTGAGACGATTATTTTGAAGTTAATTCATGTAAGAATAAAATCTAGAAGTTTGGAGAACTGAGTGTTCTGGGAAAAGAGTATATAATGTCTTAGGTACACGCACAATACTAAAGAGAAAAAAGTCAAAATTACCCAAAATAGTGAGTGGACAAAAGATGGAGGGGGGGAAAAGCCACTGTTGCATTCCATTGTAAAACAGAATCTTGAAGTAGCAAGGTTGGACTGTGCCTTGCTTCGCTCAGTTCTGTCCTCTCCTCCCAGCTCTCAGTGAATGAGATAAGGTTCCTGGCAGGCTTCTGCAGTTTTCCTTTGCGAAAGGTATGCAGAGGGAGGCACCTCCCTGATATGGAAATCAATTAGTGATGTTTGAGTGAAGAGCTGCAGTTCCTTAGGTTTTGTTGAAGTTTTACATCTTTTCTGGGCAGGAGCACAGGACTAGAAAGAAGCTTGAAAATGGCATTCTGTTTCCAGAGAGATGAGGACATTTTGGAGAAGTCAGCTGCACAGTGTTGGTGAGCTTGAGATGCAGGACAGAGGCCAGATTTAAATGAATTTTTTCCAGTCTAGAGGCTAAGAGGAAAATACACCAGCACATTATGTTTGCTTGTTACTAGCTTTAAGATTGAGGATGAGATTGGCAATGGAGTGAAGTGCGTTACTGGCTTTGACTGTTACTATATGTTCTGTAAAACAGACCGGCCGCTGTTTGGGCAGAAGTCTGCATTTGCTCAAGTGATCTAAATCTTCCACCTTTCTGTGCCCAGGTGAAAAGAAGTGGAAGCTGACTTCTATTAAACTTCTTCCAGTGGGTGGTTGTACAGTTGAAAGGACTGTGAAAGGGACTATCTGCCTGTACAAGTTAGGAGAATATCCTACAGTTTTAATAACACAGAACTATAGAAATACTGTGAAAATGCAAGAGAAATATAATTGTCTCCTGCTTTTTCTACAGAAGTTAAACAGTAATAAATTTAGGCTCTGGGTGCATTTATCTGACCCATAATACATTGTATACCATTGTAAGCTGTCAAGTTTTTGTGTTCACGAGTGTCAAAATGTTTGTATTCTATTCTTATTTTCCACTTTCACAATATAAAATCCAATGAGATTTGCATTTTTTAGTTGAACTATGTTTCATGAGAATGGTAAGCCTCACGTTGTGGCCTTATAGCAGCTACTGTTTCTTCAGTATTAGGGATTCAGAAAAATCCCAAGTGGCAGCATTGGCTCAGAGTTGTCTACAGAACAGCTGAAGAACTGAGGGCCAACAGTGGCTTACTGCACTGGAAAAAAAGCAGATTTTCAAAACTTGAGTTTATTGTTACAGCAGTGTTCTGTAAATCATAATTTAAGCTAATCTTTGTGTCTGGAACCATGATTAGGACAGCAATCTAGTTATTCAATGTAAATGTTCCATTCAGTGAGGGAAATATTTCTACCAATAAACTTGCTGCACTATGCAACATTGTACCTTGCATTGTAATTTTTGTGGTTAATCTCAAAATGGCAGAATCTATGTCATACCAAAATAATTTGGACTTTATAGTATCTAATACAGCTACGGAGAATACCAGTATCACTATTTGATATTTTAATACATCTTTACATCTTCCTTTGACACAAAACCAATGTATTAATACAAGCTTTGAGTTTAAGATATGTGTTTGTATATCCATTTCATTCTGTCTTCACTCATAGGTTCTGGTTCACCAAACAATTCTGATGATGATCAAAAATTGAATAATTTTATAGAAAAGGGTACAGTATTTTTCTTTTTTATAGTCTTTTTTTTTTTTAGTTCATCTTTTGACACTTAGATTGATCTTTTTTATTAAAATATTATTTACAGTGAAGACCAAAAGCAGAAAGTTTTCCAAGATGGTAGCCAATGACATAGGTAGGAACTAGAAAAATTCTGCTCTGTTCCTAATCCAGTGCCTTGCTTTATGCAACACTAACCCAGCAGCAAAAATAAAATAAAATTCAAATTTCAATGCATTGTTATTAATTTTTCATTCTTTATGCTAATTGGTAATTCTGTGGGCTGCTTCTGTACTAAATACACTGGGCACGATAATTTTTTTGAAAAATCAAAGATATTGGTGGTTTAAATTATCTGACTACAATTGCACTTCTCTGTTTTCTGGATGAGTGAAATTCTAATCCATACGAAGAGTTCAGTCTATGCAAGTCACAACATTATTCCACTACTTTTGCAAAGGTGCACTCTCTTTGAGAACATGTGGCTGATTTAGCATCTTTGTGTTGCATTCATAGCCATATGGTCAGAGTTCCATATGACTATGGTCAAGTTAGAGGTAACATCATGTTTTCATTTAACTGTCTGGAAGAGGACTTGGTCATTCCAGACTTGTGTCTTAACAATTTGGTGACAGAATTGCCTTGGAGTATGTTGTGTGCAGGTAGATTGAACCCTTTTATGACTGGAATGGAAATTAAGTCTGCTTCTGACAACTGGGTCATTAAATGAAAGCAAGAGGCTGGGTGATTTAATTTTGGGAAAGGCACTCTTCTTCCTTAACTGGAATGTGGTTATTTTGAGTTCAGAATCACTCTGTTGATAGTTCATTTTGTTTTTGTTTAGTACATTAGTATGTCATTGTAGGAGGATTTCATTTTATCTCTCTAGTGAGATCAAAAGGTTGAAACTACCTTATATAGTAAAACTGTTTGCTAAACTACTGTTTCATAGGTGGGGTTGAACCATAGGTTAAGACTAGGGAGAAAGAAATTTCCTTTCCTGTAGTCATCCTTTGATTTGCTGTCCAGCAATTTAACTTCTATACTAAACCATTAATCCCTTTCTTTGTAATTCAGTCGTTGAGAAGAAGAATCATTCAAAATTCAGTGAGATAAATATGAGTATGATGAAGTCATCTTTGGAATCTGAGATACAGAATGAGGAAGAGTGAGAATATGCCCTTTGCTCACTACTACGTTGAGCCCCCCTTGCAGTGATAACAGAAATATTAGGGAAGATGAGCTATGGAAGCCTAAATATAATTCAAGAAAACAGATGGCTGTCAATAGTATATTATGTCAATTCATAATATATTATGTCAATTAAAAAAAAATTTGAGCATCATGTACATGAGTATTGATTAATAGGTTCTCCTAAAGGAAGTTCAGGCTAACTAGGATCTTATGTTCAGTTCTTCTAATGAGAAAAATAACACTTGATCTTGTGTGTGTTATATCAATGCCTGTTGATGAGGTAATGTTTCCATTTTGACCCAAAGCAGTCTCTTCTGAACTTAAGACAACCTGTCTTGTGCAAAAAATTCATTGTGTTTGAGTATGACTTCATTATTTTTTCACCTTTTCAGAGGGTAATGTTACTGTATTAATAAAACATGCTAATGACAATTTTGTAGAACTATTGACGTCTGTTTCAGCTTGAAGCCTTTCAACTGAAACTATTGTGAATGTTTTTCACAGCTAAAAGAGCAACACATTCATTTATAAGTAATACATTCTTCAGGGTGTAAGTTAAACACATAGTTGAGACAATACATTTGATGTGTAGTTCAAAAGTGTCTCCAAGTCAGCCCACGCCATGATTTGTGTAACTTGCACAATTTATTGGAAGTTTAAGGAAACTTAATTATTTCATCTGCATTCTGTTAGAGTTTTGAGTGGTTCAGTGCCATGCACTGAATGTCTTTTCACTGCCATGTTTTCTGTACCTCATCTGGCATGTTTATTCTGCATGGGTCTTTCTGAACTTACATTCTAAGCTCTTCCACAGAAGTAAAATGCTACTTTAGTGTTAATAGTTGCATGCTTTTGCATTTCATTGTTTTAAACTAAATTCCCATCTAAATGTGAATGGACAATGCGTTTTGTAAAATGTGTCACTTGCTGTCGTTAACTTCATGTTGTATGAGGAAAAATTGTTCACCATCAACTGTGTTCACACGGATGAATTTGATAGCATGGTTGCAGCTCTTTGCACTGGCGTAGAGTGCAATCAGTTCAAGTTCTTTCCATTCTTTGTCGGTGTGAGATACAACCTGTCAAATGGGTTGCAAAACAATTATTTACATTTATAATTTCAGTTGCTGTTAATATCATTCCTGTGTGTTTTGTCACATGGGAACAGAGTAAGGGAACACTGCTTGCAAAGTAAGAAGTAATTTTGTTTCAGTGATAGGGCTGTAAGGTGGTAACATAGTACACGTGCATTTAGAAAAATGAAGCCATTGTCAATTTAGTCACTTTATTGAAACTTATATAGACACATCTTCATTTCTGCAGATTTCTATTGTTAGTCACAGTATCAGACAAGGATTTTTGCTTTGTTAATGCAATCAAAAACCATCTAAGACTGCAACAATGGCATAAATAAAACAAAATGTTAATGCTTCATGTACCAACACTGTTAAAATTAGTTGGTCTGTTTTTTGGTAAATACTCAATTGTGAATGTTCTGTGCTAAGGAAAGGATAGTAACTGATGTTAAAGACCTATTGTGAATACGTTGCTTTTGGGTCATGTTTCCCTTTTATTTGCATCAGAGGTGGACTTCGGAATAGTTGCAATTACCTTGGATATATGGAGATAGTTGGTTTAAGTAACCATTTCTAGAAATTACAGAAAATACTGTGGCCATTATGAAAAGCAGCCATTTCTCTTAGTAGTGGTAAATATTTGAAGGTACAAATAACGTGCTGCGAAGTAGTAGAGCAAAGGGTACCAAGTGTGGGTGAACTTAGAGGAAGAAGAAACGATAGGAAGCATTTAATTTCTAAGGCCATGTCCTTTTTCTAGAAAGGCATGATCCAGCTTCAGTGGAAGCAAAATCTTAAACTGTTTTACTCATTCTTTGGTCAGTTAATTATTTGGCATTAGGAGATATATGCGAGTAAATACATAGCTACAAATCAGGTCAGAAGTTAAAAGGTATTGTAATGCCCGTTTCTGGAAGAAGCGTTAGTAAAGATACGTGCAAAATATTGTAGGCTCTTAAGACTTTCGTAACAGTTCCAGTAGGCTATGTGTCAATTACTTTTGAGGAAATGGTTTTATTTATTTTCTGCAGTTTATAAGTTTAAAACCAATTGCAAACAGTAGGTAGATCTAAGCAGAGTAGCTTTAATTCCAAACTTCTATAATCCCTGCTGTTACTATTGGCATAAGTTTTTCACATTTGTTATGTTCTAAGTGTACACCTACATTTTTCAAACAGTGCTAAAGTCGTCGACTATTAATGCTGTTTTCACAGAATCAAAGCTTAAGATGCTCCTGATAAGTTCTCATTTCCCCTAATGTCAGAATAAGACTGTTTCTTCCAGTGTGTTTTTAATACTTTGAGCTAATTTTGGATATATGAAGTACATCATCTCTTACATTCTCTTGTAAAATGGTTTTATTATTCTTATCAATTTTAGAGATTTCAGCATTGATAGTCTGTTTCTCTATTGTACTGTCATCAGTACACTGTTCAATTCTTTAAGCCTCTTGAAATTGGTAATGTTGATCTTTCATTTCTGTGTAATTTTCAAAGACAGAAAAACACAATAATTTTGGAACTTTAGACCTAACAAATTCTAAGCTGCTTAGTTATTTCTCGTTAAATGAAATAGGCTTTATGTAAGCTGTTCTCTTGGCTGTCAAAACACTAAGACACTTGTCTCCTTTATAATCCTTAGAATGTTTTTTAAAGGGTTTAGACTGTTTCTTTAAATAGGGAATGTATGAGAAATCACTCTATAGATTACAAAGTGATGTGCTATACATTGTAAAGTATCAGCGCAGGATAACCCACTGGAAATAAAATGCAACTATTACTTTTAAGCCACAGCTTTCTATTGATAGTTCAGTCATGTATCAGCCGTCAGGTTGCTTCATTGAATTAGTTCAGCCTGCTATGCTGGAATATAACACACTGTGCTGAAATGCAACATGCTATGCCAAGGTAACTGTTCATATTTTAAGCCTGACCTATGGGAAATCTGTAAGAATCCTGAATGTTGTTTTTGGGCAGTTCTCTAGTCTCATACTTTTATATGATATTTAGTTATATATATATTAGCAACAGAAAGAGTGTGTGTGCACCTGTGTATGACAAACACAGGCAGAATAGTCATTGTTGCCTTGAGCAGCAGTGTGCTAGGCGGAGCTCCCCAGCCTCTGTCTACTTGTCCCGCACCAGCTGCAGAGGGGTGGTCTTGGCTGTAAATGCTGCAGCAACCACCACCACCACCACCAAGAGGGGCTCGAAACACTGATATGGCAGCTACTCCTTGAGGTTAGCCATGCCCAGAGGGAGCAGTCACCGTCACCTCTACCCTGTTGTACAACTGGAGTAAAAAGCCTCACATTGCGCGCTCTCAGTAGATCTTCATCCTATCTTTTCCATTTCTGACATATATCTTGTGTTGTAGAAGTTGTCTAGCGTGTTGCTGGCTTTCATCTGAGGCATAGCAAAACTGAATTTTCCAAAAATACTGTAAATCATAAGCCAAATATGACTACAAGCAGGTTTTTTTTTATACTAAGCGATGTTAGTTAAAAACAGCTTAGTTGCCAAAATGTTCCTATTTCTCATTGTATCTTCAGGCTCTTCTTTCTTTAAACACAAGATGGCACTACTGCTCTTTGAATAGGTTCTTGTTTCCTATTTACACTTGAATTATTTTGACAAATTCTGTTTTGAAATGTATTTTTTTGCATAGCATATTAATTAATGATTTCTAGCAATGAAATCCTTTTTAACAACTTGTGTATCCTCTTATCCTATTAATGAGTCATAGCTCACTGTTTATAGAAAATAATGTTTTGACAAATTTGTTTCGCCTTATCAACCTAGTTCATACAGATGGCCTTTCACTAAAACAAAAAATTAAAACCGTGGATTGACTCTTAAAATCCAACACATTTGCCTGTACTTGTAATTACCTGTTACTTAGTATCTTATTTTTTTAAAATCCAACACATTTGCCTGTACTTGTAATTACCTGTTACTTAGTATCTTATTTTTTTGACAGTTTTTTCAGAGTTGTTAAAATTGTGTGTTAAACATTTCCGTTTGAAAAGCCAAAAGTGACTGCTCTGGTCTTCAGAGTGACTAAGTTAACTAATCATTGCTGGTATTCACACATGGTAAAAGCCTTGAAAATCCAGAAATAACTCAAATTATTTTCTCTGTGCATACTTGAGCTTTTGTTCAGTATCTCAGCTTTTAGGATTTACATGTGTAACACAGAAACCAAGTCTTTTGATGAGGAACGCCCATATTGTAATTCACAATTCCAGATGGGGTTTCATGATGGCTTTAAACTAAGGGAGGGTAGATTTAGACTAGATACAAGGAAGAAATTTTTTACCATAAGGATGGGGAAACACTGGAACTGGTTGCCCAGAGAGGTGGTGGAGGCCCCATTCTTGGAAACATTCAAGGCCAGACTGGATGGGGCTCTGAGCAAGCTGGCCTAGTTAAAGATGTCCCTGCTCACTGCAGGGAAGTTGGGCTAGATGACCTCAAAATGTCCTTTCCAACGCAAAGCATTCTATGATTCTATGATCTCTGCTCAAGCTGATTTAAAGTTCAAGCTGGAAGCAAAATGATGGGCTACTGGTCACTAGTGCTGTTTTGTACCATGGTTTTCTGTTGGTATAGCTGAGCTCTGATTTGAAACAGAAATTGATGTCATTGAAAACAGCCCTTGCCAGTAACTTCATTTAGAAGAGTTTTGGCCTCACCGTTAAACTGGGCAGATGCCAGTGCCAATGCAAGGATGAGGGTAGAAAACGTAGTCAGACTGCCCTGTTCAGTTTCAGCCTGAATTAGGATAAGTTAGTGACTCGCATTGCAGTCTGACAGTAAGTCATTTCAGTTTAATTGGAATAAGATGTACTTTGTAACAATGACACATGAAGGAAATTAGAAGATTATTTCTGGAGTCTTATTCTCAAATTTTTACATTGTGTGACAGAAATAAAACTGTTCAACTATTCAGATAACTAGCATTTGCAATATTGATGAGCATAATTGATGATACAGTGAAGTATTTCACTTTCTGAAGGAGTGGAAGTAACTTTAAATCACATGCTGTTCTTCAGGATATGTAGAAAACGGAAAGATTTCTGTTAAAACAATAATTAGAATGACTGAATTCTATTTTTAGCTGAGAGAAGCACCAAGATTCAGGCTGCTTTATGACTGGTATACATTACAAGGTACTCCTAGAATTATGAGGCTATTCTCAACATCTGCTTTAGGTAGAGAAGTATGATGCTTACAGGATAGTGAAGAAATAAATGATGTCTCAAAATTCAAGCCTGTGGCTGGGAAATAAATCCGGAGTCTAGCCCTGGTCAAGTAGTTAATCTACATCAAAAATATTCCTCTCCAGTAATTGTTGAAAGAAAGATGGAAGAGGGATGTATGGCTACTAGTTTACTAGTAACTTTTATTATAGCAACAATTGTTAGTGTTGTACTGCATTTTAAGTGGACGGCAGGATTTCCATTCCTATAAGGAAGATTTTCCAAACCAGATATGAGTTCAAGTGCTATTTTTTACTTCAGCAATACCATTAAAAATTAAACTGTCTTTTCTTTGACAGTGGTGCAAGTGTTTGCGTGCTGCTGATTTTATAGTTGTTCTCTGTAATGTCTTCATTTTTCCAAGGGTGCAGACTGCATCTCGGATTACTAGCTTTTTACACATGTGCATTAATGTTTTAGCATTATTAAAATTTTCTTTTCTCTATTTTAAATACTCAGGTTTGATCAGGAAGTAGGGCAGAAGAAGAGGGGATGGGATGTTAACTTTACGTAAACTTCAGTGCACATTCTTGCAATAGCCAAGAGTCTGTATTCTGTCCTCTCACCTGAGGAGATAAAACTTGAGATTGAGCCAAAGCAAAATTTATCCAATTCATCAAGTTCTGCCTGAAGCCTGAGGAGAAATGAAGCTTGGCAAAAGTCACAAAATGCTGTGTTTGGGGATTTTGGTATCTTCCGTGTTTTACTTTGCATGCCTCCCTTGTGGAAGTGAGGCTTTGCTTTAGTAGAAATCCTGTTAAGTACTGCAAATAATGTAATAAACAGTTATATATTAAATATTGGGAAAGAGGCAAATAAAGGCCAGCAGAATCATGTTTATTCTTTTTTTTAAAAAAAAGATATACTTCACTTTTCAGCAAAGATGTCCAGGAAGCTAAGTTTGCCAACAGAGTTAAAGCCTGATTTAGGTAAGTTTACATAGTTGACTTTATTTTTTACTAAAACTGTTTAACAGAATGCGAGTGCATTACAGTAAGAGTCTTAAATAATGTAAGCTATCATGAATTTGTTGCATTTGTCTGAAGCATAGAACTAAAATTTTAATTCCACTCTTTTTGGGGGCTCTCAGGCACAAAATGTCATTGCTGCCATCATAAGGTAAGCCTGCAAATCTTGTACATGGCTTATCACACTTCCGTCTAATTTTTAGGCATCTGTCAGTCA
This sequence comes from Opisthocomus hoazin, assembly GCF_030867145.1. NCBI lineage: Eukaryota > Metazoa > Chordata > Aves > Opisthocomiformes > Opisthocomidae > Opisthocomus > Opisthocomus hoazin. The sequence continues at coordinate 56,934,604 of NC_134415.1, forward strand.
CTTTATCTGTAGTGCTTAGATAGCAAAAGCATGAATAAGCAGGTAATGTAAGGAAAATTGCTGCCTATTTAGAACCATCAGATATATTTTAAATTGAAAAATGAAATATCTTATCAGTATGTGTTGAGGTCCACTCAGCAAATAGCTGGACATAATTTTACAAATATTAATTGTCTTGTGACCACTCTCTCTAAATGAAAATAATATACAGCTGTTTGGATGGATGACCAGTCTGAGGATTTCATTTTTCTTGAAAAAGGACAGGACATTTTTATATAAGAAGCAGTTCAGTTGTGAAGTCTGAAGTACTAAAGGTCATTATATTACATGACCAAAACAGCATACAAATGAGTAGATTTTTGTTTTTTTACTACTTTGACTGCCAGCTTGTAGATCAGATCCAGCTCCCCTGCCTTGCCCTTTAAAGATGTGGGGGACAGCTGTAGACCTACAGCAGTAGACGCAGCCTGAATCTGAAAGCTGCCTTCTGCCTGCCACAGCTTGTTCCCCACCCTGCAGCACAATTGCTGCCACAATCCCAGCAGAAGACAGACCAGTATCAGACTGGCAGCTGCAGAACTGCGTATTTGACAACTGCTGCTATCAGCAAGGAAAGAGTCCATGGCTCTGGGATATCCTGAGACTGAACTGGACCACCCTGATTTACAATTTGCCACTGCAGCTTGCTCCACTCAGAAATGTGAAGTTGGAAGGAACCCTCAGAGATCCTTTAATCCATTGCTATGGCAAGGATCCAGATGTCTGACAATTTACTCTCTCATCTATTCATAAGCCTCCAATAAATAAGTTTTTTAGAAAAATCCCAGACAATGTTCCAATGTTTTGTAGTTGGGTGAATTTCCTGTTATTTAATCAATCTTCCTTACTTCTGTATTAACTTTTTATTGTCCTTTCCACAATGAACATGGATGACAAGTGCTCCCTATCTTTATGCTGTTGAAAGCTGTCATCGAATCTTTAATCTTCATTTTTGCAGATTTTTTTTTTTAGAAAATTCAGTTCCTTCTACTTTTTTAGGTTATGTTGTCTAAATCTAGGATTGCTTCTGTTAATCTCCTCTAGACTTGGAATTTTTTCTTATCTTTCTAAAACTCTTGTGCCCAGCACTAGATGGATTTAACTGTGCATTTTTGGCATGTAAGAGCAGAAAAATTTGATTTGTCTTTTCAGTCTGTTTCTGTTCTTCCTTACTATGTTTACTAATATGTAGGGACTAATATGTTAAGGGATTACTTCAGTGTATGGTGAATTTTATCATACTTCCCGAACAGAACACATTTGTGCTTAAATTATCCAGTCCGTGCTAATTCTACTGTTTTATTCAGAGTTCTTTGATAGCAATAAGTGCCTAGAAGTTTTCTCTTTTTTTAATGAAGACTGGAGAAAAGAGAATGATGGAATTCTGATACTTGAACAGTTTCAGCATTTTACACATTTAATATTTGCTGTTCTTTCTACTGAAATAATGGATTTTTTTTGTCATCTCACTTCTGGGGTGCTTATAAAACAGTTGGTGACTTCCGAATTGTAATAGCATTTGACTGGTTTTGCTTGACTTTGCACATGTGTGGATATCTGCACTTAGATGCCTCATTTTGTTCTGTATAAAATTCTTCTAGGTTTCCAGGTCTGTAAATAACTTCCTTAGGCAATTATCTGTTTTTATTTTCCTTCTATCTTTTCTCCTAGCAGGATAGCTTTTGATAGTGTTCTTCAAAGATTGTCAGCTTGCTTGTGGTCTTTTTGTCACTTATGTGGCCAAATCTACTGGCTCTAGGAGACATCTCTCCTACGAGGAGAGGCTGAGGGAGCTGAGTTTGTTCAGCCTGAAGAATAGAAGGCTGCGAGGGGACCTTATAAATGCTTACAAATATCTGAAGGGTGGGTGTCAGGAGGATGTGGCCAAACTCTTTTCAGTAGTGCCCAGTGACAGGACAAGGGGCAATGGGCACAAACTGAAGCACAGGAAGTTCCGTCTGAACATGAGGAAGAACTTCTTCCCTCTGAGGGTGACGGAGCCCTGGAACAGGCTGCCTAGGGAGGTTGTGGAGTCTCCTTCTCTGGAGATATTCAAGACCCGCCTGGACAAGGTCCTGTGCAGCCTGCTGTAGGTGCCCCTGCTTCAGCGGGGGGTTGGACTAGATGACCCACAGAGGTCCCTTCCAACCCCTAACATTCTGTGATTCTGTGACAGCTGAAATGCCTTTCTTGCAAGTTTGTTATCATTTTGTCTCTGTTCTTTCCATGGCTTCTTGAAACCTACTCTTCCATGATCTCATTCTTTCAAGTTACTTTTCTGTCTTTAGATCTTTAACCTACCCCTTTTCCTCTTTAGCCAAAACAAAATTTAAAGCGTGTGCTTCGGTATTTATCCTCCACCTTCTAAAACAGAAGTATCTTGAACATACTCTAGTCTGCATTATATCATTGCTTTTCATTGCTGTAATTCAGATGATTAAGGTAGCGTTGACACTAGGTCCTATCATTTGGTTTAGTTGCTCGAAAGAGCTTCATTTTTCCATCCTTCTGATGAAGTGGTATGTAGAGGGTCATCACACTGTTGTTCATTCATCTGAAACGAAGTGGTTAACAAACCATATATTCTTCCTTGACTTCAGGATAAGTAATATGCACTGAAGCAGTTAAACTCTTTAATCTCAGCTCTCTCTTCGAGCGAGTTGTCCGCTCTCCGCAATGCCCATATTGTCTGGCAAGTTAATTTTTGGGGGGTTTTTCCTGTCTATTCCAATCCTTCTGGAATTTGTACACATGCTCTTCAAATATTCTAACCAGATGCAACTCAACAAATGCACGTTTGATTTTATGCCTATTGCAGTTAACATATGATTACATTCAGACTGATTAATCCATGTTAGAGTTGAAAACACATTAAGTTAGTAAATATTCAAGCCTGAAGAAACAAGCTTCCTAAGAGCTTTTGGTCATTAGAAGAACATAAAAACAAGTAATTATTTACATTGTTTTATTCTGGATTTGATTTTTTTGATGTGAAAATTTAGGATGTCAACATCTGAGTGGTTGACCTAGCTTCTTTCTATAATCCATATTTTACACTTGACTTAGCTGAAGTTCTGCAGGACAATAGTTTTTCTGTCCTTATTAGAATGAGACAAGTATCTCCTGAGAAGATTCGCTGTTTCTGAGTAGATGTCTGTATTTAGTCAGCTGACATCTAGTTTGTATGCTTTTCAAATGTATGCTAGATCTTCTAGAAAGTTTTGCAGTAATTTAATGAAATTAGTGTAGTGATACTTCCAGAAAGTATGTGGTTAAATGTTGCTCTTTAGCTCTTAATCCTGCTTTAAAGGTGTCAGTTGCATCTATACCTTACCCAAAGATCCAAAATAACTTAATTTTTTAAAAGCCGATATATAAATTGCATCAAACTTTTACTAGTGAGGGTTGTCTTGTGCTAAAATTTTGGAATGATGAGTTAAAGCATTAATTCATGAATGCACAGATAAATTCAGACATGCTGATGTGTTAAGTATCACCACACGTGCAGATAGCACACAGCTAGAATGAAGCAGCATATTTACTGGTTTGAGCTATCTTTAATATTGGAATTCATTCTCTATTGCGAGAACCTTATTTTCTAAGCAGTGAGCAGGACATCCTGAAAAGTTTTATTGCCATTTCTGGCACTACACTACACACTTCCATTCAGAATGAAAATCTGCAGCTTTGCATACCAGTGCCAGGTGGCATTTGGTAGCGTTTGATGTTTCTCTTACGAAAAGTTCAGGTGTGCATAAATAGCCTGTTAGATGTCCTCCATACAGTTTCCAAAAGTGGGACAATGTTATTGTGAGTCATTACAGATTACATGTTATTGTGCTGTCTGGATGTTGCTGCAGTTGCTAAAATAAACCATGTTCCATGGAAGCCAATATCTTTTTAATCTGATCAGTGAACTAATTGGCAGAGAGGTTCGTATTTCAGATTTTTAAGGGAGTCATCCTGTTTGCTGACTGTTATTCTCTGTCCCAAGAAGACCAAAATATGCGTAACAATTGTTCATGACAATTGCCTGATGGCAACCCGTGCAGAAAAAGAATGGGCACTTTGTTTAGGATACAGTGTTGAAAATTGGGCCGAAAGGAAATACGATTAAGGAAGAATACAGGAGTAATAATCAATAGAATGACAGTTAGTATGTACTTCATGCTAAAGAGCAAAAAAGAAAAATCTGAATACTCTTAATGCCTGCATTTTTCTGGTTTTTAATTAATGCTGATTTATTTTCAGATGTCAAAGACAACTCTTTCAGTCGGTCCCGGAGTTCTAGTGTAACTAGCATTGATAAAGAGTCACGCGAGGCAATTTCAGCTCTTCATTTTTGTGAGACTTACACAAGAAAGGCTGATACATCACCTTCCCCATGCCTGTGGGTTGGGACCACACTGGGTACAGTGCTTGTCATTGTACTGAACTTACCCCCAGGAGGAGAACAAAGACTTCTTCAGCCAGTAATTGTTTCTCCTAGTGGTATGTACAAAGCAGACGGACTAAAGTATACTTTGGTGAAGTATTGTTGTAGTTCTTTTGTTTTAAAAAAGCAACTGTTTTTCTGAATTATGGATTAATTGAAACTTAATTTATACTTCATTGATTTAGCTACTAAGTTTAACAATCTAGATTGGTTACTGCATTACCAGAGTTTTAAAGTTGCAAAGCTGAAAATATGATCTCATACAATATAAAAATACTGCTTTAATATAAACTTGCTGAGAAAAGCATGTTTTCTAACCTTAGTGGCAATTATTAAACAGAAATAGCAGAAGAGGTGAGTAGTTCAAATGTTCGATTTATTCTTTTTTAGTCATGAGGTAGGAAACTTTCAGTTTTCCTGCATCATGAAAAGGGGATACAAATTAAGGGTTGTATATTGAACAACTAGTTTAAAATAGTAGTGATAAAATATTCCTTTTGATTGTTGTGAGAGGTCTTGTATCTTGTTTTTCTGCAGTAACTGATTTTGTTGTAACTATGTATTGTTTGCTGAATGTGCTGTTAGGCACAGATTTACCTTGCCTGCTACCACTGTTTCATGCAGAACATACAGCTCTGCTCCACTTTGCTCAAACAGATGGTATCAGGACATGCAAACTGCAATGCTACTTGATTGAAATAGTGATTAGGAATAGTGCGACCTCTAGACCATATTTGATTTGTGCTTGTTGAGTATAGTATTGGCAGCAGTATTCAGATTTGGTAACATTGGATCGTGAAAGCAAGGCTGCAGACTGGACAGTATGTTTAATCACTGAATCTGCAGCATGAACCCTAAAAGGTACTGCCATGTATATGATTTTTTGTGTACCTAGCAAATGTTCATGTCTTTACTTGTGCGTGAATAAATATAAGTAAAATAAAAAAATGTATTAGCTTAAGATCTGGTCTACAGAGACAGTGATTTCAATGGTGGGGAGCGGAAACTTTTCCTCCTTCCTGTTATGCTAGAGAAAGGAGTTCAAGCATGAACTGCAGTGGGAAAAAACCTCATGTTGCTTGTTTCTGAAGAAAAAGGAGGTGCTCATCTTTGAGTAATAACATTTATTGTTGATATTAAGCACACTGTGTACTTCTCAGGAGAGAAAGAAACTAGTCGCATTTGTGACGCTGAACTTGAATACAAATGTGCATTCCAGCTTGGCTCTCATAATAAATGTATATGTTTCTGCTGGAGTTAATAGAAGAGTATGCATACACTTAACCCTCGAAAACCGGTTTAACATTATCATTGCTATATATGTGCTCTTGCACGTGTTTCATTGGTTTTTAGATGAATATCCAAAGGTTTTGGTGTGTCTGTTTTGCTACAGAGGCAGGCCTAAGTTATTGTTTTCATTTTGCTAGCTTCGTAAAGGAGTATTTTGTAGCTTGAAAGACAATTTAGGAGAGCTGTTTTAGAAATGTGCTCAACTTTTTTCCTAGGAACCATCCTGAGGCTAAAAGGGGCAATCTTGAGAATGGCTTTTCTGGATACCACAGGATCCTTGGTCCCACCAGCACATGAACCCTGGAGGGAACACAATGTTCCTGAAGATAAAGATGAAAAAGATAAATCAAAAAAGCGACGACCTGTCTCAGTGTCCCCCTCTTCCTCTCAGGAAATCAGTGAAAACCAATATGCAGTGATATGTTCAGAAAAGCAAGCAAAAGTTATCTCACTGCCATCCCAGAACTGTATTTATAAGCAAAACATAACAGAGACTTCTTTTGTTCTTCGTGGAGATGTAGTGTCGTTGAGTAACAGTATCTGCCTTGCATGTTTCTGTGCCAATGGACATATTATGACTTTTAGGTAAGACCTGCTTGATAGTAACTTAAATATAAAATGAAAAAATAATCTTCTGCTAGATGAGAAGTTTCCTTTTCCATAGGAATATGAATAAAGCAAATCTACATTCGCTCAGTGTTGGTGTACTTCTAACACTTGAGCCTGGATAATGTTGATTGTGCATTCCTATTTGTTATGCCTTTAACACATGAAAAACTTCACTAGTTTAGCTCAAGCTACCAGTAGTCAACAAGTCAACAAGTAGTTCCAAACATGTGATATAGGTTCTTGAGCTGATGAAGATTCTCAAATGTGAATTTATTCCATGATGGAGAAAACTGCCTTCAGTCAGACCTTCAGCTGGTACCTGGCCACAACTCTGCATGTTTTTGTGCAGCTGTTTGCATCACACTCATGCCTCAAACTTACCTTTTTGTCGTGTAGCTTGCTCATGTCTTAAAGGCCTTAAACTCAGGCTATAAAGGCAAGATTAATTGCTAGCAGTTGTAGTGTAGAAAGAAGTCCTCTAAAGTAAGGGGTTTACGTTATGAGTTTAAACATGTAAAAGTAATGTTTGAATAGACATACATGTCATCTAAGTAATTTTAACATGTCCTTTCTTGAATATTTCCAAATGCTACTTTATTCTGAACAACAGTGTGTATATATCTATACCCTTGCACCTACATTTCAGTCATGAGTAAGGCCAAGATGAATGTGGAACATGGCATTATAAAATTGTTCCAGTAAAATTCCTAAAAGTTTATTTTTCAGGTTGCGAAAACAAGCTCTCAGCTTGGGACATTAACTAAAATGATACTTCTTCAGGAAATTGTTAGGAATAAAACTAAAGCTAATCTGATGCATACTGCAATTAAAAAATCCATTTTGATCATAAGTCTCCACTCCATCGATCTATATCCCAGCATATGTTCTAAACATCTCCAGAAAATGCTGCTCATCTTGCAGGGCAAGCACTGTTTTTTTCCTGATTAAAACTTCATTTAATAATGTTCAGACACCATATATTCAAACAAATCCTGTTCCCCTCTGGGTTCATTTTGTTTTCTTAAGAATTTTGCATAGAGGTAGGTGCTAAACTACAAATATTGGATTCTTACATTGTGTAGGGAAGTTGAACTCCTGGGTATTAACTTCATTTCATAAGCATGAATTGCTGCTGGGAAGTGGACTTAATATGCTGTTTGTGTAAAGCTGTCAGAGCATTGTATCATACCCAAGATGCCCTATACTTATCTACTGATATAAATTTAGATGGGACTTGTGATTCTGTTACAAATTTGTTTGAAATTTGCTTGACAATGCTATCTGGATGTCATGCTTGTCCTATCTGATCTAATGGTTTTGTGTTTTTGTCTTGAAGCTGTGAGGATGTTTTGTGCTTCCATGGGTCTGAAGCAAAACACTTCCCTGTTACTAACTCATTCTTAGGAATATTCTTATTTTAGATGTGTGTACAGCACAAGTGTCATTTCTGGGTGATGTGCTTACAAGAGAATATTGCTTTTTTGCTTACTTGTAGAATTTGCTTCCAAAGTCATGTTACACGTCCTCCTTCCTTTTGTTTGTTGTAGATAAAGTCTCCTGCTAAGAGACAATCTGCGATCTGTAAAATGCAAGCTTAACATTTAGAAATCTCAGTATCATACTGAAAAAAAAAAAACCCACACTGTTGTGGACGTTGCTACATCTGTCTTTTTTTCTTTGCTTTTGGCTTCACTCTACCCCTTTACTGCTCTTTTAGTTTCTAGATGTAATAATCTTCTGCAGATGGTATCTGCAGCAGAAGCTGCTTAAGGTATTGTCGGTACATCTGCAGCTAACATCTTGAGCAAGCTATGTTTTTACAAAAATTTCCAGGGGATGTTTTCAAGACGACGGTTTATTTTGGATTCTATATATCAAGACGTCAGGTGTTCAGTCACTTCTTATTTGCATTTATTATTACTTTGAGGGAGAGTAATGTTTGGTAGCAAGAGCATTGTTACAGCCTGAGTGTGCTGCATCTGTGCTTCAGTAGCTTGATGCAGTGAATACAGCAGTTACATGTGCAGAATCAGAAAATACAAGGTAAGCGAACTTTGCTCTGAAAGGACTTCCTCTTAAATATGCAGTCAGACAATAAAGGTAGACATAATTCATAGGATTGATTGAGGCTACTGAATTCTGCTTTCCTTTGAAAGCACACCCCTATGTATTTCGAAGTGTTCTTGAGATATTTTAGACTTGTGTTTTCAGTCAAGGAGAAATTCTGCATCTGAGGGGAGGCAGGATGTTTAATTGTAAACTTTTGGCAGATACTTCAAAATACTTTATTAGTAATTACCGAATAATGCTTTAAGTGAATCTGTGCTTTACATGTTCAGAGTGTATCATTTAAATGATGCTTTAAAATGCATCTGTGATACAGATGTTTAAATTTCACTTTTAAGGTGCTACCTTGAAAAATTTCATATTTATGTTTTGAGATTTTGTAATTGCATCAAATGATACCCTGTTTTTGTGGTACTTAAGCAGATGGTAAAGAGAAAAATAATGTATTGCAGTTTTAAAATGAGCCATTTGATCAATAATAGACTATCCTGCTGTATTTAATGGGTTTTTAAATTCTTTTTCTTAAGTTTGCCAAGTTTAAGGCCATTGTTGGATGTATATTACCTGCCACTCACCAATATGCGGATAGCCAGAACGTTCTGCTTCACCAACAATGGACAAGCACTCTATCTTGTCTCACCAACTGAAATACAGAGGCTCACCTACAGTCAAGAGACATGTGAAAATCTTCAGGTAATGAATTAAAAATAATTACTGTTTTCTCAGATATGCTCTCAGGTTCTTGGTTCTAAATTCATGCTGCTTACAGGAATGAAGTTTGTCATAAAGCCAAGCACTTTGGCTTTTGTGCTTTGATTTTTCTCACTGTAGAGTCTGATTCAGGATGAATCACTTCTCCTAGTCTTAAATTTTACTGTTTGATCTATCCTCTTGTGTTTGAAACAGTTTATTATTTAATTTCTTCTTTGATCAGAAATTTCCTTGTTTAACATGTGCAGTTAACAAAAGACCCTTGTTCAATCGATGTTGGTATAGGTGCATGCTGACATAAGCGGGGAATGCTATCTCGGGATACCTGAAGGAAGCTGTTATGTTTCAGGGGTATTAACAGCTTGAAAAGATTCTGTCATGCTTCTGCCTGGAAGCTGTATAGAATACTGGAATAGCAGACATGCAGGCTGTAAGCTCTACTGTGGTACCACACGTGGATATGAGTATTTGCAGATTCAGTTTCAACAGAATAAAACTGGGAGTGTGGTCCAGGTGTTTGAGGGGCAAATATAGCTTTACTTGAGCACAGTTTCTTGCTACTGACTTTCATGAACTGTGAACTGACAGCTATCAGAACAGATGGTTTGGACAGATTTCTTGATATGTTTTTAATTTCCTGAGTCACCTTGCAAAGGCACATACCTGTTAAAGCATATTTATTTTGAAATTCAAATCCATGAAATAAATCCTTAAGTGAAAGAATATTCCATTAATTTGTGTGAAATAATGTATGCCGTGTTGTGTCTCTTCTTTGTTGTGAAGGAAATGTTGGGTGAGCTCTTCACTCCTGTAGAAACACCAGAAGCACCAAACAGGGGTTTCTTTAAAGGCCTGTTCGGAGGTGGGGCACAGTCCCTTGACAGAGAAGAACTATGTAAGTTTTTAGTATTCGTTATTTTTCTGGTATTCCTACTCAAGGAAGCCAGTGATCCATGGGAGAAATGTATTACTTGTATTAATAGAACATTATATTTGTAGAGAAGAAAGTAAAAAGGGGAATGGCATACTTTTCCATAGCTTTACCGTTAAGATCAGAAAAGCTTGGTACCGTTTTCTCACGGGCTCCTTTACCACATTTACTCAGGAGTAGATTATAAACCAAGAAATGGGACAACTGATCTTATTTGTATTCATCTCTATGCAGTGTACAGTACTGACCATGATTTTCTTAATGCTCTTAAACTGAAAGGGGCTGGTTCTAGAGAACACTATTCTGGACAGTGAGAAAATTAAAACTCCATTCTATTTCAGTTCATTTGCTAGATTCTTTCCTCATTTTACTTGTGCAAAGATGCCTTAGGAATGAGAGCAAGGACAGAACTCTGTGATAGTTCAATGGAGTTCTCGGTTCATAGGACAGTAATATTCAGATTTGGCAAATGTTGTTATTGCTTTATCATTTTCTCATTGGTTTTTGATTACAGCTTTATATTTTTACTGTGGTGGCATGCAGCATTTTAATATATTTAATGAAAATGACTTCTACTTATTCAGATATTTGCTAGATGAAACACACTATTATGCAAGTTTATTTGTAAGAAAAACTGTTTCCTGTTTAACATGAAACATAGCTGTTAAAACAGACAAGGCTTCCTGGCAAGCCTTTCTTTTTTATTGGTTCTTTTGATCTATCCAATAAAAAAATAAATTAGCCTTTACTACTAGTGCCTCTACATTTTGAACAAATAGCAAATACTTAGAGGTCACTTTCTGCATTAAAAATTGCATTTGTATTTATATGTGTGTAATACTTTGAAAGGTTGGTCAAGTATTCTAATAGAGAAATTTGTGTGCACAAATTGTATGTTTAATTAGTATGGCTGGGATGGAAAAACTGCTTTTTCATAGCAACAGAAAAGCGCTCTTGTAACTTTAGCAGCTATCTCTTCACATCATTTCAAGTTTCCACAATCAAGTTTTAGCTCAGATCTTCAGAAGGTAAATAGTACTGAATGGGAGAAAAAAGCCTAATGAATTGTAGCCTGAAAGTGAGTTCAATGACAATTCAAAAGACATTTGAAAATGTCTTTAAAATAGTCATATTTAACATGAGTCACAGCAGAATCTGTAATGAGTGAAATTATTTCTCTTTTTATTCCTGGAAATTCACAGAAAGGTGTTTATAGTGTTAGTTGCAATCTAAATCATTCTTTCTAGAAGCATAAAAGCAAATCAGAAAATCTTGAAATACTGCAACAAAACTTGTGAAATAAGTTAATAATAATTTTCCTGGAGGGGGAGGGAAATATTTAAACCATAATTCCATTGTTTAAAACCAAAAAAGTTAAAGATTATTTGGTTTGACTTCAGCATCCAAAGTTTTTGCATAATATACAATTTTGTGTGAGATTAACATGTCTGTCAAGTGTCTAGACCGATGTGCCGTTATGAGCAAAGGAAATGTAGCCAGTGTGGTCATGGGAATCGAGAGCTGTTCAGCTGACCCCTCCTGGATGTTTGCTTTAGGATGAGCTAATTTGTTCTTACAGCTGTACTACCTTTTTGTGATTTACATTACTTTTTTTTTCTTAGAATATTTTTACAATAATGAGAGCATAGACACCTAATCTTCGGGTGTCTGCATCTAAAACTGAACTTCCATCAAAGGAAACTTCTGCTGGTGGAGTTGTACTGACTGGCTACACCAGCAAAGCACTTCCAGAACTGACCACAGCTTGTGTTTTCAAAATTCTCCTGCTTTGTATGCTGAACTCCCTTCCCTGTGAAGCAGGCTATATTGTTAAAAACCACTTCACCAGCATGTTTCTGTTGACTGTGATGCCAGCCCTGTTGAGAGAATTTTAATTTCACACTCGAGCTGCGAAAAGGTTGTATTTTTATCATCTGCCTGGAGACTCTGAAATGTTTGAAAAATCTCAGTTTTATTAAATAGTAACACCAAGTAACGTTGAGTAGCGAGTATTGCTCAGTCGTGCCTGTGATTAGGTGTTCAGTGTCCATGCAAAGAAATGATACCTCTTTATAAACTAGTTCCATTGATATTTATGTAATGACGATAGAAAACCTTACTATTTTGGTTTTTTGCTTTGCAAATGTCTCCAGTTGGAGAATCGGCATCTGGGAAGGCATCAAGAAGTCTTGCCCAGCATATTCCAGGGCCTGGGGGTATTGAAGGTGTCAAAGGAGCAGCATCTGGTGTAGTTGGTGAACTAGCACGAGCCCGGTTGGCACTAGATGAAAGAGGACAGAAACTAGGAGAACTGGAAGAAAAAACTGCAGCTATGCTTTACAGTGCTGATTCTTTCTCTAAACATGCTCATGAGGTGAGTCTGTTGCATGTTAAACTAATTCTCTCTCAAGTAAGTGCAAGTTTTGCAAGTAACTGACTTCTGCAAAAACATGTTGGGCGTATCTAAAGGGAATGCAGTATCACTGATAAAGGACTCTTCACTTTAGTCTATCAATCACTACTCCTAATAACTATTCATGTAAGCAGCTCTGTCTTATGGCATGTTGGTCTAGAGCATACCCTCTGCCCGAGTGGCATGTACGCTTCCAAATGAGCGGCTCAGTTCCCGTTACTTAAAGAATTTGCAACTGAATTCGATAAGAAGAGTAGTGCTCTGTGTGAGATTCCTGTGGTTATTGAGATCTAGTTGTCGTATGCAAATCCCATGAATCCAAGCTAATTTGCCTCAGTAACTATTCAGGGTGGGTGTTCTCTTCTATGTTCCTGCAGATCTCTTTCCATCCTCTAAACTCTTGTGCAACTTCCCATTCTCCCAAAAATGTCTTTTTCCATCTGAGGCTAGGTCATCAGCAGTGGTGCTAGCATTAGAAAACTCATCATGCTAAACCCTTGCTGTTCAGCAATGTTGCTGTTGGAGTTTTGAGAAGCCTTACTAAAGTCCCTCTTTCTCATGATGCTGTGTAAGCATATCATTTGTTTGTATCATTGTACCTTTTTGGTGCATTATAGAAACAGTAATTAGAAATTGGTTTTTTGTTCTTTTTTTAGATGATGTTGAAGTACAAAGACAAGAAGTGGTACCAATTCTGATGACGCTCATCAATTACATCTGTTGAATTTTGTCCTGATGAAAAAATCCTGGGTTTTCATTGATTTTGGCAGGACCATTGAAATTTGAAGGAGTATTCACCATTGGATACTGTTGTTTCCTAGCACAAATCACACACTGTTTTACCTCAGTTGTGGCTTTAACTGAGGAGCTATATGTCTAAAAGAAACACACAGAAAAAACCAAACTTGAGTGTTTCTTAGCTGTTGGTTATCTGAGAGTTGGAACAGAGCACGTAACTAGAACATGTGGCAAAGATTAAAGGGAAAATATAGTGTGAGATGGGCAGGGGCAATGCAGG